>NW_012102212.1:0-256 GCF_000951045.1 Mandrillus leucophaeus | reverse complement strand
GTTAGGGCAGATTTATTTTCAGAGAAGCAGGGAATCTGGAATTTTGGGTGAAATGTCCCAATTTCCAGAAGCTGAAAATGCTCTCAAAGGTAAAACTAGTCTGTATCTTCACCTGTGCATATTTAAAAATCAACCTTAAGAAGGCCCTTGGCCACCATAATCCTTCCACACCGTAGCAAGAGACCAGCCTCTGAGACTGTGCTTCCTTCCCGCCTCCCACTGGAATGCCTTCCCCCTAATCTCCAAGGTATCAAAC
>NW_012102211.1:20784-23895 GCF_000951045.1 Mandrillus leucophaeus | reverse complement strand
AAAAAAAAAAAAAAGTTTAATGTTTTAATACTACTTTAGGCTGGGCGCAGTAGCTCACACCTGTAATCCGAGCACTCTGGGAGGCTGAGGTGGGTGGATCACCTGAGGTCAGAAGCTCAAGACAGGCCTGACCAACAGGGTGAAACCTTGTCTCTACTAAAAATACCAAAAAAAAGAAAAAAAATTAGCTGGGCATGGTGGCGCACACCTGTGATCCCAGCTACTGGGGCGGCTGGGGCAGGAGAATCGCTTGAACGTGGGAGGCGGAGGTTGCAGTCTGGGAGACAGAGTGAGACTCTGTCTAAAAAATAAAATTAAATTAAATTTAATTTAATTTAAATTTAAAAAAATAAAAGAAAAGAAATACTACTTCAGGGTTTCCTTAATATTATATATTGGGAGATACACAAGCAAATATGTGAAAAAAAAATTTAAGCTAAACTATTAATACTGGTTGAAATGGAGACTTTTGTTTTCTACTTTATACATTTCTGAATTGTCTGAATATTATTTTGTAATGAGTCTGTACTATTTTGTAATATATATACAATATACAAATTATATTACATACAAATTACATGTTTAAGATATATATGTTAACCATTAGATAAAGATGATATGGAATAATCAATATCTTGCTATGAAATAAACACAAAATGAAATGGTGGTAGAAGACTTCAGTTTAATAATAATTAGGACACTAAAATTGCAGCTATCTATCTTCTTTCTGAATATGAAAGACCTTGTTCTAGTCTGTGAGGAAATATTGGTTTATTTTGCCATGTTTGTAAAACACTGACCCAAATATTTTTCAGAAATACCACAGCCACACTATTTACCATATTGGCATTCCTTATTGGTGGATAATGCATTGTCCCTTCCTCTCTCCCACGCACACAGCAAATGCTCTTTTTATATTATTGAGTTGACGCTTGAATAAACTCTCTTTTGACTGGTTTGCTCACAAATTCCTCTAGGTGAGTATACAGCCCTGAGGACGTAAAGTTTAAAAGTTTTATCTGCCCCCATTTGTACTTTCCATTTAGTACATGTCTGCTGTAACTTACTTGAATATAAAATATAGCAACGTGAAATTATTAAGACCTTTTCTTTTCCTTCTTTCTATAGTTAGCTCTAAAAATTAAAAGTTACTAATTGTCTCGATTCTATGAATATGATGTAATAAAGTTGCAGCACAAGAAAAAAATAAAATTTCTGCAAGTAAATTTTCTGGTGGCTGGCCCAATAAGCCAAACATTTCACACATTTACAGACCTATGCTTTCTACATCATCACACCCCTCATCTACCCCCTTACAACTGAGAACAGGAAGTTTAAACAGTTTCAAAGCCTGATGACTTACTTCTAAATCTAAAAAGGTTACATTAAAATGATTGCCCCCCTGCCCCGCTCCCTCCCTGCCGCCCCCCCACTCCGGAAAAAAAAAAGCTGGCCAGATGCTGTGGCTCACGCCTGTAATCTCCCAGCACTTTGGGAGGCTGAAGCAGGAGGATCACCTGAGGTCAGGAGTTCAAGACCAGCCTGGCCAACATGGTGAAACCCTGTTTCTGCTAAAAATCCAAAAATTTGCCAGGCATGGTGATGGGCGCCTGTAGTCCCAGCTACTCAGGAGGCTGAGGAAGGGAGAATTGCTTGAACTCGGGAGGCAGAGGTTGCAGTTAGCTGAGATCGCACCACTGCACTCCAGCCTGGGCGACAGAGCAAGACTCCGTCTCAAATAAAGAAAAATTAATAATAATTTTAAAAGCCATCTTTTAAAAAGTACATTCTCTAACTTTAGGGAAGATGAGAAAGAAAACAGGGGCATGAACCGTAGTTGCCATAAAAAGCACTATTGGAGATATCTACTTCTCTAATAGCTATATTTTTCCTTGTTTAATTCCCTATTATCCAATAGTGTTTGTTCTCCAATTTGGGTAGATAAACAAAGCTCAGACGTATCTGAGTACCTTATCCCACCTATTGAAATCTGCTTCTTGTAGTACTGGTATCTCTACCACAGCTTTGCCTCATGGGTAAGAAAGATTACATGTCCCTCTCCCAGTGTCACCATGCCAAACAAACTCTACCTACAATTCTCCTGCATTCCATTCACACCATGCAGTCCAGTAAGCTACCTTTTGTAGATTAGGCATATATTAGGGAAGGTAACAATTTACCACACGTAATGTTCATGGTGCTATTATAGCTCCCACCCTGTGGCTTTGGGACTGGGACACAATCTGAAGAAGGATGACGAAATTGAAACAGAGTATTGATGATTTATCAACACTATAGGTAAGATAGTAACATAGAGGCATCACTCTTTCATAATCCCCTCTTCTCTAATAGCTGTTGTAGCATAGATAAAACCCAGATCTTTGCAACAGTAGCTGAGAACTGGTAATAGACACATTTAAAACTGAGTAGTTAAGATCAGCAAAGTCCCTTACTCAATCCCACATGCTAGACCAGACAAGTAGCGAAAAGTCAATGTACTCTGAGAATATTAAGCAATATTTATTTCCATCTACAAGTCCAATAAAAAGATACATTTCTGATCCTAATGATGTCATGATTGAACTATATTTCAAACTGGCCCAAGGCTACAGCAAGGAGGTCTCAAGTTTCGCCAGTTTTATATTCCCTGCTTATTTTGTCCACTGCATTTATTTTTATCTGCATTTTTCTGATAATAAAAAGAGAAGGAGGACTGGCTTGATTGACAGGCATCCTCGGTTCAGGATCTCCTCCTGACTGTTACATATGCACCTTACTGCTTACGGCACAGTGTTTCCAAGCTCTCCAGGACACAGCAGTCAGAAAGCCAGAAGACAACTTTCATCATTAGTAAACTTGCTGGAAGCTTTGGCAGAATGTTACAGTGAAAGAGCCATTCAAGTTGAACTTTTTGACTAGAAAACTTTGAAATGTAACATAGTTTACTACACAGCTTGTTTGTACTCAGACTTCGCAGAAAATAACAAGAATACAATATAAAATGGATAAATATTCAATATCTACAAGTTTGTTTAAATTATACATAAATTAAGTGCTTTGAACTTATTACTAATGAAAATAAGGGGTAAAAAGCTTTTTTTTTGTTTTGCT
>NW_012102211.1:17475-19652 GCF_000951045.1 Mandrillus leucophaeus | reverse complement strand
CTAGATGACAGAGAGACTCTGTCTTTAAAATAAAAAAAAAAAAAGATACTGACTTAATTAGGTAATTTACTAAATTTACCCCACTCATGCATTTGTAACTTACTGAATGCCAATGATGTGCTGTAGAAAATCATACAGGTCATTTTCCTAGATTTGGATTTTCCAAATGTGAATTTTCCAAAGCTTATTTCTATTACCTGCAACAAGCATATCTGCTTAAGGACTCAGATGAGTCTTATTTCCTCTCAATATATATATTTTTAAAGGTTTGACTTGCTCAGAACTCTTTAAGTTCTTTGATTGACAGCATTCATTAAGCTTTCATTGGTCTTTCTTTTCTCAATAAGGTAAAATTAATTTCATTTTTAAGAATCTTACTTTGATATTGGCCCTCATAGTTTTTTGGTATTAAAGTGTCCTTTCTCTATAAAATGATAGTGAGAATGGATGGTGGTGATTGTTTCCTCACATTTTTCTTGTATGTAAATTACCCCAACAATTTTGTCAGTGCTGAAATTTTACCATTCAGGTCAGTCCAGAGTCTGGGAAACATAGTTCTTTTCTCATTCTCTGATGTTCTTTTATTGCATTGTAGACAATTTCCGTGATTGTGTGATTTTTGTCAGAGCCTGACAGTCATATATCCTGGATGGCCATACTCAATTCCACATCCCCTACAATGTCTAGCAACCAGCGCCACACTTACAACTACCTCTGTGTATGTTACTTGAATCTAGTTAAGTTCTCACATAAGATTACTGTGATGAGTTATGACAGAAAAAGTCATCTTGGCAATTTTAGCAAAATGTCTTGTAAAGGAAAGGTCATGAAAGGTACCTTTCCTGGTTCCTCTGTTAACCAATGAGATTAGACTTCAGATTATATTGACAGCCATAGACGAATGCTGATCCTAATATTCAGAATCTCCAAAATCATTTTATCTAATCTGTATATGATACATTTTGTGAATAATAAAGATTAGTAGCTGATACAGAACTCTTGAGTTTCTGAATTTTTTGAATGAAAAAAATTTAATTTGCAGAAAAGTTATAAGAATAGTCACTAATTGCTAACATTTTACCACATTTGTCTCTGTGTGTTTGTATACTATATGTGTACATACATACTACTTTTGGCCATGTACAGTGGCTCACACCTGTAACCCCAGCACTTTGAGAGGCCGAGGTGGGTGGATCACCAGAGGTCAGGAGTTTGAGACCAGCCTGGCCAACATAGTGAAACCCCATCTCTACTAAAAATACAAAAATTAGCCAGGCATGTTGGTGCATGCGTGTAGTCTCAGCTACTCAAGAGGCTGAGGCAGGAGAATTGCTTGAACCTAGGAGGCAGAGGTTGCAGTGAACCAAGACTGAGCCACTGCATTCCAGTCTGGGCAAAAGACTGAGAGTCCATCTCAAAAAAAAAAACACAAAAAACAAAAACAAACAGACAAAAAAAAGTGTATATACATATTACTTTAGCTAAATCATTTAAAAGTAAGTTGCAACTTTATGACTCTTTACACCGAAGTACTTCAACATGTATCTCCTGAGGACAGGTGTTCTCTTACAGAACCAGAGTAGAAATATCAAATTCAGGAAATTTTAACGTTGTAACAAGACTATTATCTAATACCCAATCCATATTCAAATTTCATCAATTTTCTCAAGAGTATGTTTTATAGCATTTTCACCCTTTTGGATTCAGAATCCAATTCAATATCGTGCTTTGTATTTAGTCATGTGTCCATTTATATGCTTTAATTGGAAGCAGTTCCTCAGCCTTCCTTTTCCTTTCACAATATGGATTTTTTTTTTTAAGAGTACAGGATTTGGGTTTGTCTGGTTGTTTACTCATGACTTAATTCAGATTATGCACTGTTGGCAGAAATTCTACATAAATTACATTGTATCCTCTCAGTTAATCACATTAGGGGGCACAGGGTGTCCATTGATCCTATTACTGAATGTGCTAACTGGAATCACTTTGTTACAATGGTGCCTGACAGTTCCTGGTATTGTTTCATTCACATTTTGGAATCTGTACGCAGAATTTCAGAATAAGCCTCCTCCGTTCCTAAATAGAGATTAGTCTGTTTGATCAAATCTGCTAATTTCCAGAACATACCCTTCAATCCACTTCAGTCTGCCATCTACCCCCATCACTACCCCACAACT
>NW_012102211.1:14983-16489 GCF_000951045.1 Mandrillus leucophaeus | reverse complement strand
ACTACACTCACTAAACTGTATGTGTTCACTGCATCATGCATCTTTTCTTCCCCACTTAAAATTAACTGTACCTTGTTTATGTGAATATTTGAGTACCTAATATTTTCATTAGACCCTAAGTTCCATGAAGGCAGAGAGCTTCTATCCCTAGGACTTTACTTATTGTCTGTTATGTAGCAGGTATTCAATAATAAACTAATATGTGGGGGGTTTTTGTTGTTGTTGTTGTTGTCATTTCTTTTGGAGATAGCATCTTGCTCTGTTGCCCAGGCTGGAGTGCAGTGGCACAATCTTAGCTCACTGCAGCCTGAAACTCCTGGGTTCAAGTGATTCTCCTGCCTCAGCCTCCCGAGTAGCTGGGACTACAGGCGCCTGCCACCATCCCCGGCTCATTTTTTGTATTTTTAGTAGAGACGGGGTTTCACCGTGTTAGCCAGGATGGTCTCGATCTCCTGACCTCGTGATCCGCCCGCCTCGGCCTCCCAAAGTGCTGGGATTACAGGCATGAGCCACCACGCCCGGCTCTAAGTATTTTTAAAATACTAAGTTACATAGTCCATGTTCTATTAGCCCTTTTCAAGCACTGGCTTCTATCTCCCTATCTTGCACTTCATTTTAATCAACGCTACTTTAAGTTTGTGATAGTAGTACACACTCTAATTGGACAGGGTATTTTTCTGACCCTTTATAAAGGTGAACTTTTAGAAGATTTTCTTGTGAACTCTACATACCATCCTAAATTACCTAATACCCAAATTTTAAGTGTGGAGAGAGATGCTAGAACTCTGCAATATTAATGACAAAGCATTCAATATGATCCCATTTGTGAAATGTTTCCCTTTAAATAATATTAATAATGCTGGAAGAAGTATGTCTTAAATTATCTCACAAATTCATTAGATGAAAAATTTAATTACAGAGTAAACAAAAAATCTTCTGCAGTTTTTTTTTTTTTTTTTTTTTTTTTTTAGACGGAGTCTCACTCTGTTGCCCAGGCTGGAGTGCAGTGGTGTGATCTCAGCTCATTGCAAGCTCCGCTTCCTGGGTTCACACCATTCTCCTGCCTCAGCCTCCTGAGTATCTGGGACTACAGGAACCCACCACCACGCCTGGCTAATTTTTTGTATCTTTAGTAGAGACAGGTTTTCACCATGTTAGCCAGGATGGACTCGATCTCCAGACGTCATGATTCGCCCACCTTGGTCTCCCAGTGCTGGGATTACAGGTGCGAGCCACCACGCCCGGCCCCATAGTTCTTATGATCCCAGAGACTCAAGTGGTAAATCTTACAGCAGTATTGAGATCAACAAAATGGTTCAGGACAGGCACAGTGGCTCACACCTGCAATCCCAACACTTTGGAAAGTCCTGAGGCGGGAAGAACATGAGGCCAGGAGTTCCAGATCAGTATGGGAAACATAGCAAGACCCTATCCCTACAAACAAACAAATAAATAAATTTAAAATAAAAATAATTAAATTTGGGAGGCAGGAGGATCGCTTGAGTC
>NW_012102211.1:11492-13400 GCF_000951045.1 Mandrillus leucophaeus | reverse complement strand
CATTTCTTTTGGAGATAGCATCTTGCTCTGTTGCCCAGGCTGGAGTGCAGTGGCACAATCTTAGCTCACTGCAGCCTGAAACTCCTGGAGTCAAGTGATCCTCCCAACTCAGCCTCTTGAGTAACTGAGATTACAGGTGTCACCACCATGCCTGGCTAATTTTTAGTTATTTTTTTGTAGAGATGGGGTCTTGCTATATTGTCCAGGCTGGTCTCAAACTCCTGGCATCAAGTGATCCTTTCACTTTGGTCTAATAAATGTATACATTTTATTGAATTTGTTTTCTCATCACATGCGTGTATAGTGTTTACTCTGTGCTAGGCACCATTCTAAGTATTTTTTTTTTTTGAGATGGTGTCTCGCTTTGTCACCCAGGCTGGAGTGCAGTGGCAGGATCGTGGCTCATTGCAACCTCTGCCTCCTAGGTTCAGGTGATTCTCCTGCCTCAGCCTCCCGAGTAGCTGGGACTACAGGCACCTGCCACCATCCCCGGCTCATTTTTTGTATTTTTAGTAGAGACGGGGTTTCACCGTGTTAGCCAGGATGGTCTCGATCTCCTGACTTCATGATCCGCCCACCTTGGTCTCCCAGTGCTGGGATTACAGGTGCGAGCCACCACGCCCGACCCCGTAGTTCTTATGATCCCAGGGACTCAAGTGGTAAATGTTACAGCAGTATTGAGATCAACAAAATGGTTCAGGACAGGCGCAGTGGCTCACACCTGCAATCCCAACACTTTGGAAAGTCCTGAGGCGGGAAGAACACGAGGCCAGGAGTTCCAGATCAGTATGGGAAACATAGCAAGACCCTATCCCTACAAACAAACAAACAAATAAATTAAAAATAAAAATAATTAAATTTGGGAGGCAGGAGGATCGCTTGAGTCCAGGAGAGCTATGATCTTGCCTCTGCACTACAGCATGGACGACAGAGCAGAACAAGACCCTGTCTCTAAAACAAACAAACAAACAAACAAGCAAAAGAACAATGGAAAGACAAAAGTCACAGTTCATCCACCAAAAGAAATTTGGGAAAGGTTCTAAAATCATTAACTTGAGTTTCTTTAAGAATGCTAAAGTTAATCCACTATATTCCCAACCCTTTCAAAAAAAAAAAAATCTCAAGACTCAGACAACTTCCTGAAGACTTTTATCCCCCAAACACAATGACATACTTATCCTTTCCTACTCTCAACTCTCCATGCCGTGTCCTCTGGCCTTCTGGGATATGTACCATGCTGGATGCTATAGTTTGTCTCAACTCCCATCATTTCACTATTTTCTCAAAAGAATCACAATTATTTTGGGTGGAAGGAGGCAAGATTAGAACACTCACATGTTAATATGTTTTTACACTTATTCTGGTACATCTCAAACTTTAGCATGCAAAAAAATCACTTGGAAAGCCTGTTAACACAAATTCCTGAGTTTCACCAAGCAGTGGTTATGATTAAGTAGGTATGGAATCAGGCTTGTGAACTTGCATTTCTTTTTTTCTTTCTTTATTTTTTTTTTTGAGACGAAGTCTCATTCTGTCACCCAAGCTGGTATGCAGTTGTGCAATCTCGGCTCAATGCAACCTCTGTCTCCCAGGTTCAAGTGATTCTCCTGCCTCAGCCTCCCAAGTAGCTGGGACTACAGGTGCACACCACCATGCCCAGCTAATATTTGTATTTTTAGTAGAGACCTGGTTTCACTGTGTCGGCCAGGTTGGTGTTGAACTCCTGACCTCATAATCTGCCCACCTTGGACTCCCAAAGTGCTGGGATTACAGGCATGAGCCACTGTGCCTGGCCAAATTTGCATTTCTTTTATGGTTTGTGTTTTCTGTCCTTTTGAAAAATCTTTGCCTAACCCAATGAATGTTAGAATTATTTATCTTATATTTATTTTTCCCTGTTTTCTTCTA
>NW_012102211.1:8954-11442 GCF_000951045.1 Mandrillus leucophaeus | reverse complement strand
CACAGTTCATCCACCAAAAGAAATTTGGGAAAGGTTCTAAAATCATTAACTTGAGTTTCTTTAAGAATGCTAAAGTTAATCCACTATATTCCCAACCCTTTCAAAAAAAAAAAAAAATCTCAAGACTCAGACAACTTCCTGAAGACTTTTATCCCCCAAACACAATGACATACTTATCCTTTCCTACTCTCAACTCTCCATGCCGTGTCCTCTGGCCTTCTGGGATATGTACCATGCTGGATGCTATAGTTTGTCTCAACTCCCATCATTTCACTATTTTCTCAAAAGAATCACAATTATTTTGGGTGGAAGGAGGCAAGATTAGAACACTCACATGTTAATATGTTTTTACACTTATTCTGGTACATCTCAAACTTTAGCATGCAAAAAAATCACTTGGAAAGCCTGTTAACACAAATTCCTGAGTTTCACCAAGCAGTGGTTATGATTAAGTAGGTATGGAATCAGGCTTGTGAACTTGCATTTCTTTTTTTCTTTCTTTATTTTTTTTTTTGAGACGAAGTCTCATTCTGTCACCCAAGCTGGTATGCAGTTGTGCAATCTCGGCTCAATGCAACCTCTGTCTCCCAGGTTCAAGTGATTCTCCTGCCTCAGCCTCCCAAGTAGCTGGGACTACAGGTGCACACCACCATGCCCAGCTAATATTTGTATTTTTAGTAGAGACCTGGTTTCACTGTGTCGGCCAGGTTGGTGTTGAACTCCTGACCTCATAATCTGCCCACCTTGGACTCCCAAAGTGCTGGGATTACAGGCATGAGCCACTGTGCCTGGCCAAATTTGCATTTCTTTTATGGTTTGTGTTTTCTGTCCTTTTGAAAAATCTTTGCCTAACCCAATGAATGTTAGAATTATTTATCTTATATTTATTTTTCCCTGTTTTCTTCTATAAATTTTATAGTTTAGCTCTTACTTTTAGGTCTATTTTAAGTTAGTTTTTGGTATGATATCAAGTAAGAATTGAGGTTTAGTTTTTTCCACACACATATCAGATTGTTTTACCACCATTGAAGTACTCTAGAATCTCTGTTGAAAATCAGTTGAACCACATATGTCCAATGATTTCTGAATTTCTCTATCTGTTCCAAACTGGGTTGAGACTAGCTTTACAGCAAGGCTTGAAATCAAGTACTCTAAGACCTTCAGTTTCAAAATTGTTTTGACTATTCTGAGCTCCTTACATTTTCATATAGGTTTTAGAATAAATTTTATCAATTTCTTTTCAAAATATCCTGCCAGGATTTTTATTGGTGTTACATTAAATCAACATGGGGAGAACTGCCATCTTAATAATATTGAGACTTCCAAATTATGATGGCAAATATTTTTCTTTTTTTAGATTTTTAAAAATTTCTTTAGCAAAGTTTCATAGCTTTAGTATAGAGTTTTACATATCAGTTGTCTATAATTATAGGGCTATTTACATTTTGTTTCTTCTTGGGTTCGTTTTGGAAATTTCTATCTTTTTAAGGCATTTGCCTATTTTAAAGAAAATTTGACTTATTAAAAGCTCCAAGGTATTGAGATGCTACAAGACAAAGAACAAACTTTGATAATATTGTGCTGTAATGCTACAGACTGCCAGGAGCATAACAAAATTCTATTAAGTACATTCTGTTTTATTTGCTGTAGTATACAGAGAAAACCTCAGCATATATATCTCAGGAAACAGAGTGAACAGCAAATCCCTAAATATCCCAAATAGACATTTTAAGTCACAATTTGTTCAAGTTTTAGAGTGGAAGTCATATTCAACTGTCAGTAATAACCAGGAGTGACTTTTTATATCTATTCTTGTCCAGCTTTAAAAGAATATTTAAATAAGATTGTATTATTCTCCTCAGAAGGTGTTGTCTCAGGATGAAAGTAAAACAACAGGCCATAACTGGAACTATTTTTATATATTTGAGTAAATGTGCCATTTTTACCTATTCCAGAAGACTGGAGCAACAAATTGATTTTTTTTTTTTTTTTTTGTAAGAAATACCAAATTACTACAGACTGACATACATAAAGCTAAGGAACTTGAGGAATTAAGTCAATAGTAAATGAATGATTGGTGGCTAAATATGAGTTTGCATTGATTTATTTATCATATTCAGGGCAGGATATGTTCTGCATCCTTGTTAGTCAATATTTTACATAAGTCTGATTCTACCACTATTTTAGCAATTTCCGGAGAAAACATTAATGGATTTCTATTATCATAGCATAAAGGTATCAGGTTTGTGTTTGGACCAAGTAGTTTGATTGCTAACACTTTTAAGAACAAAGTCTGGCTCCATGTAAACCTGAAATTTTAAGGAAACTTTTAAAAAAATAAATCAAGGGTCAGGCATTGTGGCTCACACCTGTAATCCCAGCACTTCGGGAGGCCAAGGCCAGTGGATCACTTGAGGCCAGGAGTTCAAGACCAGCCTGGCCAACATGGTGAAACCCTGTCTCTACTAAAAATACAAAAATTAGCCAG
>NW_012102211.1:0-8374 GCF_000951045.1 Mandrillus leucophaeus | reverse complement strand
GGATTACAGGCTTGAGCCACTGTCCAGCGGGCCTTCTAAATTATTTAAAAGATAAGAAACTCCTATAGAGAAAACAACTTGGTAATTAGGCAGTATGTCAGGTCCTGAGCATCATGACAAGCCACAAACTGTTGTGTAATGACTGAAATAAGTTTTAGAGTCTATCCACTTTACTATGGTCAATCAGGAACCTAAGGCAATTCAATTAAATGGCAATAGCGAGTGAATAATAAAAAGTAGGTATCAGTGGCTGAAGGAGTAGACTTCTAAATTATCTCTGAAGGAATAAGGTGTACGTGACCAACCATACTAAGAAACCTCAAAGGAAAAAACACTACAGATACAAGTTAAGATGAATGACCAGAAAGCATTTTGTTCTCACCTTTCTCAGGGCACTTACCACTTTGTTTCAAACACGTGTTTACAGGTTGGTGACCCAAGGTGGTGATAAATTTCTTGAAGTCAGGAAACTTATTCTTTGCTTCTCTATCAATTAGTTCAAGGTCTAGGGCTTTAACAGGTACACAATGAATGATTAAAAAATGGGTGAATAACCAGAGATGATACACAAGAGCCAACAAGCATATGAAAAGATGTTCAACATCGCTGATTATTAGGAAAATCAAAACTACAATGAGGTATTACCTCATACCCATTAGGATGGCTACTATAAAAAAAAAAAAAAAAAAAAAAAAAAAAAGTATTGATGGTGATGTGGAAAAATTAGAAATCTTGTACACCATTAGTGAGAACGTAAAATGGTACAGCTGCTATGGAAAACTGTATAACAGGTCCCCCAAAATTAAAAATAGAATTACCATATGATCCAGCAATTTCACTTCTAGGCATATATACAAAAGAATTGAAAGTAGGGCCTTGAAAAGATATTTGTACACTCACATTTACAGCAGCACTATTCACAATAGCCAAGAGGTGAAAACAACCCACGTGTCCATCAATAGTTGAATGGCTAAACAAAATATAGTATATACAAACAATGGAATATTATTTAGCCATAAAATAGAAGGCTGTTCTAACACGTTACTACATGGATGAGCCTTAAGAACATTATGCAAAGTGACATGTCAGTCACAAAAAGCCAAATACTGTATGATTCTACCTATCTAAGGAATCTAGAGTAGTCAAATTCACAGAAACAGAAAGTAGAATGGAGGTTTCCAGAGATTGGTTGATGAGAAAATGGGTAGTTACTTTTCAATGCATATAGAATTTCAGTTTCATAAGATGAAAAAGGTCAGGAGATTGATTGTACTACAATGTGAACATGCTTAATATTACTGAACTATACACTTATAAATGGTTAAGATGGTAAATTTTACATGATATATTTTTTACAATAAGTGTTTTAAATAAATGAATAAATGGTTAAATGAATGCAGGGCTACATAAATGAATTAATAATGAGAAACATAAGGAAAATAGAAAACTTGGCAATTTCTGGCCCGATGCGGTGGCTCATGCCTGTAATCCCAGCACTTTGGGAGGCCGAGGCAGGCGGATCACCAGGTCGGGAGATGGAGACCATCCCGGTTAACACGGTGAAACCCCGTCTATACTAAAAATACAAAAATTAGGCGGGCGTGGTGTTGGGCGCCTGTAGTCCCAGCTACTTGGGAGGCAGATTTTGGAGGAAGCACAAAAGACCAATGAAGTTTTAGATTTTCTATTAAAATTGAAGAATAGAATTCAAAAAGTCTGCATATTAAGAGAAATATAACTTTGCAGTAATAAGAAAAATTATCCAAATTGTGGAAGTAAGGCAAAGGATACTATATATCCTGGCAATGTAATATGAAGCACTGTGTAACAGACCCACCCAAGAATCATTTAAATCTCTAGGAGAATGTAACTTTGTTTTACTGTTTTATAATGGACAATGCCCAGAATCATGGAAATTACAGATTTCGATTCACGGATAATACAAATGGTAATAGATTTACTGCTATGTAGCACATTAACCAGTTTTATATCTAACTGTGCAATCTTATTTAAGCAGTCTGTCTTTTATTATCCATAAATATTCAGACTCTAAAATTCTCCTTTTAATCAAATTGACCATTCTAATAGTTCCCTCATTAATTAAATAATTACTTAACATACACTCACCATGGTTCTAGATGAGTCATGTTTAACTTTTTGGGAATTAGACTTTTATATAACACTACTGTCTTATGAGTTTATTAAGATAGCACCTTGGTGATTCAGGTAGTAAATTAATATAAACAAAGAAAACTCATTTATCTATGCATCATTAAAAGAAAAAAAATGAGGATACCAAAACAAAGTCAGAGAGGAGCTCCCACTAATCAAATCTAAGACAATTTGAGCATCAATTTAAATAATGAAAGTAATAGCATCTGACTCAAATAATTAAAATAAGAATCTTGGTAATATAAGTAAATGAGTGAATGAATAAATGGAGGAGAAGAGAAAGCTCTTCCTCACATTGTAATGTAGAAGGAATAAAGGATACAAAGAGTCACCTTTTAAACAATCATTGTAGTAACAATTGATTCAGGCAAGAGTCATCAATGGATGTTAAAACCAGTGGATGAAGAATCTTTCATGAGAAAGAGGATATTTACATAGTCTCAGAGGATCTCCCCATATATCAGTTATAAACCACAATGTGATATAAATTACAAAGGGACATTCTGATACGATGCACGGAGGACAAAACCTCTGTGGTGTTCTCCCCAAAATGCGTAACCTATATCTACGCACAAGGAAATTTCAAACTAATCCAAACTGAGGGACAACCTACAAAATCACTAGCCAGTATTCTTCAAAACCATTAATGTCATTTAGACAGGGAAAGGTGAAGATGCTGTTCCACACTGAAGGAGAATAAACAGCTACAACGACTAAACATAACATGTGTTCCCGGATCAGATCCTTCACAGGGAGAAAACTCTATAAAAACCATTATTGAGGCAATTAGTGAAACTGCAACATTTGAAAATATTTGTGGATTAGATAATAATATTGTTAAATTTCCTGATTTTGGTCATTATGCTGTGATTATGTAAGAGAAAGCTTATTTCTAGGAAATGCACACTAAGGTATAAAAGGGCAAAAGAGCATATTGTCTGTGACCTACTCTCAAATGACTCAGGAAAAAAATGTATACCTCTATGAAAATATCCATATTAATACATTTATGTGTATGAATACACAGAGAGAGGAAAGAAAGAAAAGAAAAGAAAAGAAAAAGAAAAGGAAAGGAAGAAAAAACGGAAGGAAGGAAGGGAGGGGGGAGGGGAGGGGGAAGGGCATACATTAGGAAATAAAGTAAATGTTACAAATGTTAAAGAGTGAATCTAAAGCCAGGTGCGGTGGCTCGTGCCTGTAATCCCAGCACTTTGGGAGGCCAAGGTGGGTGGATCACAAGGTCAGGAGATCGAGACCATCCTGATTAACACGGTGAAACCCCGTCTCTACTAAAAATACAAAAAATTAGCTGGGTGAGGTAGCGGGCACCTGTAGTCCCAGCTACTCGGGAGGCTGAGGCAGGAGAATGGCATGAACCCGGGAGGCGGAGCTTGCAGTGAGCCGAGATAGCGCCACTGCACTCCAGCCTGGGCGACAGAGCGAGACTCTGTCTCAAAAAAAAAAAAAAAAAAAGAGTGAATCTGGGTGAAAAGTATAGAGTTCATTGTACTACTCTCAAAAATTTTCAGTAAGATTGAAGTTATTTCAAAATAAAAATTCAAATAAAAAAAAACAAAGTTGGATATTAGTGACCAAGACAGCTAAAGAAATTGAAATAATAATTTCTTATGACCTATAATAAAAAGAAAAAATATTTTTTAAATCTAGTGATAAATGTTCAATAATATTGAGCATTTATATTCATAGGTATAAAAGGAGGTTTAAACATTCAAATGAGTACTATTTCAGTTGTGTCCTGAAAGCACAAGTATATGGTGGTTGACAAGCAAACTTTTGCAAGAAATTTAACTTCTGGAAAAATCAATAGCAAAAAGATAACCTCAATGATACTTTTGAGTATCAATTATTTTCACAGAGAATTACCACTAAAAACTGATGTCAGTTCAGTAAGTTTTAGGGAAATAAATGAGCTTTTCAAGGATTACATTCCTTTAGAATACTACATGCTTATTAATATATGAAAATTCTGAAGCAATTATAGTCTCAGATGGCTGAGAAAAATACAAAACTCTCATTTTAAAGAAAACAAGCATGAATCTTTCCAAGGTAAATGAAGAATATTAAAGAATAGGAGTTCATTGTTTGTTTTTGTCTTACAAGCAGGTTAGAGGAAATGCTCATTTGAATATGCTCTGTACACATTGGCAGGTCTGACAAGAATCCTAAATTATAAAGGGAATTTGTTAATGAATTCACCACAGCCTGAATTATCTTTGTAAGGTCTTCAAGAACTGAGAAGTTGCTAGGAGACTGAAAGAAAACAAAAGCAATTGTATCTTTTAAAGAGGTGATTGAGGCAATTAACATCAAATAAATCACAAAAATAGCTTTCAAAACAGCAAAAACAATGGAAGAAAACTGTGTACAAATGAATAATACGTAACATGTCTCTACCAAGGAAAGTTCAGAGGTCATTAAATGATTATATTTTCAGCTCCCACACTGAACTGTGAGCTCCTTGGGAACAAAGGGATGTTGTACTCAACTTTGAATAAAACACTTTAGATATTAAGCAAATATATGAGCGTGAAGAAGAAAAGGAAAAAAGAGAATGGATTAGTGGGGGAAATTGAATATATTAACTGAACATTAATGCACTACTTTTTTTGTTGTTTTTTGAGACTGAGTCTCACTCTATTGCCCAGGCTGGAGTGCAGTGCTGCAATCTCAGCTCACTGCAATCTCTGCCTCCCAGGTACAGGCGATTCTCCTGCCTCAGCCTCCTGAGTAGCTGGGATTACAGGAGTGTACCACCACACCTGACTAATTTTTGTATTTTTAGTAGAGACAGGGTTTCACCATGTTGGCCAGGATGGTCTCGAACTCCTGACCTCAAATGATCTAACCACTTCAGCCTCCCAAAGCGCTGGGATTACAGGTGTGAGCCACTGTGCCCAGCCTAATGCACTACATTTTGACTTACACGAAACATTAAATTCAATGCCCATTGAATTTCTACAAATTTTACTTAAACGGAAAATGTAAATAAAGCATAATGTTGACCAACTATAACTAGCATATGATATTGAATAAATTTACTGTTATTCAATGTTCAATTAACAACCAGAAAAAAAGAAAAAAATTGTTATTGGTTCATTCTTCTGTTTCAAACAGAAACTGCAAACTCCTAGAAAATATAATTTTCAGAAATCCAATGGTTTAAAGCTAATGACAGAACGTGTGTTTTACCCTTTCTGTCAATATAAGACATATATATTTTTATTCAATATATGAATTGACCTGTAATCAAAAACTATAAACAAGCTGTAGCTAATAATCTCAGTGATCTTTTGATGAATGAGAGATATAAACAGATGCCTTCAGTACAAAAAATTCAAGTTACAAAAGTGTAATACTCAAGACTGACTTCCTGAAACAAGTAAGTTCTCTATGAAAAGCAAGGTGAGGATGCAAATAATTTGCCTTTACCTTTCCTGAATGCTTAAGGAAATACATCAAGTCTGGAAGGATAAATTACAACATTTTGAATTTAAGAGCTTACTTCTGGAATCATCTTCAAACATTTATAAAGTCTCCACACTACAAGATGTATTATATTCTGAGCCCCTCTCTGGTAGAGATTTATCTAAGATGTTGATAGCATATTTAACACTTGCTATATGAATATCTGAAAAAAAAAATTTGTCTTTCAAGTTATCTGTAGAACACCAGGTACACTCTGGGGAAAAATATAATATAATATAAAGTGATCCTTAAATCCCAAGGATAAATAATGAAGATGTCAGGACTATGCCACATGCTGCTAGTAAAATATCCTACAAATCTATTAATGACCCGACTGAAGAGAATCAAAATAATCAGACCAACTTATTTCACAGTCCTTGTGAGATTTTGGATATACAGACATAAAATACTATTATGAAAATTGACCAAAACACTTCTGTTGCCCTGCTTTCATAGCAGAACATTTTCAAAAATTCACCTGTTTTTAACATGTTTTAGTTGCTACTTAAAGAAAAGAATTTTAATAGGAGCCCTCTTTCCATCTAGAGAAGACCCCCAAAATATCCTTGTAATTGAAAATGGACAACTTATGATAATTCTTCCTTACTCTGTTCTCCTTTGCTTTCAATTTCTTAAATGTATGGTTTCAGCAATCAGAAACTCTGACCAGTGAATAGGGGAAGCAGAGAGGAAATAATGAGAATAGGAAATCAAAGACAAGAATTGAGTATTTGTATAATTTTATTCAACCCATCACAATAGAAGATCTCTCCCTAGCTCTGAAATATCATTCTCTTACTAACAGATGACTGGCTGTTACTTATACCAGTTTGAAATTTGGATATGGTTTGAAATTACTAAAGAATTCAGCAATGGCCTATTGGAAGACTTGAAACTCTTTGCTCTTTAAACCTGAACTGACAAAGCAATGACTTTTTTTTTTTTTTTCTTTCTTCCGAGACGGAGTCTTGCTCTGTCACCCAGGCTGGAGTGCAGTGGCGAAATCTTGGCTCACTGCAACCTTCACCTGCCAGGTTCAAGCAATTCTCCTGCCTCAGCCTCCCAAGTAGCTAGGGCTACAGGTATGTGCCACCATGCCCGGCTAATTTTCTGTATGTTTAGTAGAGACGGGGTTTCACCATGCTGGCCAGGCTGGTCTTGAACTTCTGACTTCATGATCCGCCTGCCTCGGCCTCTCAAAATGCTGGAATTACAGGTGTGGGCCACCGCACCCGGCTGCAATGACTTTTCACTCTATGGACAGTCAATCCATGTAAAAGGAGAGAGAGACTAATTGAAATCAAAAGGAAAATTTTGCTGAGTGACCAAAAAACAATTCTCCTTGTCAGTTCACTAATCAAACATGAAGGTATTCTCTCTAACCTGGGATGTTGTATCTTTTAGCACAGGAATTTCCTCCTAGTTTGAAAAATATGGTGTTTGTTTTTAAGGCATAATCCCTATTTACATTAATTCTAAGATGGAAATTGGCTGCCTAATTATTATATTGATGTTTTCTTTGTCTAATTGGGTAGGTCAAGGCACTAATTTGATTCACAGCTGCAGTATGTGTTTACAGACTTTGGTGAACTTTAATTGCTTATAAATATTGGATTATAAGACCATGAGCCTTCACTAGAATCCTGTTTAGCTCCATATGCTTTCAAACTTGACAATATGTTGTCCATTTCCTGAGAATCTTTCATTCCAAATGGCCCCAAGGGTAAGAAAGCAAAGAATAACACATATGGTTCACATAGCTCAAGTCCATTAAGAATTTTGCTGTTGACAGACCTAATGAGTTATAGACAGGAAACAACATTGTCAATGAGTTATTCCTTCCTTAATAATAAAATTGAAATACTAAGATAGCACAGCTCAATGCCCTGTAGTCTTACTATGAACGTTCCATTTTAATAATGCGCATGATTCCATACCCCGCCCTACAGTATATGCAAATGGAAACATAGACAGGGCAGCAGCCTGGAGCGGGAGAGGCTGATGCTGATGAAAATCTCCTGAACTATGTGGTCAGAGACCTAACCAGTCTCAGGCAGAAGCTGGTCACAGCCCTGTAGCCAGGCAAACCCTCCCAAGGTTGTGTCCTACCAATGGGGGCTTGTCACTATCCTCTCAACTTCTCCAGTGCCATCCCCAGGTGGATAAGGTCAGCCCTTAATGGGCTAGTTGAAACAGTGAAGGGTAATCGGAGGTTGGGAGGAGAACCACATTTCTACTGCTGAGTTATAGCATGGGTTTCTGGAAGCCACTTATCACACCCCAACCCCAATAGGCACTCAGATGGTCCCAAAGATAGCCATGGTTGTCCTGAAAGTGTGACTCATCCCACTTCCTGTGCTTCATCCCACCAAAGCCATCCTGGACTCCTTGATGACTAGCACTAGATCAGGTCAACGAGATTCCAATACCTTCTTGTTGCTTGGGCCACTACTCTAACTCAGACTCCTGATAGTCAAGAGCATAGATTCTTCGCTCACAAAGATGTAAATTCAAACCCCACCTCTGCCTCTTAACACTGATAATTGCATACAAAATAGAATTTCAATTAAACCAAGGGACACACATTCATGTAAAAATTTTAACATGAGGTATTTTGATACACATCTCATAACTAAGTACTGACAGTTGAACAACTTGATAGGAAGAGATTTTTGCCTTGATTCAAATACTTTCTCCTTTTTGGTGCTTGGCACAT
>NW_012102210.1:4095915-4096602 GCF_000951045.1 Mandrillus leucophaeus | reverse complement strand
AAAGTGCTGGGATTACAGGCATGAGCCACTGCGCCCGGCCAATATTACCTTTTTTGCTACTCTTCAAAGCCTTGTGTGTATTTTACATGGACAACAAACCTTCAATTGGAGTAGCCACGTCTCAGATAATACCCACAGGTGGCTAGTGGCTGCCATATTGCACAGAGGCTCTGCTGGATCACTTGTTAATCTGTGCCTCTCACTTTGCCAGCTGGGAAAGTGCTGCTTTTCTGGTGCCTTTTTTTTTTTTTTTTTTTTTTAACGGAGCCTTGCTCTGTCGCCAAGGCTGGAGGGCAGTGGTGCCATCTCTGCTCACTGCAACCTCCAGCTCCCGGGTTCATGCCATTCTCCTGCCTCAGCCTCTGGAATAGCTGGGACTACAGGCGCCTACCACTACGCCTGGCTAATTTTTTTTTTTTGTATTTTTAGTAGAGACGGGTTTTCACCGTGTTAGCCAGGATGGTCTCGATCTCCTGACCTCGTGATCCGCCCACCTCGGCTTCCCAAAGTGCTAGGATTACAGGCGTGAGCCACTGCGCCTGGCCTTTCTGGTGCCTTTTTAGGGTATGTTTCTCTATTCTGGAGCTGGCTCCTAGAACCCTCAAGGCTGACTTTGAAGGAGAAGCTATTTGGACAGCATGTTGCCACGGAAGTGATTCTCAAGGCACTGACTGGCTTCAGAAGCAA
>NW_012102210.1:4090542-4093120 GCF_000951045.1 Mandrillus leucophaeus | reverse complement strand
TCTTCACCAGATGGGATAAGAGGGATTTGGGAGGCTTAGCACACGAGGGACCTTGCCTTTCAGAAACATTTTGAAGACTTCTTTGGGGTTTGGCACATTTGCACCTGTGAACTTTCAGGATATAGAAGTTTCTAAGAATTGATTTTTGAAAAGACACTAATCTGTCAAGTGCACTTGTCATTTTGCAACATGACAGCAATCCAACTGTTAATTACAGTTAAAGATAAACTATAAAATCCCCTTCACACTTACTGTTGCTGACTTTGACAGAAGTGCCTGGAAACAGCTGTGCAAGGGAGGCCTGAGGATCGAGGATTGTTTCTGACCCACAACACCCACACCTTAGAAGCTACTGTTGTGACTGAAGGTGTTCAAAGGCCCTGCTACAGTCTGAAGAGCATTAGGTTTTCACCTGCTAAAAACATTCTTCTGTTCTGTTTCTTTTTCTTCACACATAGAGGATTCACTGACTTGCGTTTTCAGTTTAAATTGGTGGCACTTAACAGGTACAAATAGTGTCTGGTGGGAGAGTATGGCCCTGCAAGCTGAGCCGTCTTGGCCTGGAGTGAACTGTCTGCATGTGGGGTGGGAGCTCCATATAAGGCCTCTGCAGAGCGGGGCAGACAGGTCCGTTACTCTGGCTGCTGATTACATCCGTGATCATGGAATTCCTTCACCCATCTCTCACTTGATATCGCTTACCCACTTGCCTTCCTTGTACCACATCTTCTCCTGACCTTCACTTGCTACTAGATTTCCCCCAGCCATATCATCACAGAGGCTAATCAGAATAAGACGGTAGCTTCGAATTTGAGTCCTTGGTTCCTGTGGTTAAATGTTTGCTATTAGCTTTAAAATATGGGTCAATCTCTTGCTTTACTCCAGAGAACCATTTGAAATTCACGGGACCTGCACCTCCTCCATGGTTCACCTTCTCCATGGTTGACATGTGCCCAGACTGAGCAGTCAGTTTGCAGATTCAACATTGCCAAAGAAGTGGGAGTATTAAACACTAGAAATGCTAAGAGTTTTCAAGGATATGTATATTTATTATAATGTTTTTACTTCGGAACTTTAGGTAATAGAAATATAGGACATTGCTTATTTTAAAACATTGAGAAGGACATAAAATGGAATAATAGCTTATTTTTCCCCAGATACTCATAAAACAAATGGTATGAATTTTTTTAACTTTTATTTTAAGTTCAAGGGTGCATATGCAGGTACATAGGTTAACTTGTGTCATGGGGGTTTGTTGTACAGATTATTTCATCACCCAGGTATTAAGCCTACTACCCATTAGTTATTTTTCCTGGTCCTCTCCCTCCTCCCACACTCCACCCTCTGACAGGCCCCAGTGTGTGTTGTCCCTTTTTATGTGTCCATGTGTTCTCATCATTTAGCTCCCACTTATAAGTCAGAACATGCAGTATTTGGTTTTCTGTTCCTGTGTTAGTTTGGAATTTTTATTGTTAAATCCATAGTAATATGTCATCACAATTGTAGACACAGACAAGCTTAGTCTGAAGTTGTGGCTGGTTCTGAGTATCATCTAATAATGACACCCTATATGGCATCACCAGGCTGGACTGCCCTGATCACTGAGAAGTAAGGCTTGGATTCCAGCCGTTGTGAATCATTCTGTGACTGTCCCATAGTTGCAGTACAACTGCAGACACATAATTAGAACAATGTGCAGCATTTTTATATATAAAATGTAATAGAATGAATTTATGATATGGAAATGCCTTGTAGGGTATCACATTTAGTCTTTTAAAAATACCAAGGTGAGGCTTAAAATTTTTAGTACATATTCTCAAATTGGAGTTAGGTTACATTTCTTTTATAGCCTTTTGGGTATCTGGTCAAGAGAAAACAAGATTTTTCTCCGTTTACAGTGATGCAATAAGCTCAACACATTTTGGCCACCAAATAAGTAAAATAGGAATAAAAATTGATACTGAATGTTGTATCATTTGAGCAGTAGTTATTTTATTTATTCACACAAACCTGAGCTAATTGAAAGAAGAGCCCAGCCTGTCTATGCCATTAAGAGGAACATTTCCGATTAAAGCTATGTTTAATGCCGATAATTATTTCTTGAAGTTGGTATATACATGTTGTTTTAATAAACTGTATATGAATGATAATTCTAATAATAACTCAATCTAGAGTGCCCCTTAGAGCTTATGCTCATAGGAAATTTAGAACTCTTGCAAAATATAGCTATTTTTGATGCAGAGAAGTATGATGGGATAATCAATAAAAGGTTACCAAGCATAAAATTTCTTTTACATTATGATAAAACTCTCAGGGAAAGTGAAATGGAAATATGGGTTCAAGGAGAAAAAGGAACAATCTAAATTTCTGTCTCTTGGGGAAAAAAAGAGCTTGTTCATGTACTTTTAACATTGAATAATGGTAAGTATCAAATCACCATGGCATTTAGATTCAATTGGACTGTTTTGAAGAGTTATATTATATTTTTATTTTTAAATGTTGATATTTAAAATATGCTGGAAGTTACATCCTTAGCAACCACTTATAAAGTTGGAATTTTAAAATATAGATGTTCACT
>NW_012102210.1:4085482-4088842 GCF_000951045.1 Mandrillus leucophaeus | reverse complement strand
TTTGGACAGCATGTTGCCACGGAAGTGATTCTCAAGGCACTGACTGGCTTCAGAAGCAACAGAAATCTCTAGAAACCACTAGTTCTTTCCTTACATGGCTGAGCTGGCATAGGCAAGAATTTTGTCAGCCAAATTGTGGCTGAACATCTTAACTCAAAAGGCCTGAAGAGTAACTGTCCACCTATTTTTACCAACTCTGTACTTCCCTCATGAGCAAAAGATAAAACTGTACCAGGCAGGAGAACCCAGTATTATCTCGTTCACAGGCCATTTGGACTGGTCTGGGCAAACTGCACTAACTCTGGCCTCTGCTTCTCTTTTCTTTGCATTGCAATAGCCCCAGGCTCCACTGAGTTAAGGCACACTTGAACCCAAATTTCTCAACTCCCAGTTTACATGGTAGTCACATTCTACAATGAATGAATGCACTCAACATTCCCAGCAGAGCACCTGGTGTTAGGTGGACCACTCTTCAGCAGGTGGTTTGGGCATGGAGTCATTTAATGCTCTCCACCTATGATGCAGCCTCAGCCTTGCCTCTGCATGTTGCAAAGTAGATTAGAGGAATTTTTTTCTCCTAAACTCCTTTTATTCTCTTTGTTCCTCTCATCTTTTGAGTCCTTGGCATTGCTTTCTTCAAAGAAAGCCTCAAAGAACTGAACATTGGCACTGTTTCTCCTTTTCAGATATTCTTTACACTTTTAATTTATATTACATTATCTAGGAGGGTTCATTCTCATTTAAATGAATGTCGTCCTTGTCAAGGTTAATATTCCCACTATTAGGTGGGGACTGAAATAAGAAACAGAAACTTAACAAAGAAGTAAAAGTGAGTATTTGCCACACAAACTGTAAGATAGAGAAGACTGCCAAAATCAGGAATAATTTTCTTATCTTTCACATTTTTCCATAAATCTCTAGAAATATAGTAAAATAAATAAGGATGTATCTGGGGGAGTTTCCTGGTCACAACCTTTTTACATTATGAGGTTGAGAGCTTGTCGCTTGGGTGTCTTTTTGTTTGTTCCAAGAATGTGTCAGAACAAATGCTTTTCATGAAATGTCACCTAGGTCAACTCCTTCGTTCATTCCATCAGTACAAGGCATTGGTCTTGGGCACTGTGCAAGTCTTAATCTGTTTCCTTAGTCCTCAGTATGTCTGGTAATATTAACTTGAGATTTCAGTTCACAGTGAGATGAACACTATGGATTAGTTAACAGTGAATGATAAATATTTATGTATCTTGTGTTTCTTATACCTTTAAAAAGTCACATTTAACATGTCATTTGAGTTAGAAAAAAACTTCCTTGCATTTTAACATCTAGCTCTCTGCCAATTTCAACTTTGTATAGATAAAGTTTTGAAAAAAACTGTTACCCACTGAATGGAAGTGAGAGTGCAGTTTCCTGGAGTTCTTCCCCAGGGAGCTCTGATCTTAAGTCTTTTAGAGCATGAAGAGCAGCATAGTGTCTCTGCTCCCTCAGAGCGTCCTTTGAGCCTCCCCATCCTATTTCATCTTTTATGGTTGGTCTAGAACCAATTTCAGGAGTGGATTCATGGTAATATGAGTGCATGTTCCAGCTGTTTTCATATTTGACAAGATGGATAAATTCCACCCCCAGGGTTATCAACACAATCAGTCTGTTTCTAGATCACTACAAAAAGGTTTTCACCAAAAAGCCATCTTCATCTTTCCCAGAAACATAGGCAGGGACCTCATAACTGAGATAGCTCTTGACTTTTGGTAGGTAGGAGGAAAGAGAGAAGACATTTAGCTGAAGGACCTGGAACCTGGGCTGTCTGATAGTCTTCAATAACAAGCACAGTGGTCTGTGGTACAATGGACTGATCAACAGAACCTTAATCAATTACTTTACATTTTTTCTGCCAGTGAAGTATAGACATGTGAAAATATGCATGAAGGCAGAGATGAGGACCCATGGTTCTGCTATAGATGAAGACATTGTCACAAGAGTGGCAGAGGAAATGACAGTTTTCCCCAAAGACAAGAAAATCTACTCAGACAAGAGCTGTAAGACTGAGCAATGACAGCTAGATGTCCACTGAGTTCTTCACCAGATGGGATAAGAGGGATTTGGGAGGCTTAGCACACGAGGGACCTTGCCTTTCAGAAACATTTTGAAGACTTCTTTGGGGTTTGGCACATTTGCACCTGTGAACTTTCAGGATATAGAAGTTTCTAAGAATTGATTTTTGAAAAGACACTAATCTGTCAAGTGCACTTGTCATTTTGCAACATGACAGCAATCCAACTGTTAATTACAGTTAAAGATAAACTATAAAATCCCCTTCACACTTACTGTTGCTGACTTTGACAGAAGTGCCTGGAAACAGCTGTGCAAGGGAGGCCTGAGGATCGAGGATTGTTTCTGACCCACAACACCCACACCTTAGAAGCTACTGTTGTGACTGAAGGTGTTCAAAGGCCCTGCTACAGTCTGAAGAGCATTAGGTTTTCACCTGCTAAAAACATTCTTCTGTTCTGTTTCTTTTTCTTCACACATAGAGGATTCACTGACTTGCGTTTTCAGTTTAAATTGGTGGCACTTAACAGGTACAAATAGTGTCTGGTGGGAGAGTATGGCCCTGCAAGCTGAGCCGTCTTGGCCTGGAGTGAACTGTCTGCATGTGGGGTGGGAGCTCCATATAAGGCCTCTGCAGAGCGGGGCAGACAGGTCCGTTACTCTGGCTGCTGATTACATCCGTGATCATGGAATTCCTTCACCCATCTCTCACTTGATATCGCTTACCCACTTGCCTTCCTTGTACCACATCTTCTCCTGACCTTCACTTGCTACTAGATTTCCCCCAGCCATATCATCACAGAGGCTAATCAGAATAAGACGGTAGCTTCGAATTTGAGTCCTTGGTTCCTGTGGTTAAATGTTTGCTATTAGCTTTAAAATATGGGTCAATCTCTTGCTTTACTCCAGAGAACCATTTGAAATTCACGGGACCTGCACCTCCTCCATGGTTCACCTTCTCCATGGTTGACATGTGCCCAGACTGAGCAGTCAGTTTGCAGATTCAACATTGCCAAAGAAGTGGGAGTATTAAACACTAGAAATGCTAAGAGTTTTCAAGGATATGTATATTTATTATAATGTTTTTACTTCGGAACTTTAGGTAATAGAAATATAGGACATTGCTTATTTTAAAACATTGAGAAGGATATAAAATGGAATAATAGCTTATTTTTCCCCAGATACTCATAAAACAAATGGTATGAATTTTTTTAACTTTTATTTTAAGTTCAAGGGTGCATATGCAGGTACATAGGTTAACTTGTGTCATGGGGGTTTGTTGTACAGATTATTTCATCACCCAGGTATTAAGCC
>NW_012102210.1:4065922-4080502 GCF_000951045.1 Mandrillus leucophaeus | reverse complement strand
AAAAAAAAAAAAAAAAAAAAAAATGCATAAGGGGGTACATTGTTTCTCAGATTCTTTTAGGGGGTACATGAGAAGAAGTGCTTAAAGCCTACTAGGCTACACCTGTGGTGTGATTTCTTCTCATTTCTTTCTCAGTTTTCTTATTTTCCTATCTACATTACAAGTTTTCTTTGTGCAAGAATTATATCCAATTTCTTGTGTTTTCACCCCAAAGACTTGGGGAGAGAAGAATGTAAGCAACTGTGGAGCTAAGCCCAGGAAGGGGCTGACTTAAGCCATCTTTGTATTCTGGCAGGTTTACAGCTCATGCTCATGGATTTTATGTGCATTGCAGATATCACTCAGTTCTGCTCTTTGGTCAGGAAGCTGTCCGTGTCCCAAAATGTAATTCTTCCTCACCCTCTACCTGCTATTGATGCATGGAATCCCTTCAAATGATGTCACAAAACTTCAGTCCACATTTATCAAAATGCATATATCCTTAGGAGAAGTAACATTGATCTAGTATCAGATTAAATTAGTTGACTCGTAAGAGCAAGTTTTTATAAAGGTAGATGAGGAGAACCAAAAGGTTGCTTGTCTAGGTTAACATGTTGGCTCCTTAAGCTGACTGCAGACTAACCCAAGTATCTCTTCTTTACTGAAGTTATCCTAAAGAGTGTATCAGATAGGACATATGAATTCTGAGGTGATCAACCACATCAAAATTCTCACTTCTGGGAAAACATCATTTTTAAATAGAGAAGCTTTTGGTGCCTAGACTGACTAAGAAATGAAGATAAAGTCTATGGTGAACACTGGCCTGCAGTTTGCAGGTCACCCCAAAGTAAAACTAAGCAGTCACATAACTGGATTTCCCTTTGTATGAGTGAATGAGTTAAAACACTTCCTTTCATGTTTCCGGTAACTCTACATAATCAAAACCTTTATGGCTACAAATTTTTCTTCCTCTGGTGTAGGGAAGATTTTGGTGCAGTGCCTAGAACACAGTAGGCATTCAGTAGATGTTGGTCAAATAAACAAATTTTCAGGAAGGGAAGGAACTGCTGAGGAATTATTTATAATAAATTTAGACTGCCAATTAATCTGAAACCTGGTCCCTAAAGACTTGTGTCTTTGATTCATTTTTCTCTGCAGCAAGTGAAAGGGAACTTTCCTAGGTTGCAGACCTGCATTTCGGAGCTCCGCATGTTACAGAGAGAAGGCTGTTTCAGATCACAAGGCGCTTCTCTGCGGCTGGCAGTAGAGGATGGGCTCCAGCAATTCAAACAATACAGCACACATGTGACCACAAGGGCAGCTCTGACCTATACCTCCCTGGAGGTAAGTGATGCTGGCCTTTAGGACTGACTCCAAGCTGTGTTCTGATTTCAGTCCATATAGGTCATTGTTTTTCATCCTTACGTTGTTCTCTCTTTGATTCACTCTGGATGTAATATTCAAAGCTAGATTTTCAGCTCACTACAGGCAGAGGACATGTTTCTCTTCTTCCTATAACTTGTACAGTTCTTAGTGTAGAGATAGTTATAGAGAAAAGCTCTAAAAACATAGACTGAAGTGAATTATAAGGAAAAACTGAAATCAAAATAAAATCTGAATATGCCATCTGCCTCTGGATTTTTGGAAATTGTAAAGCAAATGTTAAACTGCCTACATTGGTAGCTGTATTTATATTTACCTTGGAATTTACAGTTGTTTTTAATCAAATCTTGGCATCAAATTGAGTAAATTTTCTCAGGATTAGCAAGTGTGCAAATGCAAGAGTGCCAGACTGAGTCAATCTTAAAAATATAAATAAGGGCGTGGCTAGATACTCCATTGGGTACATGAGCAAGTGCGAGTTAAGACAATTTTTGTCTCTTGTAACCTCAGGGATCAAACAGACAGGACAAAAAATAATCGTGTGGGATTGCTGGTTTCCAATTCTTCATGTAAGGAGCTTGGAAGTTGCCACTCCATCCTAACAACTAGTAAAAAGCTTAACAAACTAAAAAATCCACAATATTTTTTAGATCCCTGAGAAGTGAGGTCACAGGGCAAACTGTTGCCTCCAAAATGGGAAACACAACCAGACAAATATAGAGAATCACAACATACTGGAACAGAAACCTCCACAGGAGCCAGTGCTAGAATAGGAAACTATCATTGACATTGCTGCAGGCTAGGTGTGGACAAGTCTCAAATTCTAGGAGAGGATGAGCATTGTGGCTCACACCTGTAATCCCAGCACTTTGAGAGGCCAAGGCAGGAAGATCACCTTGAGGCCAGAAGTTCAAGAGCAGCCTGGACAACATAGCAAGACTCCATCTCCACAAAAAATAAAGATTAGCCAGACTTGGTGGTGTGCACCTATAGTCCTAGCTACTTGAGAGGCTGGGGCAGGAAGATGGCTTGAGCCCAGGAGTTCAAAGTTGCACTGAACTATGATCCTACCACTCCACGCTTTTGTGAGTTTTACCTCCAGGAGCTCAACCAAGTCCTCATAGTGAACATCAGGGGAAAAATCCCTCATGCCTCTGACAGGGAGAGGGAAAAATGAACCATTTTGAAATATACCAGACCACTCTGTTCTTAACAGGTATAAAGAAACTACCCTAACAGGTAGTTACTCAGGAGAAACTAGTTAAACAGAACCTAACCCCTAACCTCCTGGGATTTTATCAGAATCTAAATGACCTGGAAGAAGGGAAATACCAAACTACAGCCAGCTGTGTCCTTCAATGTAGCAAAAAGGAAATACTCAACTTCAGCCCACTCTAGCCATCCTGTCCCACCTAAGTAGGGAGAGAAAAAACTGAGGGACACTTGTAAAGTTCACAGTCCAGAGGCATAGGTTCACTAAAAGACTGAGACCTAATCATACTTCCCCTCCCTCTATCCCTTACCACACATTACTAAAGGCCTGCTTATAGCAGCTCCTTTAGACTGGAACATCATGTACAACTATAAAAAGCATACTAAAAGACAAAAAACACAGTTTGAAGAGACAGAGTAAGCATCAGAACTAGACATGGCAGAGACATTGGAATTCTCAGACCGCAGAATTTAAAGCAACTATGATTAATATGCTAAGGCTCTAATGGATAAAGTAGACAGAATGAAAGAACATATGGGCAATGTAAGCAGAAAGATGGAAATCCTAAGAAAGAATCAAAAAAGGTGCTAGAGATCAAAAACATTGTAATAGATGTGAAGAATGTCTTTGATGGGCTTATTCGTAGACTTATGGCTGAAGAAAGAATCTTTGAGCTTGAGGATGTATCAATAGAAACTTTCAAATCTGAAAAAGCAAAGAGAAAAAAAAACTGGAAAAAAAAAAAACGAAAAAAAACAGAACAGAATATTCATGAACTGTGGGGCAACTACAGAAGGTATGACTTACATGTAACAGGAATACCAGAAGGAAAACAAAGAAAGGAACAGAAGAAACATTTGAACAATAATGACTGAGAATTTCTTAAAGTCAGATACCAAACCATAGATCCAGAAAGCTCAGAGAACACCATTAAACCACATGCTCCTGAACAACCAATGGGTCAATGGAGAAATTAAAAATGAAGTTTAAAATCTTCTTGAGTCAAATGAAAATGGATGCACAATATACCAAAACCTATGAGATATAGCAAAAGAGGGAAGTTTATAGCAATAAATGCCTACATCAAAAAAGAAGAAAGAAAGATCTCAAATAAACAACCTAACATTGCACCTCAAGGAACTAGAAGAACAAGAATAGACTAAACCCAAAATAGTAGAAGGAAAAAAATAGCAATGATCAGAATAAAAATAAAAGAAATAGAGGCTAAAAAAAAAATAGTACAACGCTTTGGGAGGCTAAGGCAGGAAGATCGCTTGAGGCCAGGAGTTCGAGACAGGCCTGGGCAACATAGTGAGATCCCATCTCTACAAAAAAACTTTTAAATTACCCAGGTATGGTGCACACACCTACACCTGTAGTCCTAGCTACTTGGGAGGCTGAGGTGGAAAGATTGCTTGAGCCCAGGAGTTTGAGGCTGCAGTGAGCTATGATCATACCACTGGGGTGACAGAGCAAGACCTTGTCTCTTCAAAAAAAAAAAAAAAAACAAACAAACACACACACACATAAAAGTTCAATTGAAAAAGAACTAGTTTTTTGTCTGTTTTTTGTTTGTTTTGTTTGTTTGTTTTGAGATGGAGTTTCGCTCTTGTTGCCCAGGCTGGAGTGCAATGGCACCATCTCGGCTCACTGCACCCTTCACCTCCCGGGTTCAAGCAATTCTCCTGCCTCAGCCTCCCTAATAGCTGGGATTACAGGCATGCGCCACCACACCTGGCTAATTTTGTATTTTTAGTAGAGATGGGGTTTCTCAATGTTGGTCAGGCTGGTCTTGAACTAAAAAGAACTGTTTTTTTGAAAGGATAAACAAAATCACAAACTTTTAGCTAGACTAAGAAAACAAGAGAGATGATTCAAATAAATCAGAGATTAAAAAGGAGACATTACAACTGATACCACAGAATACAAAGGATTATTATAAACTATTATGAAGAACTATATGCCAACAAATTGGAAAACTTAAAAGAAATGGATAAATTCCTGTATATACACAATCTGCTAAGACTGAATCATGAAAAAATAGAAAACCTAAACAGACCAACAGCGAGTAATGAGATTGAATCAGTAATAAAAAGTTTTCCGTTGAAGAAAAGCCCCAGACCTCATAGATTCACTGCTGAATTCTACCAAACATTTAAAGAAGAACTATTACCAATTTTTCTCAACTACTCTACAAACTTGAAGTGGAGAGAACTCTTCCAGACTCATTCTACAAGGCCTGCATTACCCTGATACCAAAATCAGACAAGGGCACAACAATAAAAAAGAAGACTATAGACCAATATCTCTGACGAACATAGATGTAAAAACCCTTACAATATTTGCAAACCAAATCCAATAGCACATCAAAAAGATCATTTAGCATAATCAAGAGGGATTTGTCCCAGGGATGCAAGGATGGTTCACCATATGCAAATCGATAAACATGACACATCACATTAACAGAATGAAAGACATAAACCATATGATCATCTTCATGGATGCAGAAAAAGCATTCGATAAAATTCAACATCACTTCATGATAAAAACTCTCAACAAAATATGTACAGAAAGAGCGTACCTCAACACAATGAAGACCATATATGACAAACCCACAGCTAACTCATACTGAATGAGGAAAAGTTGAAAGCTTTTCCTCTAAAATCTGGAACAAGTACCAGGTGCAGTAGATCACGCCTGTAATCCCAGCACTTTGGGAGCCGAAATAAGAGGATCACTTGAGGTCAGGAGTTCAAGACTAGCCTGGACAACATAGTGAGACCCTGCCACTACAAAAAAAACTTTTTGGAAAAACTAGCTTAGAGTGGTGGTGCATGCCTGTAGTTCCAACTACCCAGGAGGCTAAGGCAAGAGGATCCCTTGAGCCCAGGAGTTCAAGATTATAGAGAGCTATGATCATACCACTGCATTCCAGCCTGGGCAACAGAACAAGACCCTGACTTAAAATAAGGGAAACAATTCATGACATTGGTCTGGGCAAGGATTTTTTTTTTTAAATAAGACCTCAAAAGCACAGGCAACAAAAGCAAAAATAGACAAATGGAATTTTATCAAACCAAAAAGCTTTTGCACACCAAAGGAAACAAAAAAATGAAGTGGGCCAGGTGCAGTGGCTCACACCTGTAATTCTAGCACTTTGGAAGGCCAAGGCAGCAGGATCACTTGAGTCTAGGAGTTCCAGACCAACCTGGTCAACATGGTGAGACCCCCATCTCTATAAAAAAAAATACAAAAATTAGCCAGGCATGGTGGCATGCATGTGTGATCTCAGCTACATGGGAGGCTGAGGCAGGAGGATCACTTGAGCCTAGGAGGTCAAGGCTGCAGTGAGCCATGATTGCACCACTGCACTCCAACCTGGGCAACAGAGTGAGACCCTGTCTCAAAAAAAAAAAAAATAGAGTGAAGTGAGAGCCTACAGAATGGAAGAAAATATTTGTAAACTATGCATCTGACAAGGGATTCATATCCAGAATATATAAGGAACTCAAACAACTCAATAGGGAAAAAATGAATAATTTGAAAGAGCTGAATAAACATTTCTCAAAAGAAGACATACAAATGGCCACAGGTAGGTGAAAAAATGCTCAACATCACTAATCCGAGAAATGCAAATCAAACCCACAATAAAATATTACTTCACCCCAGTTATAATGGCTACTATAAAAAAGATTTTTAAAATAACAAATATTGGTGAGGAGGTGGAGAAGGGGGACCCTCCTTACATTGTTGGTAAGAATGCAAATTAGTACAGCCACTATGGAGAACAATATGAAGGTTCCTCAAAAAATTAAAAACAGAACTACCATATAATCCAACAATCCTACTACTGGGTATATATCCAAAGGAAATGAAATCAGTGTGTTGGAGAGATATCTTCACTCCTAGGTTTATTGCAGCACTGTGCACAATAGCCAAGATATGGAGTCGATCTGAGTGTCTGTCAATAGATAAATGGATTTTTTAAATGTGGTATTTATACACAATGGAATACCATTCCTTCATAAAAAAGAATAAAAGCCTGTTGTTTGTGACAACATGGATGAGTTTAGAGAACATTATATTAAGTCAAATAAGCCAGGCACAGAAGGACAAGTACTGCATAATCTCACTCATTTGTGGAATCTAAAAACATTGATCTCATAGAAGTAGAGAGTTGAATAGCGGTTATCAGAGGCTGAGGAGAGTAGGGAGAAAGGGTGGAAAGGGTGGATGAGGAGAGGTTGGCCAATGGTGCAAAGTTACAATTAGATAGGAGGAATAAGTTCTGGTGTTCTATTGCGCAATAGCATGACTATAGTTAACAATAATGTGTATTTCAAAATAGTTAGCAGAGAGGATTTTGAATGTTCTCATCACAAATAAATGAGAAGTGTTTGAAGTGATAGATATGCTAATTATCCTGATTTGATCATTATACAATGTATACATGTATCAAAACATCACACTGTACCCATAAATGTATACAATTATTATGTGTCAATTAAAAACAAAATAAAATTTTAAAAAATGGACCAAAGACCTTATCAGACACCTCACCAAAGAAAGTACACAAATGGTAAACAAACATGAAAAGATGCTCCACATCATATGTCATCAGGGAAATGCAAATTAAAACAACAATGAAATACCACCACATACCTATTAAAATGGCTGAATTCCAGAACACTGACAACACCAAATGCTCGTGAGGATGTGGAGCAACAGGAACTCTCATTCATTGCTGATGGGAATGTAGAATGGCACAGCCACTTTGAAAGACAGTTTGATGGTTTCTTACAAAACTAAAAATATATTTACCATATAATCCAGAAATCATGCTTGGCATTTACCCAAAGGAGTTGAAAACCTGTCCACACAAAAACCCGCATGTGGGTATTTATGGCAGCTTTATGCATAATTGCCAAAACTTGGAAGCAACCAAGATATCCTTCAGTAGATGAATGGATAAATAAACTATGATTTATCCAGACAATGGAATATTATTCAGCACTAAAAATAAATGAGCTATCAAGCCACAAAAAGATATGAAGGGACCTTAAATGCATATTACTAAGTGAAAGAAGCCAGTCTGAAAAGGCTGTGTATATATCCCTAACTATATGACATTCTGGAAAAGGCAAAACTATGGCAATAGTAAAAAGATCAATGTTGCCAGGGGCTGAGGAGAAGAAGGGATGAATAGACAGAGCAGAGAGGATTCTTAGGGTGGTGAAAAGGCTCAATATGATATTTATTATACTGATGGGTACATGTCATTATGCATTTGTCTAGACTCATAGAATGTACTACACCAAGAGTCAACCCTAATGTAATCTGTGGACTTTGGGTGATTACGATGTGTCAGTATAGGTTCATCAATTGCAATGACTTTGGTGGAAGATACTGATAATGAGGGAGGCCATGTATATGTGGGACAAGGGGTATATGGGCTATCTCTGTACCTTCCTTTCAGTTTTGCTGTGTACCTAAAACTTCTCAAAAAAATAAAGTCTTTTAAAATAATAGTAATAGTGCTTTAGTCTCATCCCTCTTCATGGATCAAAAATGTCTAACTACAAATGAGAATTGCATACGTTTAACAATTACCTTCCAGAGTTTAAAAGTTCAAGAGGAAACTGCTAATAATAACATAGAGTGGCCAGTCATGGTGGCTCACGCCTGTAATCCCAGTACTTTGGGAGGCCAAGGTGGGTGGATCACGAGGTCAGGAGTTTGAGACCAGCCTGACCAACATGGTGAAACCCTGTCTCTACTAAAAATAAATAAAAAATTACCCGGGTGTGGTGGCACGTGCCTGTAATCTCAGCTACCCTGGAGGCTGAGGCAGGAGAATCACTTGACCCTGGAAGGTGGAGGTTGCAGTGAGCCAAGATTGTGCCATTGCACTCCAACCTGGGCAACAGAGTGAGACTGTATATATATATATATATATACTGTGTTCATTCAGGTAGAATAAAACATTCAAATTGTATACAGACACCTGAATATTCCTTCAAGTGAGATATATTGGTCAAGGATAAGTACATTTTAGAGTCAAAAGAGCAAAAGAAATAACTTGAGTGGATCCAGCAAGGAGATAAATCAGTCTGAGAATATGAGATGGAAGCATCACTAAGAGAAAGGAGCATATAGGCTCTCTAATATTTGGTATACATTTAGTGTGTAAAATTTAATAATCTTATTTCATCACCTTGTAAAATCTTAAGTATTTTGAGCCATGAGAGACTCCTAGTGGCTCAAGCAGTCTTAAAAGACTAAAACACAAATATGGTTTCACCAGTCACTTTCTGGGGGTCAGCTCAGCCTGATTGGAAAGGTCTTGTGATAACCTGTCCCATAAGAATCTGTCAGATAAAATTTGATTTTAAGTTACAACCAAATCCTTTTTGCATTAAACACAATAGCCACCACCACAGACTTATGCTGTATTTATCCTCCGGGTAGGAACTGTTATGTTCCTCACTCAGTACATCAGGGAGAACACACACATTGATTCTTGGATTTATTTTCAGATTACTATTCTGACTTCTCAGCCTGGAAAAGAGGTGGTCAAACAATTGGAGGAAGGGTTGAAAGATACAGACCTAGCCAGAGTCAGGAGGCTTCAGGTCGTTGAGGTCACAAAGGGAATCCTAGAGCATGTGGACTCAGTGTCTCCTGTTGAGGATCCCAGCAGTGATGGTAAGAATTTTTTTAACAAGGTAAAAAGAATGGTAAGAATTTTAATAAGCAGTCTTTTACAAGTCAGAAAGATTATTTTCCATGTTTTTTTGTGTGTGTTGTTAAATGGTAAATGAAGGCAGTAGATTTCATTGAGGTTCAGACAGATGTTTCTAGATGTTGGAGTTGAATTTTTTAATAATCATTTTATTTCAGAAACAATATATCCTAATAATGAAAACTAAAATTTTATGGGTATAAAAACTAAAAATTCCTTTCTCCCCAATCACTTTGAGGGGATTGGGCTAGCCCTTCTAACATTCTTTTTTATATATATATACACACACACACACACACACACATACACACACACACACTCAACACACACACACACTCTCTCAATATTTTAATTAACACCCTTAATATTTTACAGATACATACATACACATACACAATTAATTTACTGAAACCTTCTTTGTTCATGTGTGTTAGACAGCTATGTCAGTGTTTATAGATCAGACTCATTTTTTTAATGGGTACCTGGTTTTTTATTGTGTCATTTTACCATAATTTTTGTTTAATCACTAATGTAAACAATTGGTTTATTACATTTTGCTATTATAAATAGTGCTGTGTGAACAGACTCATATGCAGGGCTGGCTTCATGGGCTAATGACCAGGGGAGTCACATAGGCTCCTAAGTACAGAAAGACCCCCATGCTTGGAATTTAATGTCCTGTGGCTTCTGTCTTAAAATTCTTAATAATTTTATCTTTGAATTTGTGCAGTTTGATGAAACAGTGGAGCATACACCAGGAGCTTTGAGCCTTGGCTCACACATGCCCTGCCTCCTGCTTCCTTCCCACCACTCCATAGTGGACACCTCACTCATTTGCCAACTTACCAGCCATTCAGTGACCACTGCTGGCCTCTGTTCCCCCTGCTGGGCAGAGGCCTGGACACCTGGGTCAAGGGCCAGCACACTTTCCTTTTGTGTTGAGTTGCCCAGGCCCTTGTGAGGGTCTGCACTTGCTTGGCAAGTATCTGGTGCCAGCTGAGGAAGTGTGACATTAATAGCAAACTTATTTTTTTTTTAAATGGAGTCTCGCTCTGTCGCCCAGGCTGGAGTCCAGTGGCATGATCTCGGCTCAGTGCAAGCTCTGCCTCCTGGGTTTACACCATTCTCCTGCCTCAGCCTCCCGAGTAGCTGGGATTACAGGCACCTGCCACCAGGCCCGGCTAATTTTTTGTGTGTTTTTAGTAGGGTTTCACTGTGTTAGTAGGATTTCACTGTGTTAGGCAGGATGGTCTCGATCTCCTGACCTCATGATCTGCCCGCCTCGGCCTCCCAAAGTGCTGGGATTGCAGGCGTGAGCCACCACACCCGGCAGCAAACTTTTAAAAACCATGTCATGATGAAAAGGATGAATAAGTTCTAGATATCTGCTATACAACATTATACCTAGAATTAACAATACTGTACTACTGTACGTGTAAAAATGTGTTAAAAGGGTAGATTTCATGCATGGTGTTCTTACCACAATTGAAAAACAACACGCACACACACATACACACACACCATGATATCTTAAGATAAGAGATCATGGGAGAAAGGAAAAGGAAAAAGTTTTATATTTTAGTATTGTCGATGGCACTTTTTTCCTGCTTTTTGAACAAAGGGCTCTGCATTTTCATTTTGCTCTGAGCCCACAAATTATGTAGCCTGTCCTGTTTATGTGTATAACTGTGCATTTGTGAGGATGTTTTCTGTGGAATGAATTTCTAGAAATAAAGTTACTAGGAGGTAAAATAATATATGCATTTTTGACAGTTATTGCAAAAAAACTCTCCAAAAAAGATCATACTAATTCACACTTCCACCAACAGTAAATAAGACTTTCCTACTAGGAATTATCCTTGTTTGTTTGTTTTTTTATCTTTGCTAACCCCACGGGGAAAAAAAAGTCTAGTTTTGACTTTCTTTCACCATGTTGGCCAGGCTGGTCTCGAACCGACCTCAGGTGATCCGCCCGCCTTGGCCTCCCAAAGTGCTGGGATTACAGGCGTGAGCCACCACACCTGGCCAGACTTTTATTTTTGAATTACCTCCTAGGATTTCTTTGGAGAGAAAGTGTGGAGTGGTCCTACGTAGTGGTCTTTCCCCTTGTTCCAGTCACTCTGTTTACCTTAATGACATTTTCCTTGATATTTACATACTGAAAAATATTCATGTTTATTACAAATTAAAACTACAAATAAGCACAAATAAGTAAATCTAAGTTACCCACAATCCGACAATTTCTAGAAGAAGAAATATTCAAACTATGTCTTAGAGCAGGGGTCTCCAACACCCAGGCCATGAACTGGTACCATCTGTGGCCCGTTAAGAACTGGGTCACACAGCAGGAGGGGAGGGAAGGGTGGTGGCAAGTGAGCATTACTGCCTGAGCTCCACCTCTTGTCAGATCAGCTGTGACATTAGATTTTTATAGGAGAGCAAATCCTATTGTGAACTGTGCACGTGAGGGATCTAGATTGTGTGCTCCTTATATGATAATCTGATTAATCCCTGATGATCAGAGGTGGAACAGTTTCATCCCAAAACCATTCCACCCACCCATCTGTGGAAAAATTGTCTTCCATGAAACCATCCCATCATGTCAAAAAGTTTGGGGACCACTGTCTTGGAAGACAAGTAGGAATTAGCTAAGCAGAGAAAGAGGAAAAGGGCCACTCAAAAAGGAGACCCAGAGACTTGAAAAGCAAGATGTGCCCATGAGAAATGCCAATGGTTCCCTACACCAGAGCCTGTCAGGCAGAGGTGGGAGTGAGGGTTAAAGGTAGGCAAGGATTAGATGAAAATGACCCTCTCTGCCATGCTAAAACATTTGAATTTCTTTCTAAGGCAGTGGAAATGTATGAAAATATTTTAGTCACGAAGTCAAGTAGAGATCTCTAAATTATGGAGTTCAAAGGTTTTTGGACCAGTTTTAATTTATCCAACACTCAAGCTACAGTTCACCCTCGTTCAGTCCTTTTGGGCTGTACTGGCCTTTTCCATGGTTGTGCACACATGGAAGTGGCCACTGTTCTGAGACCGTCGATCTCTTTCTGCCATGCGGATGACTTCACTCTTCCTCCCCCTCCTATCTCATCTCCCTCTAATTACGTAGGAGGGAGGGTTGGTAACTAAGGGTGTGGTTCCTGTCAGATTCTGACACATGTAGATCCTTCCACCATCATGCAGCCACTGACATTGTTCTGGCAGGGGAGGGAAGGCAACCAGCCTTAGCCGTGTGATTCGTGAGCTCTCACTGTGTGCACTCCTGTCTCTTCACTGACTGTCCTTTCTATCTCCATCCCTGCACTCATAGCAGTCTTTTCCTCTGAATTCCCTCTTCTTCCCTCTGAATTCCTTCCTCTGTTCTCTTCCAGACAAACCCTACTCATTCCTTAAATCCAAATTCAAGTTCATTACTACTGTATTGATTTTCCTCTTTTTAGAACAACTACATCACTTCTTAGAACAGCTACATCACTTGTGTTCTCTACCACGCAATTTACCACTTAATTATATAGCATGTAGAATCGTTCACCATTGCTTTATTTGTGCAATAATTGTGTCTTCTCACCTAAATTATAAACTACTTGATATCTTTTCCCTCTACATTAAACTGTAAGCACCTTGGCATTAGAAACTTGTCTTACTCATTTCTGTGTCCTGGTGTATATCCTACATTATCAGTACATATTTGTTGAGTGAATCAATGACTTTGATACCCATGGAGGCTACTCTTGGTCAGCCTGGCATCCTCTATATCCCCTTTCTCCGGTAACACCTCCACCTTCCTGATCACAGAATGGGTCATGACCCAGGTTGAGGCAATCATAGTTCCCTAGGCCACCAGTCAGAGCCCTTTTCATTGGGTTCTGAAAATGAATCTGTGAGAGAGCAGCTCTTTTTCTCTCTCTTTGGCCAATGACAGATCAGGCATGGACTATGTTCTTTGCCTTCTGTGACTGTCACCAGAAAGAACTTGTTATATCTCTAATGGCATAGAGCTTAGAGTACACTAAGGCTGCCTGATGCCTTTCTTTAGAATAGTTAGTGGCTAGCATTGTATAGAAGAGCTTTTAAATGCAGGAAAACAGCTTTCTACCTGTGTCAGTGCCGATGACTCTTCCAGTAACTTCCCATTTGCTTCTGAATAATGCATCCTCCCATAAATAGCTTGTAATTTCTCTTTGTGGGTTAAGTGTATATGACTCATTGCTCAAAATCTTCCTAGTTTGCCTGTGCTTTCCTCATAATTAATTATTTTATTCCCTTAGTGTTTTAATTCATCTTGGTGTTGTTATCAAGACATTAGCAACAGCAGCCTCTCTCATTCTCAGAAGGATGGGTGTTCCAAAATTAGGTTGCCCAAGTCTAAACTGCAGTTTCTATGACTTTCTAGGTGTGCAACTTTGGGCAAGGTATTTAGCCTCACTAAGCCTCAGTTATTCCTACCCCATGTAGTAGTTGTGGGAATTAAATGAGCTCATGCAAGTGCCCCATAAAAGTTAGCTATACTTATTATTAATATTTTTGAAATTTTTTGTATATGGATGGTTTGTTATATTTCTGAGATTTGTTTTTAATGGCCAGGTCTCAAGTGAACTCTCAGTTACCTGGAACTAAGACTGTGTCTTATATATCTTTCTATCACTAATGCTTATCACTCCACCTGGCACACAGTAGATTCTCAATAAATATTTCTTGACAAAACACATGAATGACTGAAAAAAAAAAACAACAAATGATTTGTGAGTGGTTGGGGTCAACCTCTGTGACATCTGCTAAAATAGTTAGGGATATGTCCCAAACAACCATAGCTTCCCTCAATAACTCGTGAATATCATGAATTGATTCAAACACTTCTTAACCTAGTTATAATTCTTTTACTCCAATAGCCATGATCATCAACTAAATACAAATTATCTATACTCCACTTTTCGGAGAGAACTAAGTCAAAAGCAAATGTTGATATTGCAGATTCATTTATAAAATAACTATGAGAGTATGTCCTTTGATCAATCTAAATTCTGCCTACTTTAGTACAGTTCTGCACAGTGAGAACTAATTATCACAAAAATTACTTAAGAGACCCTGCAAGATCCAGTATCATCAAAAAAGAATGAATTTAGAAACTAAGAAAGTAGACTCACATTTTAGAAAGTTCCTTAACAGGATCTAATATGGAAAGGTTAACTTTAAATTGCATCCACATTAGATAAGGTTTTCTATAAATTTTAACCATATAGCCTATTATATATTTTCT
>NW_012102210.1:4063314-4065027 GCF_000951045.1 Mandrillus leucophaeus | reverse complement strand
AGCCAGGATGGTCTCGATCTCCTGACCTCGTGATCCGCCCGTCTCGGCCTCCCAAAGTGCTGGGATTACAGGCTTGAGCCACCGCGCCCGGCCAATAATAGCTACCTTATGGGGTTTTTGTGATGATTAAATACAACTTACATGGAAAGAAAGCACTTACAACAGTGCCTGGCACAAACAAATAAATGTCATCTACTGTTATTAATAGTAGTAGAAGTCCTTCTTATATATGCCTTTTACTGAGAAAATTTCAAGCTCTAATAATTCATATTTTATTAAGAATATGACTATAATTTTTAATTTAAAATTACTCATTTCACCATCTCATTGCACTTTTATTTTTGCACATTGATGCTCAGTTGTTCACTCATGTTTATGTTACATAGTTATAATTCATGTATATAATTTTTTGTTTTCATGTAACATAATATTATAAAACTTTTTCCATAGTTCTCATAGCCTTTCTTTGCTGTTCATTCTCTATTTTGTTCCTCTTTTCTCTTTTCCTCTTGAAGGAGAACTAGGAACTGTTGGTTCAAGAAATAGAGATAAGAAGAGAGATACCTCTCACAGGGAAAGCCAGATGCTTTCTTTGTCCTTAAATGTCCTCTTTACAATATAAGCCAACCCTACAACCCTAGAGCAGATCCCTAATGCTGGATCTTGATCATATATTTTAGGATAGAGGAGAACCTGCCAATTCTAGCAACCAAGGTTAACCCTATAGAAGAGCCATAAATCGTGGGAATAATGCTGCTAACTTATTTTGTTTTTAAATAAATTCTGAGCCTTGAGGAAAAGATATGTGAACTAAAGCCACAATCTCTTAATATTCTAACATTTGTTTTTAGATCATAATTACAGCAACATTTTATTGAATACTTACTGTTCAAATACTTTCTGTTCTAAATAGTTTCTACATATTATCTTATTTAATCCTTGTTTATCTAGATGAAAAAACTAAGGCATATTTTCTTGTCTATAATAACTTTCCCAGGGTTTTTCAGTTGAGACAGAAAAGGATTCACATCCAAGCAGTGTGGCTCCAATGCCCCCATGCTTAACTCTTCTCTATACTGCTTCAGTTGAAAAGAGCAATAGAGATCAACAGTTCAGAGCCAGGTGTGATGGCTCATACCTGTAATCCTAGCACTTTGAGAGGCTGAGGTGGGAGGATAGCTTGAGGTCAGAAGTTTGAGCCAGAGCAATATAACAAAACCCTCTCTCTACAAAAAATGTTTAGGCAGGCTGAGGAGGAAGGATCTCCTGAGCTCAGGAGTTTAAAGTTATAGTGAGCTATGATCGCATCAGTGCACTCCAGCCTGGGTGAGAGCAAGACTCCGTCTCTTAAAAAAAAAAAAAAAAAAATCCTGTCAGAGTTTTTAGATGAACTTGACAAGCTGATTTTTGTGTGTCTGTGTGTGTGTATTATATATTATATATAGAGAGAGCATATATATTCTAGAATATATATATTCTATATATTAGAAGTAAAGATACATATTAAGGCTAGGGGTTTGCCTTACCAGATGTTTAGATGGTTTATAAAGTTATTCTAATTAAGATAGTGTCGGGCCGGGCGCGGTGGCTCAAGCCTGTAATCCCAGCACTTTGGGAGGCCGAGACGGGCGGATTACGAGGTCAGGAGATCGAGACCATCCTGGCTAATATGGTGAAACCCCGTCTCCACTAAAAAATACAAAAAACTAGCCG
>NW_012102210.1:4013322-4058145 GCF_000951045.1 Mandrillus leucophaeus | reverse complement strand
CAGATACAGTGTATACTGTATGACACTTATTTATAAAGCTCAAAACTAAAATTATAAAGTGTTATTTAAAGTAACAAAAGTACTTTTATTTATTTATTTGTTTTTTGACATGGAGTCTCACTCTATCGCCCAGGCTGGAGTGCAGTGGTGCAGTCTCCGCTCACCACAACCTCCACCTCCCAGGCTCAAGCCATTCTCCTGCCTCAGCTTCCCGAGTAGCTGGGATTACAGGCACACACCACCACGCCTGGCTAATTTTTGTATTTTGAGTAGAGACAGGGTTGCACCATGTTGGCCAGGCTGGTCTTGAACTCCTGACCTCAAGTGATCTGTCCACCTTGGCCTCCCAAAGTGCTGGGATTACAGGTGTGAGCCACTGCATCCAGCCACAAAACTACTTTTAAAAAGACAGATATGATAAAAATAAAAGTCAGTGTGGCAAGATTTCTTCTGGAGAAGATTAGGGAAAAGCATGTAGATATCTCAGGAGTATTGATGTTCTACATCTGAAGTTAAATGAAGGATTCATGAGTGCTCGCTTTTGTTGTTGTGCTTCATAGCTTACATTTTTATTGCATGTATTTGCATACAATAAAAATTTTGCAATAGCTTTATGAAGAATGACTAAGTAATAAATATGCCAAAACTAAAATAGCCACTGAGATTGATAACTTTGGTATCCAGAGGGCATGTGTGCAGGTTGACAGCAGTCTGCACTCACTGGGTATGTAAGTCATTCAGCCAGTTACAAATCAACCTAATGATGCTGTCAGCTAGTCTACATCTCTCAGTCATACACAAGGATATCAAGTTTCCTTTCTAAGTGCTCGCAAACCATCTGTTTAGTATTTCCTCCTAGACTTTGCCAGGGATCAATGTCAAGCTCTTTTGGGAAGGTATTTTCTCCATATGTGTTCTCAGGAAACACCAAATGTTAACAACCCAAACATAGAAGATAAAGATTCATTGCTTCCTAAAGAATGCCAGAAAAAAAAGGGCTGGAGGCGGGTAGGGAGCCTCTTCTATGCTTCAGTGCAATTGTCAGAACAGATATTGATTTTCTCCCTTTCGGTGTCTTAGAAAATAGACCGGAAAACACAACTGTTCATTGTGTCTGCCTTTGATAACTGCATTAAAGTCATTTCCCTCTGGCGTTAAGACTAAATTAGAACCACTGTTGTATTTATTACCTAAAGATTTTTAATACAGAAAGATATTTGTTTATTTCATTAACAGAAGTCATGGTCTCAGAAAAATAGCAAATTGTTCTCTTTAAAACTGGAGTTAAATAATTTTTTGAGTTCAGTAGAAAATATAAAATTATTTAAAAATTGGAATTTAAAAAATGTTTCCTTTCCTTCCTTTATTGGGGATTAATTTACATACCGTAAGTTGCATTCATTCAAAGTATACAATTCAGTGAATTTTGTCCAATGTATATGCCCACAAATCATCATCACAATCAAGATACAGAACATTTCCCTCATCCTCAAAAAAGATTTTTCTTGCCGCTCTACATTCCATCCATCCCTCCAGCCCCAGGTAAGACCACTTATCTGCTTTTTGTCTGTAGATTAGTCTGTATTTTGTGTAAGTGGAATCCTGAAGTACACACACCTTTTGTATTTATATTTTTTAATTCAGATTTTGAGATTCGTCCATGTTGTTTATATCAGTAGTGAGTTTTCTTTTTATTGCTGCGTAGTGGTATATTGCATGAATGTGTCATATTTTGTTTAAACATTTACATATTAATGGATATTTCTATTGTTTCCATTTTTTGACTGTTGTGAAGAAAGCTGCTATGAATGTTTGTACACAAATCTTTGTGTGGATATATGTTTTCATTTATCTTGGGTCTTACTGTTTTTTTGTTGTTGTTGTTTTGAGACAGAGTCTCACTCTGTTGCCCAGGCTGGAGTGCAGTGATGTGATCTCGGCTCACTGCAAGCTCTGCCTCCCAGGTTCATACCATTCTCCTGCCTCAGCCTCCTGAGTAGCTGGGACTACAGGCTGTCTCTTATACACATCTAGATGTGTATAAGAGACAGGGTCAGGAGTTGAAGACCAGCCTGGGCAACATAGTGAGACTTCATCTACAAAAAATCAAAAAATTAGACGGGTGTGGTGGTGCACACCTGTAGTCCCAGCTACTTGGAAAGCTGAGGTGGGAGGATTGCTTGATGTTGTTCCACTGTCTTCTGGCCTTTCATGGTTTCTGATCAAAAGTTACAGTCCCTAACTCATTTTTCTCTGTATGTAAAGGATAATTTTTTCTAGCACTTTCAAGAAATTTCTCTTATGTTTATTATTCAGCAGCTTGACAATGATGTGTTTAGGTGTGAATTTCTTCTAATTCATCCTATTTGGGGTTTCCTGAGCCTCGTGAATCTGAAAATTGATTATCTTTTTTATTTTGAGATAGGATCTCACTGTGTCACTCAGGCTGGAGTGCAGTAGTGTGATCATAGTTCACTGCAGCCTCTACCTCCTGGGCTCAGGTGATCCTCCCACTTCAGCCCCCCAAGTAGCTGGGACCACAGACTCGTGCTACCACACCCAGCTAATTTTTGTAATTTTTTTTGTAAAGATGAGGTTTCACCATGTTGCCCAGGCTGATCTCAAACTCCCGGGCTCAGGCAATCCTCCCGTCTTGGCCTCTGAAAATGCCAGGATTACAGGCATGAGTCACTGTGCCCAGCCTGTAAATTTACATCTTTAACCCAACTTAGGAAATTTTCTGCCTTTTTTTGTTGTTGTTGTTGTTTTTGTATTTTGTCTGCCTCATTGTTTCTCTCTCTCTTTCTAGGACTTCAATTACCCATATGTTAAATCTTTTTAAATTGTTCTGCACAGCCCAAGACTGTGACTTTTTGCTTGGTTGGATAGTATTGTCCTATCTTTTCATTTATTATAAACATATTTTCCATTCTTCATTGAGCAAATTCTAATTATGCTATTTTAAAATACTTGCCTGATAAATCCAACATCTCTGTCATCTTGGGGTTTGCATCTGTTGACTTATATTTTCCTTTGAGACTGAGTCACAGTTTTCTGTCTCAGTATGCCAAAACATTTGGGTTGTATTTTGTGAACATTGCGTTATAAAGACTCTGGATTCTATTATATTGCTCTGAAAAGTGTTTAGTTTTCAGACAATTAACTCAGTTAAACTCAAACTACAACCTGTTGTGCTGCAGTGAGCAGGGACTCAGATCTTAGTCTCAATCTTTAAGCCTAAACTATAAGCTGCTTTCAGTTCACCCCATATGTGTATAGTGCAAGGTCCAATCAGCTATTTACCTAGGCCAAGTTTAAACACATAATTTAGGGCACTCCGGCTCTGGCTCTCTCATTTCATGGATTTCTTCCTCACTCTCTGGAGGTCCTGGTTGCCCCAGACTCCTTACCCTGGCAATGCTAGTGAAAGACAAAGGCCTTCCTTTCCAATTTTTAGCTGCCTCCACACTGTTGTGACTACAGCCACTCTTAGAAAGTCCAAAAAATGGGGAATTCATTCCTTGCTGGTTTACTTGGTTACTTCAAGTTTCAACTCCTCTCCAAAGTCTGTCTACTTTTGTTCACTCTGCAGAGCCTTCAGGTAGTTGATTTTTAAATATTGTTCAGGCCAGGCGCAGGGGCTCACACCTGTAATCCCAGCTCTTTGGGAGGCTGAGGCAGGCAGATCACTTGAGGCCAGGAGTTCAGGACCAGCCTGGCAAACATTGTGAAACCCTGTCTCTACTAAAAATACAAAGCTTAGCCAGATGCAGTGGTGGACACCTGTAGTCCCAGCTATTCAGGAGGCTGAAGCATGAGAATCATTTGAGTCTGGAAGGTGGAAATTGCAGTGAGTCAAGATTGCACCACTGTACTCCAGCCGGAGTGACAGAATGAGTCTCTGTCTCAAAAAAATAAATAAATAAATAAATAAAATAAATATTGTTCAGAGTTTATAGCTGTTTTTTACAAGAAAATCAGTTGGTTGGGTACTGGAACCTAACCAGACTGGAATTCCCTTATTTACTCTTCTTCATTTTGGTTCTTTCTTTTTACCTCATTTTCTGCCTTCTCTTCAGCTCAATAAGCTCAAGTTCTCTATCATATCTCTCACTCTCTGTCTTTAGGAGATTTTTGCTTAAAAGAAGTTCTGATTAAATCTCACCTCTTCTGTCCTCATTCCCCATCCCCTAACATGCTTGACACCACTGCTTTACTTGGCAAATGACTTATGTTGCCATTACCCAATCTGGGGACAATCTGGCCACTTCTCTGTCTGAAATCAGCCCCATCATATACCCAGCACTAGAGCATTAGTTAGTACAGTGCAAGAATTGATTGGGACACAACTATATACATATTCAAGGTCCAGAAAGAGGCACAAATATAGATATTAATTTAGCATAGGATAAAGGAGACATCTCAAATCACTAAGGCAGAAATGAACTTGCTCAAAAAGTAATGCAGGGACAACTGGTTAGCCATCTGGAAAAGATTCCAAATGGACCAGGAATCCAAATGTAAATAATAATATTAAAAGTATTAAAAGTAAACATTGGCGAATTTCTTTATAATCTCAGCATAGATAAAGGTCATTTAACTGTGATTCAGAATCCAGGTACAATAAAGAAAAGATTTATTTATTTAACTATATGAAAATAAAAATCTTTGGCATGGCAGAAAGTACCATAAACAATGTTAAAAGACAACTGAAAAACCAGGAGAAAGTATTTGCAATTTATGCCATGGGAAAAAAAAAAAAAAGGCTAATATCACTAATATATAAAGAACACTTTAAAACTGAGGAGTAAAAGACCAAAAACACTAGAGAAAAATGGACAAAAGTCATAAACACATAATTCAAAAACAGATTTTTAAATGGTCCTTAAACATGAAAATATGTTCAACCTCACCCATAATTAGAGAAATGATAATTAATACTATACCAAAATATTATTTCCTACCCATTATTAGATTGGCAAAAGTTTAAAAGTGTAACACCAATAGAAGTGGCATGTGTTTATTTTTAAACACAAAATTACATATGTGTTTTACTTCTATCCCTAGAAGTCACCAGGCCCACTGCTAGGAATGTAATACCCTGAAGATACACCCGCCGATCTACAAAAATGCATATATATACACAGAGTCTCTTGCACAGCTGTTATACAGTCTATCTACAGTTTTTTTAAGAATATGTCTTAGGGCTGGGTACGGTGACTCATGCCTGTGATCCCAGCACTTTGGGAGGCCGAGGTGGGCGGATCACTTAGGTCAGGAGTTCAAGACAAGCCTGGCCAACATGGTGAAACCCCGTCTCTACTAAAAAAAATAAAAATAAAAAATACACACATACACAAAAATTAGGCAGGCATGGTGGCAGGCACCTGTAATCCCGGCTACTCAGGAGGCTGAGAAGGGAAAATCACTTGAACCTGTGAGATGTAGGTTGCAGTGAGCCGAGGTCGCACCACTGCACTCCAGCCTAGAGACTCCGTCTCAAAAAAATAAAAGAGTATGTCTTACGACTTTCTTTGATTTGAGTGTCTTGTTTAGCTTTTCCTTACTCTATTTAGCTCCCCCAAGTAAGTCCTTTCTTTCATGGCTCCACTTACTTTTATTTTCACCTCAAGGCAGCTCTTTCTTTCAGTTCCCTTAGGTATTAAGGAGTCACAACTGCTTGGTGTGATTCTTGGGTCATGTCAAAAGATGTAATGCCTTCCTAGCTCTGCTTTCTTCTTGATTCAAACTTCTAAATAACCCCTTCCCTTGCTCCCTCCCCCACCACAGTGCCTATGACAACATTTCTTCCCAGCTTTTCAATTTTGCATTGCAATTTACATTAAATGCTTTTTGGTTTATAGAATATATGTATTAGTCTCTGTAGAAAAAGAAGACTTTTAAAATACCTTCTAAGTCTAGTGTTTCTCCTGTCAAAAAATTACTTTAGACTTTGGAATATTTCAGTCAATAGTGATCAATCTCTTTTGCATATAAGCTGCATTTTTCCAATAAAATGAAAAGAGAGCCATTGAGACCCATAGATAAAATATATTTTCCTGCAACTTAGATATTTATTGAAGAGAAAATTTTCAGCAAAAGAAATGGCACTGGCTTTTAGTGAATAAAATGTTCATATCTACTACATAGACAGCTGGGAGGCAGCTTTATACTCCATCATCCCTTATAGTTGCATGGTGCTTTAAAGTCCACAAATTGCTTTCAGGAGTCAAGTGTCATTATTTCATATTCAAGTAAACCCTTAGCCTAGGTATTACTATCATTCCCATTTTACAGATGGAGAAATTGAGCTTAAAGAGATGAAGTGACTGGCCTAAGGTCACAGAGAAAGTAAGCACCATGCTGGCTAGTTTCTTCTGTTCAAGATAACGTTTACTGAGCCCCTGTTATATGCTGAACACTGTGCTAGTGCAGTGGGTACAGAGGTAGATAAGGTGCTACAACTGGTGCCAGAGGCAGGTATATCCTGCCTTAACCAGGGCCCTTCTCTCCTGTACCTGCAATATCTTCTCTCTGGGCTGTCCAGGGCAGAGCAAGTCGCTCAATTCAAAGTGGGATTGGCAATCCGGGAACACTTACGTGGCTCCAGAGGTGAGGGGTGCAGTACAGCTTCTCTCACAGGGCAGTCCCCACTTCTGCCCTCTTAGAAACACACAAGCCTAAGAAAAAGAGATTCTAGAAAGGCTACACTCCCAGCCAAAACACTCCCTAAAGTTTTTCTTACCCAATTCATCTGTTTACTAAAGGCTGAAATACTACATTTGAAACTATAGTATTTGAGACCTATCTTAGAGCTAAGGGAGTCTGCTATAGTCTGAATGTTGTATCCCGCCCCCCCCCTAAAATTAATCTTTGAAACCTTTAATCACCAGTAAGATAGTATTAGGAGGTGGGGCCTTTGAATGCTGGCTTAGGTCATGAGGGAGGGCAGAATCCTCCTGAATGGGATTAGTGCTTTTATAAAATGTTCCCTTAGGAGCTTGTTTGCCGCCTCCACCATATGAGGACACAGTGAGAAGGGGCCGTTTATCAACCAAAAACAGGTCCTCCCCAGACATTGAATCTGCCAGCACCTTGATCTTGGACTTCCCAGCCTCCAAAACAGCGAGAAATAGTGGCTTTGGTTAAAAAAACAAACAAACAAAAACAAACCAAAAAAACTGGTTTATGGTATTTTGTGATAGCAGCCGAAACAGAACCCACTATTCCCTAGTCAGAAATGATGTAAATCAAGTTTGTCCAACCTGCTTCCCGCAGGCCGTATGCAGCCCAGGATGGGTTTGAATGCAACCCAACACAAATTCGTAAACTTTCTTAAAACATTATAAGGTTTGTTTTTTAGCTCCTCAGCTATCATCAGTGTTAGTGCATTTTATGTGTGGCCCAAGACAAATCTTCTTCTTCCAGTGTGGCCCAGGGAAGCCAAAAGATTGGACATCCCTAATATAAATCATCCATTGTGAACCATTTGTTCTTTAGTTAACAGTCAATTATTTTTTTCAGCCTGCCTTAGACTATATTAGCTTGATGAGGGCAGGTGAATGGACAACTGCTAACAATAGAAGTCCCTGGGTAGCTGACCAGAGCTGGGAAAGAGGCATGTCCACTACAAGCTGAAGGATCTCTGCTTGAGCTCTGCTCATAGAACTCCCAGATTCCTCTTCCCTCCTTCCCCACTGCCTGCCAGCACCACACAACAGGAAAGCATAAGCGGTAAGGCTGGGCTGGGACATGTGGCACCTCACACAAGCTGATAGCTTGGGCACACCTTCAAACAAATATTTTTAAAATGCTAATTCAGCAATTGTTTAGAAGCTAAGAGCTGCAAAGAAAAAGAGAAAGAAAAAGGAACTTGCTTTACTTTGCCCCATTCTTGCACACTTCCTGAGCAATACCAAATAATGAAACCCACCCTTCTTCAAAGCAAGTGTAGTGAGCCCTGTTGATACATTAGTTTGCCACTTTGGGGGTCCTGTCCCTCACCCCAGCAGCTTATTAGCTCATCCTCACTTCCTTCTTTATTCTGCTTTAGTCTTCTGGCTAATCCCCCAAAAGAAAAAACTCATTTCCATCTCAAGACCTTTGAACTGGCTCATCTCTCTGTAAGAAACAATCTTCGCACAAATGTTTTTATGACTCACTTCACTTCATTCAAGTTTCTGCCCAACTATCACCTTCTTAGAGAATACTTCCCTGGCCAGCCAAGCTAAAAATTCACATGCATGCACGCGTGCACGCACACACACACACATATACACACACATACCCCTTTATTTTTATTCGTAGTATCTATCATTGTCTGAAATTGTATTCTATTTTATTTGCTTATTATCTGTTCTCTCACTAGAATGTAAGCCACGAAAGTAGGCAATTTGTCTCTTTTCTTGATGACACCAATAAGCGCCTGGCTCGTAAAAGACAGTAAACTAATAAGTGCTTCAATGACAAACTAAATAAATGAATGATTAGGCGAATGAATGAATGACAACAGTTCTCTCTCTGCAGAGAATTCTGGGATATAAATTTTCTCTATCTCATTACAGTTATGGTGATGTTTTGATCCTCTTACAGACTGGGGCTCCAGGAAGGTAGTCACCACTAGGTCCATTCCTGCACTCACCTCTCTGCACTGAGTTCGCATGTTGATAACCACTACCACCACCCCGCCACCTCTTTTCAAGGGGCTTCTCCTTTTTCCTAGGGTCCAAGCATCACTTCCACAAATGGGGCAAATGAGCTTAGAAAGACAAGCTCAACTGCCTCACCGTTGTGAGCTGCTAGATTATTCTCATGTTGTGTTGATTTAAAGACAATGGTTGGATGATGCTGCACTGTTGTTCCTGACTAAGCTTTATCTGCTGTGATTACTTACCCTGGTTGTTAACATCCTATAACTATCCTGTATTCAGAGAGTAGACAGCTAATTGTAAACCAACCCAGGCAGGCTAAGATACTGTGACTCTATAGTCTCTGTAGTGGTTCTTGACCTTTTGGGGGTCATAGAGCTCTTTTGAGAATCTGATAAAAGCTAGGGGCTTTCCCCCTTCCCCCACCCCACCAAAATACATCTATGCATGTACAGATGAATTGTGTAGAATTTCAAGGAGTTCTCAGAATGTCTGAAGCCCATCCGTGACATCCAAGTACAGGCCTCATAAATGTCATTCAGAAAGGAACAGGTCAGGCCTAGAGGTTAGGGCCCTGTGGCACAGGGGAAGATGTGGAGGATTGGGCAAGAGCACCTTTTCTGGGCCTCTACTTTCGACATTTTATGTGAAGAGAGAAATACAGACATTGTATATGCACGTATGTGTGTTAAAGTCTCCTATTTTAAACACACTTTAATTTTATAACCCTATTTTAAGCTTTCTTCTGAGAGGGTCTACTTCAGGTATCACCTAATCTTCAATCATTTGGCTTTCTTAGTTTTTTCCCATTGTGGCCACAGGAGGGCAGGATAAGTCCAAAAACAATGTGAATGCTGGCTGCAGCTTGGGCTGCAGTGAACCAGGCCTTCCTCACTGCTTTAACTATCCAAACACAAAGGGCTACCGTTTCACTCCTGTAACCTTTCCATTTCATGACATTGGTGTGACCTGTTCATCTAGTGCACAGATGCCCTGCTCCCCTGCCAGCGAGGGAGCTATTTTTCAACATCTGAGAAGTCTCCTCCCTGATCCCCAGATTTAGGACATTTAGTTGTATTTGTGAGGAACACAATATGTACTAGTTGTTGGTGTTCTATGTATGGTAGTTGGGAGTAGAAAGCAGTGACCAAGGGGGAAAAAAGCATTGAAAAAGGAAAACATATGGCCGGGCGCGGTGGCTCACGCCTGTAATCCCAGCACTTTGGGAGGCCGAGACGGGTGGATCACGAGGTCAGGAGATTGAGACCATCCTGGCTAACACGGTGAAACCCTGTCTCTACTAAAAATACAAAACAATTAGCCGGGTGTGGTGGCGGGCACCTGTAGTCCTAGCTACTCGCAAGGCTGAGGCAGGAGAATGGTGTGAACCTGGGAGGCGGAGCTTGCAGTGAGCCAAGATTGCGCCACTGCACTCCAGCCTGGGGAACAGAGCGAGATTCCATCTCAAAAAAGAAAAAAAAAAAAGGAAAACATACTATTATCATATAAGAGTTCATCATTTTGTGGATGAGAGAAAAGGAAGAAAATTATATTTGTTGGACCTACTGGATGCCATTTATAGATAATCATCTCGCTTTTTAGTGCTTTATTAAGAAATAGGTTGTACTATTCCACTTTGCCCAAAATCACATAGCTAACAACTTTTTTTTTTTTTTTTGGAGATGGAGTTTCACTCTTGTTGCCCAGGTTAGAGTGCAATGGCGCGATCTCAGCTCACCACAACCTCCACCTCCCAGGTTCAAGCGATTCTCCTGCCTCAGCCTCCCAAGTAGCTGGGATTACAGGCATGCACCACCACACCTGGCTAATTTTTTGTATTTTTAGTAGAGATGGGGTTTCTCCATATTGGTCAGGCTGGTCTTGAACTCCCAACCTTAGGTGATCTGGCCGCCTTGGCCTCCCAAAGTGCTGGGATTACAGGCATGAGCCACCGTGCCTGGCTGCTAACAACTTTTAAGCCTCACGTCAAACCCTGATCTTTCCATCAAGCCTTTCATAAACTCGGGAAAAGAAGAAAATCTTTTAAAAAAAAAAATCTGCAATGTGATTAATATTGCCCAAATGAAGCCCACAGATACCCAGGGATGGCAATTAAAGCTAGATAAGGGAGGATATAGTTAAGCATAACTTCTTGGACAAAGAGTTGAGTTCTGGAAGAGCTGCAGGCCATGGGCTGACAGTAATGAAAGCACTAAGGAAGGAAGGAAGTCATGTGGCAAAGAGACTAACTTAGACGAAGCTCAAGAGTTACAGGAAAAAGTAATGAGAGCTGAGGAGGAGGGAGCCACTGTTCAACTCAGGCATTTGCTAAGCTTCAGCTCTATGCAAGGCACTGATAGGGAGGATAAAAGTGAAAAGAAACAATTTCTACCTTTTAATTCACATTTAGATGGGAGAGATCAAAGGTATTCCCAAATAACCATAGTACCAAGGTAAAGTGTAATATGAGCTATATTACAAATGTAAACCAAAAGCTGTGGGGCTACAATAATGGAGGGAATACAATAATGGCAGACTTCATGAAGGAGGTGACATTTGAACTTAGGCTTCAAGGATGCCAATATCTCAACAGGTAGTGATGAGGAGGAATAGTCTGAGCCATCACAGAGGAAGGAAAGAGTAGGGTACTTGTGGAATAATGAGTAGTACCAAGTGATACAGGATGAGTGAGTGACAACAAGAAGGCAGTGTGTGCTCTTGAGCAAAGGAGGGATCTGATGAAACCATGTTTCAGAAAAAGTAACTGGTAGTAATAATAATAAGTAATGGAAGGAAAGAAATGGAGTTTGCTAGGACAGTTAAGAAGCTACTGCCATAATCCAGGCACAAGGAAATGAATGCCTAGACCAGTGACAAAGAAAATGGAAAATAAGTTTAGCCTCTAAAACATTCTGGTTTACACGTAAGTCTCTAGTTTAGATAATGTAAGTCTGTCCCCAAGAGAGTGTTCACTCCCTTCTGAAACTGCAGAACTGAAAACTCAAACCTGAGACACAGCACCTCTATGGAGATTATATGAGAACTTTTTCAAGAAAGCAGTTCTGCTCCATGGCTCTTCCAAGAACATGTAGGTTAAGAACTTAGAAAGGACATTAATGGGTGACAGCAGGGAAGACTGCTGCCTAGCTGGCTGCCAGGAGGACCTAACCACATGACATTTTCCTTCATAGAGAGGCTGTGCTTTAAGCCTGGCTGTTTAGCTCTGCAGGATCAGAAAGTTAATTTTGCCAGCACTCTTTTAAAGACACACACCTTCCTAGGCTCAAGACTAAAGGATAAGCCAGAATGTTTTAGAGGGAGAAGCATAACCATAATCACAAAAAAGAGCAGAGACTTGAAAAACACATCTCTGCCACTGGGACACATCACTGAGTCCGCATGCCTTCTCTGAGCTGCACTCAGGTGGGCATTGCCAGCATGCATCCCTGTTGTTCCCATTCTCTGCGTTTTTGGCCAACCCTCTCCTCTTCCAATAGATGCATTCATTCTTTAGATATGCCAATATAGGCCGGGCAGGGTGGCTCACACCTGCAATCCTAGCATTTTGGGAGGTTGACGCAGATGGATTTCTTGAGCTCAGGAGTTTGAGACCACCCTGAGCAACACGGTAAAACCCCATCTCTACAAAAAATACAAAAATTAGCCCATTGTGGTGGCTCGCACCTGTATTCCCAGCTACTTGGGATGCTGAGGCAGGAGAATCACTTGAGCCCAAGAGGTGGAGGTTGCAGAGAGCTGAGATCACACCACTACACTCCAACATGGGTGACAGAGTGAGACCCCATCTCCAAAAAAAAAAAAAATATATATATATATACACACACACACACACACACACACACACACATATGCCCATAACATCAAAAGTCAAATAAGGCTACAGTCAAATCTTGCCCTGGACAATAAGCCATTCTCCCTTCTTAGGGTAACTTTTTCATTGGCCTCACCATTCTGGTTGATTTTATAGTTTAACTCTCTGAGGAAACCTTTATTTTCCTTACTTCCAGATTCTTGATGGGAGATGGCTTTGCATTGTTCCCTCACGTTGTCTGTGGTAGGAGTGTCTAATCATCCACCCTTTCCCTGGGGGGAAGAAAAGAAACACTTCTTTTCCCAAAAATTCTGTCATTTCAACTCTAAGCAATTTTATCTTCTCTACTTTCTTAGCTCCTTTGCTCAATTCTGGTTTTGTTTTTTTGTTGTTGTTGTTTTGTTTTGTTTTTGTTTTTGTTTTTGCAACTGAGACAATGTCTCACTATGTTGCCCAGGTGGGTCTTGAACTTTTGGGCTCAAGCTATCCTCCTGCCTCAGACTTCTAAGTAGCTGGGACTACAGGCATGAGCCACCACGCCTGGTGTTGATTGCATTGCTTTAGTAGCTGCCACTTTATGCTTTAAGAACTGTTTTGCCTCACTGAGGAGAAGCTGCTCAGTCATTTTCATACTTGTTACTCAAATCAAAGCACAGGCTTCAGGCTTAGAAAAATTAAATTACTTCTTGTTTTGCCTGTGACAAAATAAAATTCACATTATTTTTTAAAAAGACATTTCTCTTTACTTACAAGGAGTTTTTTTTTGACAATGACTTTATATATATCACAGTAGTACCCTAAAACATAATGAGGCAGATGAGAATTTGGGGAAAAATGGTCAAGATTCATGTTGCTTTATAAACTCCTTAAGGGCACAGAGTGTCAGTTATATCTGATGGAATGAATGAAATAACTAACTAGTTAACTAATGAATCCTCATAACTATTCATGGAAGATGGCAGAGTTTTCATCATTCTGGCCATAGAGAAATGCATTTCATGCCCCTTTTCAGCTGCAGGATAAGTTGTTAAATATGACATGAAGTCATTTTTCACCACAGTTCCCCTGTGTTGGAAGAAGTATGTTGGACTGAAGCCCCTTTGTTCCCTGTGGAAAGTCTGCCACCTCTGCAAACTTGTCCTCAGGAATGTCGTTCTAGAAATAATCCAGCCTTCTCCCTGGGGTCTATGAGTCATACACAGAAGCTAATTCATTGGAGCAACTGGCTTTTCTTAGGCCCTTTGTAAAAGTATTTCAGAGATCCCTCCTGATGAAGCAAGGAAAGTAGGGTTCCCCCTCAGCTCCTTTCTAGCTCTTCCCTTATTTGCTCTGTGCTTCTTCCACCACCTCATATTTGGCTTTCACTGATGACCTTTACCTGCAGACCCAGACCCCAGTTCCTTAGCTAGTGTTGCCTGAAGCTGGAATTACACCAGCAAAGCCTCATTACTCCTCCTACCCAGCTCCATTCATTCAGATTTGGAATTAAATCACACTCCACTAGACCCTCCCCATCCTCTTTGCTATTAACCACACGTGTGAGATACAGTATGCCAATGACTGATGCTCCGGGCTTGGTTTTCTACTATAAGGGGATGCCCAAAAATTCATCTTTTTTTCTTTTAGTTTTTTTAAATTCGTTTTTTATAACAAGTAGTAACAGAACACATTTTCACTGTAAAACAACAACATGAAGCTTAAGTCCCCTTTGTTAAACTATTTAATTTGCATTGCTGTATAATTTTTGGTTGTTTTTATATTCTAGAATATTTTGGGGTTGTTTGTTTGCTTTCACAGTGAATTTCTTTCTCTTTTGTTTTATTTTTTATTTATTTTATTTATTATTATTATTTCTTTTCTTTTGAGATGGAGTCGCCCAGGCTGGAGTGCAGTGGCCCGATCTTAGTTCACTGTAGCCTCTGCCTCCCAGCTTCAAGCAATTCTCGTGTCTCAGCCTTTCACATAGCTGGGATTACAGGCGCCCACCACCACACCTGGCTAATTTTTGTATTTTTAGTGGAGATGGGATTTCACCATGTTGGCCAGGCTGGTCTCGAACTCCTGAGTTCAAGTGATCTGCCGCCTTGGCCTCCCAAAGTGCTGGGATTACAGGTGTGAGCCACCATGACTGACCTAGGATTTTTTTTTAACACAAGAAATGCACGATGCCAATAAAATTAAAACAGTATAGAAGTATGAATAGTAAAAAGGGAAAGTATCTCAGAACCCTGCCCTATTTCTACTTCCTGTCCACTGTTAACAGTTTGATGATAGCCTTCCAGAGCTTTGTAAAATGCATTTACGTATATGTATATTTATATGTAGATAGTTTTATTTTTATATAAATGGGATCATGTTATATCTGTTCTACAACTTCCTTTATTTACTTACTATCTCCTAGTTTTTCATGTCAGTACATTTAGCTTTGTTAACAAACGCATAATACTACATAGTTTCAGTGTGTATAATTTAAATATTTCCCTATTGAGGGGATTTGAGTTGCTTCCTATTTGGGGTTTTGATTGTTATTACAGCAATGCTATACCAAACATCTCTGCATATGTCTCTTTGTGTACTACTCAAGAATGTCTCTAGGCTAGATGTCTAGAGGTACAGTCAATGGATCAAAAAATGGATATGGAAGCTGGGCCAGTGACAAGTGCCTATAATCCCAGCTAATCCCAGCTAGTTGGGAGGCTGAGACAAGAAGATTGCTTTGAGGCCAAGAGTTAGAGACCAGCCTGAGCAACATAGTGAGACCTCATCTCTAAAAAATAGTTTTTAAAAAAATTAGTCCTGGTGGTGAGTGCTTGTAGTCCCAGCTACTCAGGAGGCTGAGGCAGGAGGATTGCTAGAGCTCAGGCATTTGGAGGCTGCAGTGAGCAATGACTGCGGGTGTGAACAGCCACTGTCCTCTAGCCTGGGTGACATAATGAGACCCCGTCTCAAAAAAGAGAGGATGGATGTATTTAAAATTTTATATTACTCAAAATTTACAATCTAAGCGAACACTTTATTTCCCTTTCTTTTGCAGAGAGTTCTATTCTGGGAACTGACATTGACCTTCAGACTATAGACAATGATATTGTCAGCATGGAGATTTTCTTCAAAGCCTGGCTACATAACGGTGGAACAGACCAAGAACAAATCCATCTTCTTCTTTCTTCACAGTGTTTCAGCAACATTTCCAGACCCAGAGATAATCCAAGTACATAATAACCCCCAAAAGATATTTAGGCTATGATTATTCTTATCTGGGATCAGGACTCTAGATTGGTGAGTCAGTGGAATAAAGCATTGTTGAGGTTTGGGGACTGGAAGAGGATTGGATGAGGCTGTCCAGTATAAGCATGAGGAATAAGAAGAGAAGTTCTAAGAAGCAATCACAGTTAGAAAGCTGAACCTAATTAAGCCCAACCAGCAAGGGCCAGTTAGTTTAGGGGCAAAGTCTGAGATACCTCAATGACAGAGAATTGGCTAGACTACGTAAGAACACAGTGGATCACATTTCTCAATATTCTTATGTTTAATGTGGTAAATATATTTGACATTATAATTTGGAGCATGCTGCTGCCTCAGCAATATCAATATGGCCTGTGGCAAGAGGAAGAGAACCAAGGTTAAATAAAGATCTTCTCACTAGGGAGGCAGCAAATGGGGGAAAACTAAAGAACCTACAGAGATACACCCCAGGGAGGACAACCAGTGCTCAAGACCATGTTCACAAAGTAGTTCAGGCAATTACTGCAACCAAGAAATCAATCCAGTATTCTGGGCATGCCAGAAGGATCCTGGATAATAGATACTGTTCTGCCTGGCAATTATACTTCATTCCAGGTCCCACTAGATGGCAGGAATAAGGCCATTTCCATTCTCCCATCTCCTCAGAAGGCTGGCTCAGGCAGGACCTGGGGCGGCTGGGCCTGCAGATGGATGGGCCCATCTATCAGTCTAATGAGCCACACTGAGGTTGGGAAAGCTGAGTCCTCAGGTACCAGCTCCAAAGAGAAATGACCAAAGTATATCTTCTTTAGGGCTGGGAGTTGTACCTATCTTTCTCATTGAACAGAATACTGGTAATGGCTACAGAGATCATTGAGGGTTGAAGAATGGATTGAACATGATGTTTACCAAAGCCCTTCTCCTAAGCTTTGACACGATTCACTAGGGTTACTGCCACCTCTGAGAGCTGTTTCTTGGCCATTGGCAGTCTATTTGAGTTTTTATATATGTTCCTTTTCTTCAGCTATTATAGAACTCTTTATGACCATTGTTTCTTTAGGACAGGGAAGGGCTTTTTGGAGGTGTTGCTACACAGGATTAAGGCTTCCCAAGACCGTTTCTGTCTAAGAATGGCCGTCAAGTCTTTTCCTCTCTCCCCCATTTCAACCTAGTGCCCAGGATGCCTTTGCCAACTTAACTTGATTTTAATCTGTCTTTTCTTTGTGTAAAATATTCTTCCCAGAACCTCCTTTCCACCCCTTTTGTCCAAGGCTGATAGTACCAATTTCTCCCTGTCCTATCCTCTGGAATTCACTTATCTGTTTTCCCTATTTAACGCAGCCAGCACCTTTATACAGAAGCTAGTGTACAGCTAGCATTACTAAGCCCTTCCTCTGTGCCAAGCACTAAATTAACTTCATTTCTTGCATTATCCCATTTTATCTTCACATAACACTATGAGGCAGGTACTGTTACCATATGTCATTGAATCTAAGATGCTGTAATTGTAAGATACACCACTATTTTATGTACCAGTAAGAAAGAAAACAGGCTAGGTGCAGTGGCTCACTCCTATAATGCCAGCATTCTGGGAGGCAAAGGTGGGAGGATCCGTTGAAGCCAGGAATTAATGACAGCCTGTGCAACATAGATCTGTCTCTACAAAAAATAAAAATAAAAAATTAGCCAGACACGGTGGCATGCACCTATAGTCTCAGCTACTCAGGAGGCTGAGCCAAGAGGATCACTTGCACCTAGGAGTTCAAGGTTGCAGTGAGCCGTGATGGAGCCTCTGCACTTCAGCCTGGGTAACAGAGTGAGACCCTGTCTCTAAAAAAGTTTTCCTAATGATAAAGTTTTCTTTAAAAAAAGAAAGAAGACATTGCCTATTAAACATTACACAGCTCTTTCTTGTCACTTAGAAGTAGTATTTTACCTGCATTGAGAGAGCTCTTTTAGATTAGAGTAGTAAGTAAGGACTTAGAGTGCCTACCTGGCCAATGGCAATTGTAAGACACAGATAGAGATGAAAAAAAATATGTCTTAGAATCAATTAAATACAATATTACCCCCATTTTACATATGAGAAAACTGAGACTTAGAGAAATTAAACATACTTTCCCAGGGCTGCACAGAAAATTAGTAGCAGAGCTAAGATTTGAAGTCAGGCAACAGGGCCTACTCTTAAACCTTAGGATCAGAAATCTATATTTTGTACACTTGACACTCTCAGCCCAGACAATGTCAATAAACCCAGGTCTGTCTTCCTCCAGAACCTGGGCTTTTATATACTATATTAACCTGCCTCGTGCTAAGCAATTCTGAACAAAGGGGCTAGAGATTCACTTCTTTCATTAGGAGGGCTGGGACCCTCAGAGGTCAAGAACTCCTGTAACCAGCCTTTCTTCCACTGTCACATGGCATTTGCCCATGGTGCTAATTGGAATTTCTCTGGCTTCCCCTCTCTCTTTCCAAAGCTTTCAGCACCAGGGTCAGAGCCAGAATATTTATCTCCATCTATAATCATTTTTTCAGAAATTTGTAGGTCTGTGGGATGCAGAGTGGAACTTAGATCCAGACTGCAGTCAGCTTTTCTGCTGGGGAGGTCTTCACTGGAATCCAGATGTTCAGGCACAGCTGGAATGAGGTCTGGGGAAATTAGGCCTCTTCTAGGGTGGATGTGAGATTTTAAACAACCACAATAAAGATTATGCTGTCACTATTATTTTAAAAATTTATGTATTGCCACACATGTAGATTTCTGGACTATGGCTCACTACAAAAACTGAAAGAAAAAAACCCCAAGTTTTCCTCCTCTAGACTCTTTGGGTTGTGTGTCTCAGATGTTCACTCTGACTCCTTCTTACAAGGTTCTCTATCTGATGCCACCTGCTTCTTTGACTGCCTAGGGCCCTTCACCCCATATCTAGGTGCTTCCCTTAGAAAGGCCTTCCTCTGACAGAGCACACGGTGAGCTACACATGAGTTTCTTTTCTTGTTCTTAGGTACTGTGTCTGCCACATCTGCATCTGGGCTCTGGGTAGGAGAAGCACACCTGCTTCTAAATTCAAACCCTGCTAAAACAGCTTTCCCAGCTTTGGGACACTCTGCTGAGACCACAGTTTGGGTAGTTCGTAATCCAGGCTGCAATAAGAATCACATGGGGAACTTATAAAAAAATACCAGTGTCTCAGGGCGGGGAACATCATACACTGGGGCCTGCCATTGGGTGGGGGGTTGGGGGAGGGATAGCATTAGGAGAAATACCTAATGTAAATGATGAGTTAATGGGTGCAGAAAACCAACATGACGTGTATACATATGTAACAAACCTGCACGTTTTGTACATGTACCCTAGAACTTAAAGTATAAAAAAAAATACCAGTGTCTGGGCTTCACCCCCAGAGACCCTGATTCAGTTGGTCTGGGGTAGGGCCCAGACATCAGTATCTTTTTCAGGTTTCCTAGATCAGGGGTCCCCAACCCCTGTGGCCTGTTAGGAACTGGATCAGCAGGAGGTGAGCAACAGGTGAACGAGCATTACCATCTGAGCTCTGCGTCCTGTCAGATCAGCTGCGTCATTAGATTCTCACAGGAGCCCAAACCTTATTGTGAACTACACATGCAAGGGATCTAGGTTGTGCACTCCTTATGAGAATCTAATGCCTGCTGATCTGAGGTGGAACAGTACCATCCCCCACCACCCTGTGGAAAAACCAGTCTTTTATGAAACCAGTCACTAATGGCAAAATGATTGAGGATTGCTGCCCTAGATGATTCTTACTGCAACCAGAATTGAAAACCTCAGCCCGATGAACACAGCTGTCCAGTCCTAAAGCCTCAGGACTGGAAATGGAGAAGTCAGGCACAGAGGAAATGAGAGGAAGCTGGAGTCCTGTCCAGTCCTAAAGCCTCAGGACTGGAAATGGAGAAGTCAGGCACAGAGAAAATGAGAGGAAGCTGGAGTCCTAGGCAAAGTCCCTCCTACTGACTTCCTGTGCTCTGGGACATGTCAGGCTGAGGGCCGTCTCACACAGAATTAGTGTCTTATTAACAATGTCTAATGTGATAAGACCTAATGTCTAGGTCTTATTCACGGGGCCCAGGAGGGCCAGCTGGATCTGACATCTGTTCTGCCATTCTATTTTTTTCTATGTTGTTTTTTTACCTCATGTTGCAGTTAGTACAGTCATTTCACAAGTCACTAACATCAACTACCAGCCTTCTCAGAAATACTTAACATTCGTATATTCACAAGTTTGTTATCAGTATTCAAACCAGGTATATGTTTTATTGAAGAACTTTGTAATATCAAGGATTCAAGCTTGTGCAACAGATCATCATACACTATGGCATATGCAGTTCCCTACTGGAGCAGAAGCTTAATACAGAAGAGTATAATACCGAGATGAGTAACTCCTACCTAGCCTAAGCACTCCTCAGAATTGTCTGATGCCACTGTGATGCTCCAAGGCCCAGAAGGTCCTAAATTCATGTTTCCTTGGGGGAATTAAAAAATAAGCTATTTCAGGAACTTATTCCTTTCCCCCCACCCGGAATGTCCCTGAATGAGCCCACAGAGAAACAGTAGCAGTCATCTGACTGCCTGACTTCTGCTTTCCTGCTCTTCCTTCATCTGACCTGCACTGTTGCCAAAGCTTAGCCACAAGGAAGCAGCAGAAGCAAGATTTCCTTCTGTGATTGCCAAAGGGCCTCTGCATATTTTGGCATTAGCTACCTCCTCCACAGAGGATGCATGTTCCTCAGACTGGATCACAAGCCAGATGTCTCACTATGAGATAACTCCTCAGCCAGCTCAGAAGTAAAACAAGTAAAAATCATGTCAGACCCTTGAAAATAAGTTAACTCTTGTGTAGAGCGATAGAGATACTTATAGGTTCCAGACCGGCTTTCCCTTCCCAAACCAGTCAGACTTTCCTCTTTCCACTCTCCTGCCTACTCCTATCCCTTGCTTGCCTGGTAGAGATGGAATGGATAGCAGATGTTGTCTCTTAATGGCATAGCCTAAGGTAACTTATTACTCACAATCCTTCCTCCAATGCTGCTTTTATTGTAGTGTGTCTGAAATGTGATCTCCAAGAGCGACTGCTCAGCCCATCCCTACTCCCTGGCACAGCTGACGGCTCCTTGAGAATGGATGACCCCAAAGGAGACTTCATCACACTCTATCAGATGGCTTCCCAGTCATCGACCTCTCATTACGAGCTCCAAGTGATCAAGTATGGTCCAAGGGAACCTCCCCAATCCATGCAAATGCTATTCTTAGTGGTTCTGTGACTAGGAGGTCCAGAGGTAGATGGTATCTCTTAAGTGTCAGGCAGGCAAGAGTCAGTTCCAAAGTAGCAGTTACAGCTACGGCATGAGGAAGCAAAGACAGGCTACTCAGCATGTGGAGGCTAAATGTGCAGATGGTGGGAGAAGCGCTACAGTAGAACATGCTGAGGTCTGCATGAGGATTGTTTTTCTTTTGACTCATTAGAAAGGTGTTTATCCATTCAGTAAATGTTTACTGAATAACTACTTTGTTTAAGCATCAGGACAGAGATCCAGCCTTCAAGGAGTAAGTGGTACATAGGATCTACCCCTGCCCCCTCCCATTTCTCTAACTACTAGAATTCCTTCTTCCAGGAGAACCAATTGTAGAAGAGAATTAGCAGGCCAGGCATGGTGGCTCATGCCTGTAATCCCAGCCACTCTGGGAAGCTGAGGCAGGAAGATCGCTTGAGCCTAAGAGTTCAAGGCTGCAGTGAGTTATAATCGGACCACTGCACTCCAGCCTGGGTAACAGAGCAAGCCCTTATCTTGAAGAAAAAAAAAAAAAAAAGCATACACACACACAATGAATTAGCAATGATGGCAGAGTCCACTTCAACTCTTCCCAGTTGCTACCACTGTGCCCATGCAAAGGTTCCTGAACTTTGACGATCTTCTGTGTGCTAGATACTATGCTAGATGCTGGCCATACAAAGATGGATAGTTCACAGACACTAATTTAAAAGCTTTCACAGTAGCATCTTAGAGTTAAGCTGAATTGAAGTGGATCTAGGTAGAGGTTCCAGATATCACTAAGGAGTCTTTCACTGTAATTATCTCTTCCTAGGGCTTTAAAATCTAGCGGGCTCTGTGAGTCATTGACATATGGACTCCCATTCATCCTCAGACCTACAAGCTGTTGGCAGCTGGACTGGGATGAGCTAGAGACAAATCAGCAACATTTCCATGCTTTGTGTCACAGCCTGCTGGTGAGTACCCATGTCCCCAGGTGTAAAAGAAGAATCATTTTTAAAGTACCAACCACAGAAAAGCAGCTAACTAACTCTGCCCAATCCTAAATCTGCCTCAACCCTCAAGAGGACAGAAAAAACTGGATATACTCTGAAATTTGGAGTAAATATGACTTGCCTTTTGTTGGTTTCATGCTATAGAGAATAATTCCTGAATTCAGTTATACAACACTAAACTTGAAAATTCCCTATTTGTAAGCTTAACATTTAAATGGCAACAGGGAATTTTCCATAAGTACCTGTATTTTAAAACCTACTTCCTTCCTAACACTGTGATAGACATTATGGTTCATTTAAATGAAGAGCACTTAGTCTGTGCCAGACATTGTGTCAAGCCCTAGATATGTATTCTGTAGTGACCTAAAAGACATTAACTATGACCTCAAGAAACCCACTCTCCAATGGAAGAAACAGAAATGTATATATTCTTAATTATGAGAAGTTTATAAAGGAAAAGAAGAGGCTGCTATAAGAAAGCCTGTCTATAAAAGTGACATTTAAACTAAGACCTACAAGATAAGTGAGAATTAACCAGGTGAAGGGTGGCAGAAAGAGCATTCCAGGTGTAGGGAAAGGCATGTGCAAAGACCCTAAGGCTGGAAAGAGCTGAGAGAAAAATCAAGAACAGAAAAGCCATTGTGACAGAAACAGGGAGGAAGGGAGAGAGTGACAAAAGGTAGGGTTAGAGAGGTGAGCAGGGGTCAAATCATGCAAAGCTTTGTAGGCCAAATTAAGGATTTGGACTTAAGGAAACAAATCATGAGAAATAACATTATCTATTTAAGTTTTTAAAATATTACTTGGGCAGAAATTTGGAAATGAACTTGCAGAAGCAAAAATGGAAACATGAAAATGAGATAGGAGGGTATTGCAGTAGTCTAGGCAAGAGACAGTGGTGATTCGGACTAGAACATTGCAAGTCAAGATGAGATGAGCAAACCAATTAGAGAAATATTTTAGAATTGTTTCTTGGCCTTTTGGCTATGACCAAGTGTAGAAATATTTCAGAGACAGGATTGTCAGAACTTGTTTGAGAGATTGGATATAGGGAGTGAGAAACAGGAAGTATCAAATAACTGCCCAGTTTCTGACTTGAACTAGATGGATGTCATTCCCTGAAATGGAAAAAATAAAAGCAGTCACATGAAACTAACACAACACTTAGCAAAATTAAAACAACTGCAAATAGAATGCAAAGACAGATATAGAATGAAGGTTTGACCTAGTAGGATGATGAGGACAGCACAGCAATGCATTTCTTTCACTATCAGAAGCAGACTTCTTTTTTTCCTGTTTCAAAGCCCACACTCCCCTTTAGGTCCACCCACTGAGTTCCTGTTTCCTGTCTGAAGAACACCCATCTCCTGTCTTTGCAGAGCAGAGACAACGGAGCCGTTGTAACTGTTAGTGCCTGACAGCTCAGTTTACTATTTACTCCACCCAGTTCCTCAGAATCTGAGATGATACATCACTTGGGAAGAATTTCTCCCAGGTGGCTTCAATACATTCTTACAGTATTTGATATTTTAAACATACACTGACATTTTAATACACTGCTAGAAAGGGTGTAAATTTTCTGGAAAATGATACCCTTTCCTTTTGCTGGGAATGTAGCCCAAGAAAACAGTCAGGAAAGGGAGCGAAGATATGTACCAGCATGTTCATCTTAGTGTTATTTACAATGGTGAAAAATTGGAAACAACTCAAATGTCCTAAGTAGGGGAAAAGTTATAGGAACTATAACCTGGTGTGGTGACTCACGCCTGTAATCTCAGCATTTTGGGAGTCCAAGGCAGGTGGATCATTTGAAGCCAGGAGTTCAAGACCAGCCTGGCCAACATGGTGAAATCCCATCGCTACTAAAAATACAAAACGTAGCTAGGCATAGTGGCACGCCCCTGTAATCCCAGCTACTCGGGAGGCTGAGACATAAAAATCACTTGAACCCGGGAGGCGGACGTTGCAGTGAGCCAAGAGCACACCACTGCACTCCAGCCTGGGTGACAGAGCAAGACCCTGTCTCAAAAAATAGTTATAATAGGCCAGGCATGGTGGCTCACGCCTGTAATCCCAGCACTTTGGGAGGCCAAGGTGGGTGGATCACAAAGTCAGGCATTCGAGACCAACCTGGCCAACATAACGAAACCCCATCTCTACTAAAAATAAAACAAGATAAAAAATTAGCTGGGCGTGGTGGCAGGAACCTGTAATCCCTGCTACTTGGGAGGCTGAGGCAGGAGAATCGCTTGAACCTGGGAGGCAGAGGTTGCCGTGAGCCGAGATTGTGCCACTGCACTCCAGCCTGGGCAACAGTGTGAGACTCTGTCTCAAAAAAAAAAAAAAAAAAAAAGTAATAATAAGGATAGGAAAAAGTATTCCCTTCCATCCTGGCTTACCTACACAAGATTAGAGTCTCCCTGCCACTAAACTCAGGGTCTGAGGATCTGTATTTATCTATCTATCTATTTATCAAACATTTACTGACCACTGTGTGCCAAGCACTGTTGTAGGGATGAAGAGACCTCTTCTTTTTTTTTTTTTGAGGGGATGGAGTCTCGCTTTGTTGCCCAGGCTGGAGTTCTGTGGCATGATCTCGGCTCACTGCAAGCTCCGCCTCCCTGGTTCACGCCATTCTCCTGCCTCAGCCTCCCGAGTAGCTGGGATTACAAGCATGCACCACTACACCCACCTAATTTTGTATTTTTAGTAGAGACAGGGTTTCTCCATGTTGGTCAGGCTGGTCACAAACTCCCAACCTCAGTTGATCCGCCCACCTCAGCCTCCCAAAGTGCTGGGATTACAGGCGTGAGCCACCGCGCCTGGCTGCAAAACAGTGTTTAAATGCCTCTTCCTTCTTGCTTTTCACATGACATTTTCTCCAAGCAGCAAAAATCCTGAATGGCAGTATGTTATAGAGTACAAACTTTTCACAAACTTCAGCTCATTAATTCAACACAAATATTTTTAAGTGTGACAAGATTTATTTAGGGTTTTCAGGGTACTATCTGCTATTGTTATTTCTCCCCTTTTTTGGAAAAAGGCCTCAGTTTTAATTATTTTCTTCCCAAAATAAATCACACATTTGGTTACAATTAAAAAAAAAAAAGATTTATTTAGGGTTTTAACCTCCTAAGCCTATTTTTACAAGTTTGCCATGCTTCTTTAACTCCATCTTTGGTTTTTTATTCTTTCATATACCTTTTTCATATGTTCTTTTAAAATCTGACTTCAAGTCAGCTCCCTATTTAACTCTCTTGCTTTCTGTTTTTCATTGTGATGTTCCCCTCCAGCCAAGTTCTCGTTCTAACTTCTGCCTTTCTGTTAATAGCAGCACCGCCATTGTCTAGTCACCCAGGCTTGAAACCTCAGTCACTTTCAGCCATCTCACCCTTTACACCTACTTCATCACTAAGTCACATCAATTTTCCACTCATAACATGAGTTGTTAACTCTCCTTTACTTCCTGTTCCCACTGCTTGTCTCACCAGGACTTCTTCAGTAAACTCCTAACAGGCTTCCCTGCCTCCAATCTCTCTCTCTTCTGGTTTTCCCTGCACATTGGCACCAGCTTAATTTCCTTGAAGCATTCCCCTATCACATGTTTTTCTATGTTATCAATATTCAATCACATATTACACCTTGCCTATTCTATCCCTATAGCATCTGTTATCACTATCCTAGTTCAAGCCCTTTTAACCTTTCCTTTAATACTGCAATAATCTCTCAACTTGTCTCAATGCTTTTAGTGCTTCCCATTCCTAGTCCACTTCGCATAATGCCAACAGATTAATCTTTTGATTAGTCTATTCAGCACTGATTCTGCCACTACTCAGCTTAAAAATACTTTGTGGCTTACTATTGTTCATCCATAAAGTCCATATTCCTTAGCCTAATATTCAAGGTCCCACCTTATCTCCCATTATTCCCCTTCGTTAACCATACACTCCAATCAAATTAATATAAAAACCTTAAATTTTTCCGCCTTTGAGCCTTTGTTCATGTTGACCTTTCTCTCATTTCTGTGTGTTCAAATCCTACCCTATCCTGAAAGACCAAGCTCAAGTGGTACTTCTTGAATGAGAGCTCTCCAGTTTCTTCCACTTGTCATTAGACATTTGTATGCTGTTTCTTTTTGGAGAAAAGCATATTTCAAGTAGGTTTTTAAGTATATGATCCTATGTTTGAGATTAAAGTCAAAGATATAATTTGACTACCCAAACTCCAGATTGACATAGTGCCTTTTCTACCACTCCCCCACTTTACTAACCAATTCCTAGGCTTTGGTCAAATTTAGGCCCACAGTAGAAATTCCCCCTTTCTTACTTCTCTTTTTGGAGGAGTCACGGCAAGGCAGTTTTCTAATATGTTGTAGTAAAATATAATTTGTATTGTCCAGGAAAATCCTGGACTGTGGAATCACATGGCCTTAGGTTCCTGACAGCTTTTTTCATTTTCCAACTGTGTGAACTTAGGCAACTTGCCTACCCTCACTAAGCATTGGGGTATTTATCTATTTGTAACCCTAACAAATGTAATGGCCCCTATGTGGCTTAGTCTCTGCACAAATGGCATATATGGAAGCACTATCAGAGGCCCAAAAGTAAATTTTAAAGTGATTTGTGTATTCAAAGGACAGCAAAGAGGATCTAGTTCATAACCCACGATGACATTTCTCAAATATTCTTCCCCCACCCAATTATCTCTAACCTGAAGCTGTTCCTAGAACCTTTCACACACACAGGTATACATACACACACACACACACACACACACACACACACACATACATACACAAAATATCTCTACCTCCTCAGTCCCTGTTCTCTCTCAGTCCTCTTCCTCCCTCTCTCAGCCATATATTATAAATTGACTTAGCCTCTCTGACATAATGTAGTCCTCCTCTCTCTCAGGTCCTGTCTCCTTCTACCTATTTAAAATACTAAGAACTAAAGCTGATAAAGCTTCTTCTTTAATCAATAGAAGTAGAGTGAGGGAGGGCCGGGCACGGTGACTCACGCCTCTAATCCCAGCACTTTGGGAGGCAGAGGCAGGCAGATCAACTGAGATTAGGAGTTCAAGACCAGCCTGGCCAACATGGTGAAACCTCATCTCTACTAAAAATATAAAAATTAGCTGGTGGTAGTGGTGCATGCCTGTAATCCCAGCTACTTGGGAGGCTGAAGCACGAGAATCACTTGAACCGAGGAGGCAGAGGTTGCAGTGAGCCGAGATCACGCCATTGCACTCCAGCCTGGCAGCCTGGGTGACAGAGTGAGACTCCATCTCAAAAAAAAAAAAAGAAAAAAAAAGTAGAGTAAGGGAGAAGGTGCATGACACACACATTGGTAACTATTGTCCCATCACGTATAAAATATAGACAATAAAATATACCTCATGTGGTTTTTAAGATGATTAAATATTGGGTGTGTAAAGCACCCAGCACATGTCTAGCACATGATTTCCACACAGTGGTTGGCTAGCAGTTCTACAGTTTCCATTTGTTTCTATTTTTGTAGATTCTAATTCTCTGAAGAAATTCTCCATATTTTCATCTAATTTCTTTTTTTTTCTTTTCTTTTTTTTTTTAGACAGAGTCTTGCACTGTTGCTTAAGCTAGAGTGCAGTCGTGTGATCTCGGCTCACTGCAAGCTCCACCTCCTAGGTTCACTCCTTTCTCCTGCCTCAGCCTCCTGAGTAGCTGGGACTACAGGCGCCTGCCACCACGCCCGGCTAATTTTTTGTACTTTTAGTAGAGACGGGGTTTCACCGTGTTAGCCAGGATGGTCTCGATCTCCTGACCGCATGATCCACCCACTTTGGCCTCCCAAAGTGCTGGGATTACAGGCATGAGCCACCGCGCCCGGCCCTAATTTCTTAAATATACTAATCATGGTAATTTTAAGGTTCTTGTCACCTAACCCCAATACCTGGATCACTTATGTATTTGTTTCTATTGTCTCTTTTTTCTCTTGGTGTTCAGACATGTGGCACATGTCTTTTGTCACACCTGGCAATAACATATATAAATAAATTGTAGAGACTCCAGCTGGTGTTAGCTTTCTCTAGAGAGGGCTCACCCTTCCCACACTAGGCAGATAGAGTGGTGGCTGAGCATCCTGTTTCACTAGAAACTGTGCTGAGTCAAGGCTGGGCTGCAGTTCTGCTAATGCTCAATCTATCCAGGGTTTGTTCCTGGCCCCCCAGAGTTTTCCACTGAAAGCCTGGTGTATTATGTGTATCCCCTCCCTTTGGAAGGTCCCACCTCTAATCACTGGCGCCCAAGTCTGCTCAAACATTCTACTTTTTGGAATCTTTCTCCTTAAGTGTTTTTGCCTTTTGCTCCATGCAGCCCTAATATTTGGCAAATGTGTTTGGGGGAAAATTAACTTGATTCCCATCCCTTCCCACCACCAAGGCTCCACCAAAAAATCTGCTAGTTTCTCTTTTCTCCTATACTTGCCTCCACAGGTGGAAGTCTTGGATTCTCAGCTCCTCCAGCCACCACTACCAGCATGCCCTCTGTCCCAGAATCAACATATACTCCCAGGGTATAAGCAGCTGCAATAATTCCCTCATTTCTGTGGACTCTTCCTTCTCTAGAGACTTAGCTACCTCTAGATCTCATTGCCTCAGCAACTCCTTAATGCCTTCCAACAAATTATCCAGCTTTTCTGATTGTTCTAGGCAGGAGAACCAGTCTGCCTCTGGCCACTCCAACCCACTTAGATGCAGAAGTAGATGTTTATTAAATGCTCATTTATTCCCCCTTTGCTATCTGTTCCGACATACAGCACATCTTCTAAGTTCCCCTTAGCCATTTGGCTGGCTTCACCATATTTTCATTTTCAGGCTCGTGGATTTCCTTACAAGTGTGGGTATAGCTCAGTTTATTCAACCACTGCCTCTTCACTTGCGCTTCTTTTTTTTTTTTTTTTTTTTTTTTTTTTTTTTTTTTTGAGCAGTTCTTCTGAACAGAGTTCACATTGCCATAATTAAGTCGTAATGATTAGTGCCAACCCACCAGTCCTCATCGACTATAAATGTTGTGTAACTTTTCAAATTACATTTTACACATACTCTAAGCCTTCGTCAATCACAGCCTTGTTATTTCATTCCCTGATTTTTCACTTGAAAATTTTTTCTGTCTTCCTCATAGATTATTTTGCTGTATTCAGGTATTTCCTTGCTTTTCCTCGGAAAATGATCACTTCATCAGATAGGCAAGACTTTTCCCAGTCTTTTCTGAAAAATATGTATTGTCCACCACTCCCATAAATGTCACTCTTAGATTAATACAGACCACAAGAGAGCTATGTGTTTTGGCAGCATTCTTTGGAGCTTTTATAGATCTATATCTAAGAATTATTCAAGTATTTTTAATTTAACCAAGTTAAACAAACATTCATAATTAAATGTATTTTTAATTTTGAAAAGTTAACACTTCATGGTGCTTACCATGTACCTGACACAGTTCTAAACACTTCACAGCTACTAACTTATTTTATCCCCATAACCATTCTATGAAGTAAGAATTATTATCCCTGTTTTACAGACGAGGAAACTGAGGCCCAGAGAGTAAATGGTAGAGTTGGGATTGAAAGGCTGGCTTCAGGCCCCAAACTCTACACCACTCTACAGCTCCGTGAAATTTATCAGCATATTGATTGCAGGAGTGCTCTCAAATATATTGACCACTCAATAAGCCACAGACAGCTTCACCCACATTTTATATCAGGAAAAGCTATGAGGCTCCCTTCTAGCAAAAGTGGGTAGTTTGTATTTCTGTGCGCTTATCTAATCCTGGCTGTTTTATTGCCCTATTTTATTTTTCTTTTGCCCAGTCCCCATAATTATTTATTTTATCTTTTTATGCTGTTCCATTTTTCTAAACTGGCATAGCTGTTTTGTGGAATGTGGTAGGAAATAAATATATAAATAAAATTAATTTTTTCCAAGTCTTTATGAGATCAATCTATCCATTGCCAGGAAAATATCATTTGTATTACCAAATCTTGCTGTATAGTCCTAGTTATGTAGCTAGTGACTCACTTTCCACATCCTCATTTCAATTACAAAGTCATATCTGTGTGAGCTAGAAAAAGAAATGAAAATACCACCTAGGTCTTTCAGTTTCCTACTTAAAATGTCAGAGTCTCTGGAGACACATTCCAGAGCTTTACAGTCCATGTCTGCCCTAATTGGCCACAGAAGTTACAGGATTCAAGCCATGATGTGTTCAGCAGGAGTCTAAGTACACAGGCAATGAGCCAGTTGGGCTATAACTGGGTGGGGAAACGGAAAGTCCTTGGTTAAATAGGCGAAGACTCAAGACCAAGAATCCAAGCTGAGAGTGGGGTGATGGCAGGTCAGGAGCCATTCGAGAACAGAATGAGGTTAGAGTGTAGCATCTGGGCGGGTCAGGGGATGGACAGGTGCTAGAACAGCAGCCTAGCATGAGTCAGTGGGCTTCCTGTGACCCAGCTTTGTCTGTTTCTCTTGCTTCATCTTTCACCTACGCCCGTCGCATCCTCCACCCCAGCCACACTAATAAATGACTGAATGTTCTCCAAATATGCTGAACTGTTTCACACCTCCACACCTTTTTTCATGCTGTTCCCTTCCTCTTGCCTCTGTCCACCTGACAAGTATCTACTCATTTTTTTCTAGATGCTGCTTAAATAATTTCACTACGAAGCCTTTCTTGCCTCCACCACAGCCTGTCTCCATTCATCTTTCTTGCCTTTCCACACCCATGTACTTGTTGCCACATCTATCTAGACCTTTTGCACCATAGCTCTCTGATACGAGAAATGTCACATTACTATATTTTTTCTAAATCAAATTTAGAAAACATTGGTTCCCAAGGGCCAGGATGTTGACACACTCAATATCTTTATGGGTGCCTCTCCCCCTAGGATCATACCCAAAATCCAAGGAGCTTAAAACAGGTCAGAAAATGTGGGAAACGGCCTTCTGGTCTTCAACACACCTCCCAGGACAATACTGAATAGAAGTAGCAAGAGCAGACATCTCTGCCTTGTTTCTGATGATACAGGCAGAGAATCCACTCTTTCACCACCACGTATGAGGTTAGCTGTGGAATGCAATGGCACCATCTCGGCCAACAGCAATCTCCGCCTCCCAGGTTCAAGCGATTCTCCTGCCTCAGCCTCCGGAGTAGCTGGGATTACAGACATGCGCCACCATGCCCAGCTAATTTTGTATTTTTAGTGGAGACGGGGTTTCTCCATGTTGGTCAGGCTGGTCTCGAACTCTGGACCTCAGGTGATCCGCCCACCTCGTCCTTCTAAAGTGCTGGGATTACAGGCGTGAGGCACCGTGACCGGCCAATAAATTCTTAATAGACAAAAAATTCACAAGCAAATGCAGGAATCAATGTAAAAATAGAAGATTTAAAACAATACTAATAATCCAAATCCTGAGCCCCTGAGCCCCATCAGAAGTTACTTAAGCCAACTGAAATGGAGTCCCCTGAAACTTCCTGGTTACTATCCCTTCCAGGCTTAAACAGGCCATGTCCTCAGAGCAGTGGCAGTTCCTCCCCGCCCACCCACATACACACACACACCATGATTTCTATACCATTTATTCCCAGTGTGATGGATTCTAAGCATCAAGCTGACTTTCCTGCACATTTGAATTTGTTCTTCAGGAAGACAGCACATCTCTAGATAGAAGCAAAGCACTAAGCAAGCATGAACTTCTGAAGGCATGCATAAAGCTCTTGGCACAGTACCTGGTGCCTGATAAGCATTCCATTGAAGTTTGTAATTATGATTATGACTAATTTTCCCATGCCCAAATTATCTGCCCCACCCCTGAAACCTTCTAATGAGGATGCATCATGCCTCCCGAATTATCAGTCAAGTCCTACCCCACAAAGGTCAGCAACCACAGGAATGGTACATACCTGTTTTTCTTGGAGATGTTAACAGGTTTCCTACCACTTGCTGTGCCTACCAGACCTCCTCAGAGCTCCACACTGCACAGAATGATGACACTGCTTCAAAGTGCAGAGCCTCCCCTATGACCACCCCAGCACCTCCCCGCTGGGGTCTAACTCTAATGGTACAGCAAGTATTTTCTGTCTCACTGTGTCTCTTTCTATTTGTCTTCCCCAAGACACTGATACTCCTCTTTCTCTGAAAATCTTTTCCCCTGCTTTGCCTTTCCTATTTTTTTATTTGTCTCAACTTTTCATATAAGAGTAGCCAGAACTCATGTGTTTTCTTCCATCTTATGTAGCAGGGAGGTTGTTATGGTTTGTACCAGATGCAACTGACGATCACCCCCAGTAAGAGGACACAGTTTGAGATGATTATAATAGTTCTAACTCCATATTTCCTGGAGTTTTGTGGTTTTTGTTGAAAAGCTACCACAAAAAATTGCCTCATTTTCATGGCTCATTTAAAAGGATACACCTACGAAATCTTCTCAGAAGTCTGGTTGTCTCTTATTCTTACCCATGCCCTAACCTCTGCCATCTCCATGGCATATGGCAAAGTGCCACCCTCTGTTCCATAATACCCGTCATCCACAGCGGCACTGCCCCCAGCATCCTGACTCTTCTTGTCCTGTGATCGGCTAAGATGATCTCAAGGGCCCTGCACCCACCCACCTCTCCCTCTGCTCTTTCTTTATTTATGTTTTTTTTATTTTTTGAGACAGAGTTTCGCTCTTATTGCCCAGGCTAAAGTGCAATGGTACAATCTTGGCTCACTGCAACCTCTGCCTCCCAGGTACAAGCAATTCTCCTATCTCAGCCTCCCAAGTAGCTCGGATTACAGGCTTGTGCCACCAGGCCCAGCTAATTTTTTTGTATTTAGTAGAGATGGAGTTTCACCATGTTAGTCAGGCTGGTCAAGAACTCCTGACCTCAGGTGATCCACCCGCCTTGGCCTCCCAAAGTGCTGGATTACAGGTGTGTGCCACCGCTCCCGGCCCTGCTCTCTCTTTCTCCTCCCACTTTGCAGGCTGCTTTCACTGCCTTCTCTCTATCTATCAATCAATCATCTATCTATCTTTATTTATTTAATTTTTTGTAGAGTCTTGGTATGTTGCACAGACTGGTCTTGAACTCCTGGGCTCAAGCAGTCTTCTTGCCTTGGCCTCCCAAAATGCTGGGATTACAGATGTGAGCCACCACATCTGGCCTTACTACCTTGTACACTCTCTGGACATTCCAGGGATATTCCCCAGTCAGCCCGTTCTAATCCCAGTTGTTAACAAACCAGACTTTATTACCCTCAAAAGAAGAACTGAATTTCTACAACAGACAACACTTCATACAAGTCTTGGTTTCAAGATACTGCTTTTTTCTTTTTCCTTTTGAGACAGACAGGGTCTCACTCTGTCACCCAGGCTGGAGTGCAGTGGTACAATCATGGCTCACTGCAGCCTTGATCTGCTAGGCTCAAGGGATCCTCCCACCTCACCCTCCTGAGTAGCTAGGAGTATAGTCACGCACCATGGGCTTCAAGACTCTGTTTTTAAGAATTATAATTCTTAAAAGTCCACATGTAGTGTTGAATATGGTAGGCCCCTCTGGGATGAACATCTACTTCAAGTTACAGGGCATTTCTTAACTTTTCTCTCCATTGTTGACCCTTTTATGTACTCTCTCTGGCATATCCCAGACCAGGCAGGAAGAGTAGTACCTCGTGATATTGATGATTCAAGCAGGAAGTCCCTCCCTACCAGGGCCAAAGTTAAATGGCTCTGCCCCCTCAGCACCCCTGGAAGTCAGGGAAACTTCAGTTGGGACTGATCTTCAAATCATGCCATAGACTAAAGATGAACCAGTATTTCTGTATGTCCTTGTTTCAGAAAAGAGAATGGCTGCTGTTAGCCAAGGGGGAACCACTGGGCCCAGGACACAGCCAGAGAATTCCTGCCAGCACCTTCTATGTGATCATGCCATCACGCTCCCTCACACTGCTGGTGAAGGCGGTGGCCACACGGGAACTGATGCTTCCCAGCACCTTCCCCCTGCTACCTGAGGACCCACGTGATGACAGTCTTAAGAATGTGGAGGCAAGTGGAGCCCAGATCTCATGGGACAGATCTAGAAGCGAATGGAGTTTGAGAAAGGGAGGAGGGAGAGGAGTGAGCCCAGGAGGGAATGGATGGGGAGCTGAGGAAGGAGTGTGGTAAGACAGTAAGAAGAGAAAGCAAGAATAGGCAATGATGCCAGAAGAAGGAAGTAAACACTTAGATGATGGCAGCAGGGTAAGGAGTGAAATAGAATGGAGGCTGGGTTGAGGGAAATGAGACTTGAGAAGAAAAAACTGGGAGAGAAAAGGGATATTGGCATCAGTGATGACTGGGAATTAGAGTCATCCTAGAGGACTCACCACATGCACACGGACCTGAAATCTGAGGAATAGGTGGCTGTGAAGGAGAAAAGGGAGCATCACAGAGTAGAAGCCTGATGGCAGGCCAGGGCACAGGGAAGCAGGAGAGGAAGCCACAGCACCGGCAGCTCCAGCTCCTGGGGATGCACTGGACACTTGTTTTGTCAGTTTTGTCTTTGCACAGACTGGTTCTCCTGCCCCCACCTCCTCCCCAGAGAGGAGATTGTGATGTTAGACAAGGGAGAGCAGAACATTGGGAGGGAAAGGAAAGGAGAAGACAACAGCAGAAGACAGAAGAAAAAAGAAAGGAGAAGGGTGTAAAAGGAGACCCAAAAAATCATTCTTTGTATGGGTTTTCGTGTCTTTGTGTGTTTATTTTTTGAATGTGTCTGTGCTTGGGTCTCCAAATTGGTGGCAGTGGGTATAGATGTGCCTGTGCATATCTGTGCTGGTGTATTCTTAGGGGTCTAACTTTCTGCATTGCATGTGTGCATATGTGTATACCTGTGTTGCGCTCATTTATGTTTGTTGAGAAAAGGAGGAAAAGGCAGCCAATGTAGGTGCCCAAAATAGGAAGGGCTTCAAAATGAGACGAGATGGATGTAGATGCAAAGGCCACTTTTTCCTCCTCCTCCTCCTCCTCCTCCTCCTCCTGGGATCTGGATTCTCTACATTTGCTCTGCTAGTCTCCCCAGGCTAAGGGTGGGAGGGATGGCTCTGGGTAGGGAGAACTGGAACCACATTGCTGCTGGCTCGCTGGCTTAAACGCAGCAAGGACAAGGCCTGGGATTGTACTCTTGGCTTGGCGGCCACAGAGACACAGAGAGAGGTGGGCACAAATGGCCATGGCCCGCTCAGCGTCTCACTTTGGGGCCAGTGGTTCCTGGCACAGGATGTTGTGGCCGGAAAACCTGACTGCACAGGAATGTTGTACTCCTGTATCCCCTCCTCCCTTTCCATTCAGCTCAGCTCACCTCCAGGCTGAGAACTCCATGTACTCGCCTTGCAGGCTGTGAGCACCCCGCCCTGCTGTGTAGCCCACTGACACACTCTCCCTCCGTGCTCACAGTGGATCCCTTGTAGCATTCATGTGCGCCGGCCCCCTCAGAACCCCTGGACATGCGTCTTGGGGCCAGAGTGTTCAGTGTTCCTAACCACTTAGGGTTTTTCCTACTTCTCCTACCCATGCCTGGCCCTTACATCACAAGCACTGGACCTCAGGCCAGAACACCCAGTGGGACAGCATCTATTTCACAGCCTTCATGGCAGCCCTGGGGTTTCACACTTCCTCCAGCCCCTCACACTTCTGGATCACTGCCTGACATCTTGTGTTCTGTGACCTCAAGTTCCCTGGGTAAGGCCCCTCTTTTCTTTTCCTCAGAGCATGCTGGATAGCCTGGAGCTGGAGCCCACCTACAACCCCTTGCAGGTTCAGAGCCACCTGTACTCACACCTGAGCAACATCTATGCCAAGCCTCAGGGGCGGCTCCACCCACACTGGGAGAGCCGAGCCCCGAGAAAGGTACCACTCCTCTCCTTCCCTCCTCTTCCTTATTTCCCCTCCCTCCCCTTCATGCCCAGAGTCCTAGAAAGCCCTCCTCCCCCATCCCAACACCACCCCCATCCAAGGGAGTAGCCCTCCTCCTGGATCCCACCCCTGGTGGAAGGGAAAATTAGAACTCTTACTGGGTAGGGAGGCCTGTTTGCTAGGGCATTTACATATGATAATGTTTAGGTGTTTTAATTGTAGTGTTTATGATAACTCATTAGTCATTTACCAGACTATTGTCCCATTAAGCAAACTGGCTACACAGGAACTACGACCACAGTCCTCCTGAAAGAAAAGGCTGAAGGAAAGGTGGGAAAAGAAATGCCCAAGGGATGGGAAATTAATATTTATAGAGCACCAGTCATTTGCCAGGTTTTATGATAAGTGCTTGCTCATATATTTTTCTCATTTAATCCTCACAGCATCCCTGCAAGGTACGTGTTTGCTCATTTATAGATGAGGAAAGGAGGCTGACCAAGGTTAGTAACTCGAGAGGACTCCCATGACTGGGATTGAAGACAGTTGGGGTTGAAGAGGGAAGAATGATTGAGGATGGAGAAATATTTTTATGAGACCCATGTTCTATATAATATTTGGGCTTCCTTCTGCCCTTATTAACTTTTTCTCAGTTTCTTAGTAACACAGCCTTTAGAAAAATTATCATTTTGGGCCAGGCATGGTGGCTCATGCCTATAACTCCAGCACTTTGGAAGGCCGAGGCAGGTGGATCGCTTGAGCTCAGGAGTTTGAGACCAGCCTGGGCAACATGGCAAAACCTCGCCTCTACAAAAATACAAAAAATTAGCCGGGAGTGGTGGTGCTCACTGTAGTCCCAGCTACCTGGGAGGCTAAGGTCGGGGGATTGCTTGAGCCCAGGAGGTTGTGGCTGCAGTGAGCCAAGACTGTGCCACTGCACTCCAGCTTGGGTAACAGAGCAAGTTCCTGTCTTAAAAAAAAAAAAAAAAAAAAGTCATTTTGTCTTAGCTAAAATTACAGGAGGACATTTTCAAACTAGAGGTAGGAGCAGGGGCTACCACAAGTTAGCTGCTGGGCAAGCTGCCAGAGGTAGGACACTGGGCAAGGAGATAGGCACTGTGGAGGCTGGGCTCAAGGGACTCCAGATCACTGTCCTGGGCCTTGAGGCTGTCACTCCAGGGATGGGACTTACGAAAGAGTTAGGACAGGAAGCCCAACAGAGAATGGGATAGGTGCTCAGAAACTCTGATCTTCAGAGAAGACTCTGGTTGCTCTCTTTGCAGACTGGGCAGTTGCAGACCAACCGAGCTCGAGCCACTGTGGCCCCCCTGCCTATAACTCCTGTCCCAGGCAGAGCCTCCAAGATGCCAGCAGTCAGCAAATCTTCCTCAGATGCCTTCTTTCTGCCTTCAGAGTGGGAGGAAGATCCCTCAGGGCCCTAAGTCACCAGCACCAGAGCCCAGCTGCCCAGCTTAACCACATCCATGCTCAGGTTCACATAATGGCTATCTGTGTGTGGTCAGACCTGCTTTCTATCCACCTGAGCCTCTGTGAGTGAGGGCTGACTGGGAAACAACAGCCTCCCCCTCCTCTGTTTCGCTGCTGTCCCACTCCTCAAGTCAGGAAGCGACACACCCGAGCCTGTCCCTTCTCCAGCAAGGACTCTCATTTTCTTTTGAATCATTTGATACTGTTTACACAGGTGAAGATTAAACACCCAGTAAGCTTCCACCATTGTTAGGAGCATTGCTAACCCAGAATTTCTTCTTGTAGCTCTGTGTAAGCAGGTGGATGAGGTCAGATCACCTTTGGTAAACAGGACCTCAGGAACAAGGATGAGGTTTTCAAAGCTCATAAAAAACAAGTAGAATTGAAATCCAAGCCTCATTGCAGAGCCTGTGCCCTTCCCGCTACACCACCAGGCGTAAGCCTCCAGAAAGACAAGTGCTTGGTACCTACATGCAAAGTGTGTGTGTTGCGGGGTGGGAGGGCTGCCATACAGCCCAGAACAGGGGAGAGGATGGTGTAAAAAAGACCTACTCCTTTCCTGTTACTCTCTCCCTACATGTACCAACTTTCCTGTTGCTCCCTCCATCCACAGAATAATAGCTACCATTTATAAAATGTTTACTCTGGGCTGGGAGCAGTGGCTCACACCTTTTATCCCAACACTTGAGAGACTGAGGTGGGATGATCACTTGGGGCCAGCAGTTCGAGACCAATCTGAGCAACACAGTGAGACCCCCATCTCTACATAAAAAATATTTTTTTAAAAAAACCACTCTGTGCTTCAGATTACACTATATACTTATAATGTATCTAATTTCATACAAAAAGCCCTGTGAGGTAGGGCCCATTATAGCTTTCCCATTTTACAGAGGGGCACAGAGGAAACTGAGGGTTGCAGATGTTATACAACTCACCCAGGGCCACAGAGCTCATGTCTAGCCCAGGGCAGCCTGACTTGACTCCCCAGGCACTGAACCGCCACGCTCCTGTTGTTCCCTTCCTGGACGCCTTTCCGTGACTCTCAACACATTCCTTGTTCTCCTCTTGATCCCCACCACACCCAACCCAACCACTGTGTCCCCTCTTTTTCTGTTCACACACATAAACTTCTTAAACCCAAGCTGACTTTAATGAGAATTTTAAAATTTTTAAATAGGTCTCTGGCAAAGAACAATGCAGGAGTAAGAATCCAGGCACAGTCCAACATCTCCCTGAGGCCTCCACATGGGCCCCTCAAACTGCACCCACTCTGACCATGCACCACTTTCCACAGACCTGGTCCCGCAGCTGTCCCTTCCTTTGGGGAAGTGGAGAAGGGACAGCTTTAGGAGGATACAGAGCCCATCCCTCAGCCTTGCCATCTGCCCCACTTCTTAGGACTTCCTGGGATTGTCCTTCCTTTGACTCCCCTATCCCTCTGGTCCCCTGGTCTCATACAGCACGGCCCCTCCCACCTTCTGGCTTCTGCTGGTTCTAACCATTTTCTTAGATCCCTAGTGCCACCTCCCCATGGTCCTCCTTAGCCACCTCAGCCTTGCCCTCCTTCTCAGGTAGAGGCCTCTGACTTGACCCCAGTCTTGTCAGTCCCTACTCTAGACAGCTCACAGTCTCAGCTCCCTGAGGCCCCGCTTTTATGGACCTGGCTGTATAGGGCTGAGTTGTAGCTTTTGCTGCCACTGCCAGTTGCAGTACCAGGTTCAGGCTTGGGAGCAGGGAGGGGCTTTGTGCTCCGAGGGGGTGGCACAGCATAGTCATCAGTGGCAGGGTTGTAGGGGAGCTCATAGCCCTCCTCCTTCACCCGGGCTTGGCACCACCATGCATCCTTGGGCTCCCGAGGCAGATCATAAAGGCCCTGGGGAGGGACTGGGGCCAAGCCTTCAGGTTCATCATAGATGGGGTCCTCTTTGGGGTCCGTCAGCTTGGCCTTCAGCAACTGCTGCTGCGCATGCTCAAACAAGTCCCAATAGAGAGGTTTCTTCCGTTGCACTCCCTCTCCTGCCCGGGCAGGGGTGCTGTCCAAGGGGTCTGAGTATAGGGAGTCCTGGGAAGGGCATGGAGCAATTCGCAAGGAGTCTAAGGGCTCAGCGTACAGGGCTGGGGGGCTGTCAAGGAGCTCTTGGGGGCCAGGTGGGGAAGGCAACTTCCCCTCTGCCACCTCCCCTTCATGGGAATCAGCTCTGAGAACATCGTGCCCCTGTCTGGCCTTTCCCTGGGCCTTCTGCCGGTGGATGGCAGTCTCAACTGCCTGGAAGATGTCATTTCCCTGTGCTGTCTGGAAGGTGAAGGTTCCAGGGCCGGAGGGGCAGCGGCGGCCGGCCTCGAAAGAGAACATGACCTGAGGAGGGTAGAGAGGGAAACACATTACCAGGAGCCATCAGAGGAAGTGAGTCACAGGCCTGCACTAGTTAGGGTATCTACAAAGAAGAGACCACCTGGGGTCACCAGGTAGGCAAGAAAGGGGGATCCAAAGGTCAGAGCTTCCCACCTTCTGTCCTGCCCCACCCCTCCCACAGCTCCCCAACCCAGGAAGCCCTCCCGGACAGCCCCTGCACCTTGTCCCGGCCATAGCGACGCAACAGAGTGTAGGGCCAGGACAGAAGTGGCTCCAGTATCTGACTCTGGGCCCCCATGGTCAGGAGAGTCAGCCTCTCAGTCTCCACCCTCAGCACGTAGGAGCCATGCAGGCCACAGCGCTCGGCGGCCTCAGTCCTCTGCACCGTTACCCAGAATTGGGATCCTGGAAGGCATATACGATTAGACAGCTGCTGGGGGAGGGGCGGGGGCAGCAGTGGGGACCCAGAGGACTCATGAGCGTAATGTCCAAGCACTCACTTGGAAGCCAGATCTCAGGGCCTTCCTACTTCCCCATGGGCCCCTGGGTATCCACCCACTTTCCAAAGGCCCTCCTCCTCACTCCATCCCTGCCCCGGCTTCTTAGGCGTCTACCTTCCCAGGTGGGGCTGTACAAGGAGTTCTCCAGCATCTCCAGGGCAGAAAGCTTAGGTGGGTTATCTGAAGGCGCCAGAGTCCAGCTGCCTTTCTGTAGTAGAGAGAGAGCATCGAGAAACCTGTAATTTTCTCAACGGGGAGTGGGTGTCGGTATGAGCCAGCCCCATTTCTCTGCCTCTGTAACTGCCCCCACCCCGCATCGCCGCAGCTCCTCACCGGAAAGGCGTTTCGGCACAGCGTCTGCACCCAGGCTGCACTGGACGGCGCGTCGGCCGCCAGCAAGTGCGAGCGCTGAGCAGTGTCCAGGCGGAAGGCAGTGGCGCCGGGCTCAGGCGGGGTCTCCACGGTAACAGGGGCCACACTCACACACTCAGCCAGACGGATCACCTTGCAGTCCAGGCGGCGCGAGCTCCCTCGGCCACCCCCAGAGCTCGACCCCTTATGGTCAAAGAACTCGAGCCGCGCTACGCCGTGAGGACTGGCCGGGTAGAGCACGGCCCAGGTCTTCCTCCACTTCTAGGGAGAGAGTGAGAGGGCTGGAGAGTGAGTGGCGTGCGCGGGCGGCCCGGGTCCCGACGAGGAAGGAGGGAGCGGCGCAGGTCGATTTGGGGTCTGGGGCTTCCAAACGGGGGGGCGAAGTTTCCCAAGGAGGATGCCACTCCGTCTCCCCAGGACCAGAACCCCGAGACTAGAGACGCTTCCTGGGAGCGTACAAAGCAACTTCGCAGGACAGTCACAGGCTCTCCAACTGCCCGCGCCGCGCTCCAGCCTGCTGCCCACCTCTCCCTGTTTCTGGGCTCTCTCACCCACTACTAGCCCGGATAAGGTTCGGCATCCGTGCCCCAGACTACCTTGGTCCCAAAGCGCTGACTCTGCAAAAACAGCGGCCCTTCCATCACGGCTCCGTCCATGGCCCCCGGCGGTCCCTTCCGCGCTTCCTGGCCCTGCGGCGGGAGGCGGGGCGGGAGGCGGGGCCGGGTTCCCAGGAGGCGTTTCCGCCCCTCCCCGGCCCCCACCGGCGGCCGCTGGGGGGTCGCGGTGGGGTGAGGGAGAAGAGCGAGAAGGAAGGGTGGAGGCCCCCGGATTAGCCTGGCGCTACCCAGGCCCCTACCCGCCGTCGTAGGGGCGCGCCGGTAGCTCCACCGAAAGTACTCGGTTTTGGCGCGAGGACCCTGGCCTCTGGACGTGGTGGCTGCGCGTGACGTCATATGTCCAACGTGACATCAGAGTGAAAGCCATGACCTCACCCCGAAAGCCCCCGGAGGCACCGGAGAGACCCACACGGGCCTCCAGAGCTTCAGTTCCCCTGGGCGGGCCCGCCCCCAGCCCCGCCCGAGCCGGGCTGTTTACACTCCGCTGACCGGGGACTCGGAGGGAGGGCTGGGATTGAACCGCTTCCCGCCACCACCGGGGACGCCCCGCCGCCCGGCGGCCGCTTGCATGTCAGCTCCCTGACCGCAGAGGCCTGGCCTCCATGCCGCGGGAAGAGAAAGCTTCTTTGAGCGGGCCGGGAGGGCCGGGGAGGGGGAGGGGGCGCAGCAGTGGCCAGCTCCACAGGGAGGGAGGACTCAGAGGAGGAGAGGAGGGAACTGGCCGGGAGGAATGGAGCGAGAAGGCGGAATGTGGGAGGGCTCAGGGGGATGTGGGAGGGAAGAACGGAGAAGGGGGAGAGAGGGGGGTCTAGTCTCCCCTGGCCGATCTTTTTTTTTTTTTTTTTTTTTTTGGAAGTCCTAGGACTGATCTCCAGGACCAGCACTCTTCTCCCAGCCCTTAGGGTCCTGCTCGGCCAAGGTAGGGGGAGTCACGTTAACCGCAGAGGGAGAGAGTAGGGGATGGAGAGGATGTGGAGGGACCAGAGAAAACGGTGGTGTGGGATGGAGTCGAGGGGAAGCCACCCAACTGAGAGTTTGATTCTTGTCTAAGGGCATGTGAGACAGAGTACAGAGAGGAGGCACATACCGGAGGCGGGGGCTCCGGGTGTTCTGAACAGGGCCACCAGGCGCGCCCTAAGGGAGGGGGCTCCTCCGGGAGGCCCTACCCCTGGGTCCCCAAGCCAAAATGTCCCCAGAACAAAGCTGCCTTGTTGGATTGATTGTTTGGGTTGGGGGAAGCATGTTGACGGGGGCTTGCTGTAGAGGGGCTGTTCTCAGCCCTAGGCAGAGAAGGCCTTGGCTGAGGAGCCATAGCGCCTGGCCTCCGGTTGCCCGGTGACAGCGATGGTGGTGTTGGCAGGAGGCTGGGACAACCCTACCCCATCCCCCACCCAGCCTTAAGGCCTGGCCCTCCTGGGCCTCTTGACCCTGCAGGGCATCTGAGAGCCTGTGTACTGGGGAGGGCATGCAGCAGGCTCTCCAGGTGAGCTTTGGTGCCAGCCTTCCCTGCCTGGGAATCTGCTGGGTTAGGACTCTGGGCTCTCATTCAGGGGATCTGTGATCCCAGGGACGCCTAGGGCCCCTTACGTGCCTCTCTGCACAATCAGTACAGCTGTCTGTCCTCCCTCTGGGTAAATGGGGTCATCTGGATCCCTCCCACGTCCGCCCCTTGGCTCTTGTCAATCTCTCTCCTCCTCACCCAGGGCTTGCTTCATTCCCCTATACTGAGTGCTTGGTTCTTTTTCTATCACCTTCTATCTGTTGTCTCTCTCCTCTGTGTCTTTCTGTTTTTCTCTCTCTGGTTCCCACAGTTTCCCTTCCTCTCACATCCTGTCTGTCTGGGTCTTCCTCTCTGCGTGTCTCTTGCTCAGTCTCTGTCTCTTTTTCTTGACCCTTCTCTGACTCTTGATCTTTCATAGCTGTCTCTTATCTCTGGGTCTCTCAGGCTGTGCCTCTATGACCTGTGCCTCTGCCCTGATTTAATGTGCTTCTCTCCCTGTCTCTCTTGGTCCCTGGGGCTCTTTCTCTCCTGCTGTCTCTCGCGATCTGTGTCTTACTCAGTGTCTGTTTTTCTTTCGTGACTTCTCCCTCTCTTTCTGACTGTGGGCCCCACTCAATCTCAGTTTCTCTCACACGTACTTTCTCTCTGGGGCACCCAGGCCTTCCCTACCATGCGACCTGTCAGTGTCTGGCAGTGGAGCCCCTGGGGGCTGCTCCTGTGCCTGCTGTGCAGCTCGTGCTTGGGGTCTCCGTCCCCTTCCACGGACCCTGAGAAGAGGGCCGGGAGCCAGGGGCTGCGGTTCCGGCTGGCTGGCTTCCCCAGGAAGCCCTACGAGGGCCGCGTGGAGATACAGCGAGCTGGTGAATGGGGCACCATCTGCGATGATGACTTCACGCTGCAGGCTGCCCATGTCCTCTGCCGGGAGCTGGGCTTCACAGAGGCCACAGGCTGGACCCACAGTGCCAAATATGGCCCTGGAACCGGTGAGCAATGATCCAGGCATATCCTAGGTATTACCTAAGTGTGGCCAAAGTGCAGGGAAAGGGAACACCAGGATGGCACAGCCATAGGGACGCATGACATCAAGAACAGCCAGCATTGAGTAAACCCATGGGTGACAAACCAAGCAACATAGTTACTTCTCAGAGCTGTGTGACCTTAGGCTAGTTGGTGCTTTCTCTGAGCCTTGGATGCCGTGTGTGCAAAATGACTAGATGATGTCTAAGTTCTTTTCTGCTGCAAAAGTATGATCCTACAAAGCCATCCGCAAAATAGCCCAGATACAGGTGAGCCCTGTACAAATAAAGTACAGTTGGTTTCATGGGACGCTAAGAGCAGGTAAATGATATCTGGATGTCCCAAAGTCATAAGGGGTCACAGACACTGCAGTTAACAAAATCAGGCTATAGGCCAGAGCTAAAATTAACAAGGTGGTACTGTCTAAGGACAAGTATAAAATCTAGGACAAGTATGAGTGTGGGTGGTGGAGGCTTAAGAGCAGTTCCCTGGGTGAGGCCTAGGACTGCGCCCATGGTATGAACCCACAGTGGGATTGATGGACAGAAGCAGGTGCAACCTGCAGCTGATCCCCCAGTTCCCACTGGCTAGACCACCTGTGGAATTAAGTGTCATTTGTAGATGCTGTGTTTTAAGAGGGACAGTAGAAAATGGAAATACTTTCACAGGAGAGCTGCCTAGATGTGAAAGATTCAGAAGCCAAGTTTCAACGAGGAATTGCTGAAGAATCAGGGAATTGATACGGAAAGTAAAAGCCTTGCATAGCAATGACATAATGGTTGTTTTCAAATATGAGAAGGACAGTCGTGTGGCTGAGGGATTTTTCTGGTTGGCACCAAAGGACTGAATCAGATGTGGTGGGGGAAAGTCACGAAGAGTCACAAGGACTTTGATGACCTTGAACATTGGCTAGGACAGATGACCTTTGAGGCTGCGCCTAATTCTGAGAGGAAATCAGTGATACTCCACAGGGTTCAGGCCAGGCACGGTGGCTCATGCATGGAATCCCAGCACTTTGGGAGGCTGAGGCGGGTGGCTCACCTGAGGTCAGGACTTCAAGACCAGCCTG
>NW_012102210.1:4009844-4012857 GCF_000951045.1 Mandrillus leucophaeus | reverse complement strand
GAGACTCCGTCTCAAAAAAAAAAAAAAAATTGGGTTTCGGACAGAGAGAAGAACAAGGGCAGCACAGACAGGGCGAGCACAGAAGAGAATGCAAGGATGTGATGAAAGGATCTTGGATGACCAAGCCTCACAGATAGATCAAACTCCTAAGCCCCCATGTATTGGCTGTGTGGTCTTAAGCAATTTACTTAGCTTCTCTAAACTCCAGTTTCTTTATATAAAACGGTGTTCTGGCAGCTCTGTTCTAAGAATGATCACATATGTGCACACCATGGTAGAAAACCTGGCACGCAGTAGGTACCTGATTAATTGTAGCTATCATTGAATGGGTAGAGACTAATCAGAACATCAGGGTTGATTCTTGGTTTTTTATTCACCCTATCAGGTTCTTGAGTACCCCCAGATCACACCAAACTTCCCTCAATCTTATGCCCCCTTCCTATTCCCTGCCAGGGTCCCCTGTCCCTTCTCCACCCGTTATCATACCAGAAAGATGGGATCATCATGGCCAGGTGGGAGGCATCAGCACTCACTCTTTCCAACATCCCCATTACTCCCCCATCCTCCCTCCCCAAGCTTCTTTGTCCCTTCGTCTCCCCTTCCACAGGCCGCATCTGGCTGGACAACCTGAGCTGCAGTGGGACCGAGCAGAGTGTGACTGAATGTGCCTCCCGGGGCTGGGGGAACAGTGACTGTACGCACGATGAGGATGCTGGAGTCATCTGCAAGGACCAGCGCCTCCCTGGCTTCTCAGACTCCAATGTCATTGAGGTCTGCACTTCCTAGACGTACACACACATACCACCCAGGATAGCCAAGAGGACTGTGGGGTGGTTAGGGGAGACATTAGAAAGTAGTTACCACTGGGGGATCATTTGGATTGGTGGGAGGCTTGGAAAAGCAAATGATAGAGCTCCCAGATGCTGTAAAATCCAACAGGGTTTTTAGCATTCGCATTCAAGGGGCTACACCTGGCATGAGCCTCTCCAGCTTCATCCCTAGTCACCCCTGGGGCACCTGGTGCTCTCCTTCTCAAAGGTTCCTGCTTTCCTGAGACATCTTCCTTCTGACTTTCTCCTCCTTCAAAGCCATTTCCTCTCTGAAGTGCACCCTCCTGCTCCAGGCACAGGGAGGTGCTCCTTCCTAGTGCCCTGAATCCTCTCTGGGAGCAAGCATATGCCCCCGCGCTGCTGGCTGCAAGAGAGTCCACACCGCGGACTGCGGCCATTGTGGCCGCTCTCTCAGTGCCGCCTCGGGCCCATCTGGCCACTGGGTTTACAGCAGGCGCACCAAGCAGGGTTCCTTAAGAGTGGCAGGACAGGAAAGGTGCCACTGGGATTCTTTCCCTGCTTGTGGCCCCGCCCCCAGGTAGAGCATCACCTGCAAGTGGAGGAGGTGCGAATTCGACCCGCCGTTGGGTGGGGCAGACGACCCCTGCCCGTGACGGAGGGGCTGGTGGAAGTCAGGCTTCCTGACGGCTGGTCGCAAGTGTGCGACAAAGGCTGGAGCGCCCACAACAGCCACGTGGTCTGCGGGATGCTGGGCTTCCCCAGCGAAAAGAGGGTCAACGCGGCCTTCTACAGGTGAGGGGCCGCGGGCACCGGGCGGAGCGGGCCGGGATTGGGGTGCTCCCTGATGAATAGCCTTGGGAGACATCTGAGCAGGTCCGGGGCACGGGAGGAGCCGGGGGTCGAGACGCGCGGGAAAATATGGAGGCCGTTGCGAAGCTGGATTGTTGGGAAATCTTGTGGGACCACGAAAGGTGCCCCAAGGGAGTACCTGAAATGGGGACCAGTGAGGGTCCCGCTCTCTCGCGGCCGACGCCTGGCTGGGCAGGCAGATTCCTCGGCCCGGGGCGCGCGCCGGCCTCGCGAGGCCACTCCCAGGCCCTGGGGCGATTCCAACGCCTGTAATCCCAGCACTTTGGGAGGCTGAGGCAGGTAAATCACCTGAGGTCGGGAGTTCAAGACCAGCCTGACCAACACGGAGAAACCCCGTCTCTACTAAAAATATAAAATTAGCCGGGTATGGTGGCGCATGACGGTAATCCCAGCTACTCGGGAGGCTGAGGCAGGAGAATCGCTTGAACCCAGGAGGCGGAGGTTGCAGTGAGCTGAGATTGCACCAGCCTGGGCAACAAGAGTGAAACTCCATCTCAAATAAAAATAAAATAAAGTAAGTAAATAAATAAGTGGTCAAGGAAGGCCTCTTGGAGAAGGCATCATTTGAAAAAAGATTTAAAGGAGGTGAGGGCACAAGCTATGCAGACCTCTAGTAAACATTTCCAGGAAGAAGGATCAAAAATGAAAATATTCTGGGGTGTGTATGCCTGTATATGTGTGTGTGTGTGTGTGTGTGTGTGTGTGTGTGTGTGTGTGTGTAGTGGGTGATGAGATAAGGCATTCTTGTCCTTCTCCTGGAGGCCACTGTGGCTGGAGCTGAGTGAAAAAGAGGAAAATGGTAGGACATGCAGTGTAGGTGGTGATCAGAAAAGAATGGGGAGTCAGATCCTGTGGGCCATCTGGGGGAGGCTGGCTTTTGTTCTGTGGGAGATAAGGAACCACTGGAGGGTTTGGAGCAGGGTTGTGACATTGGGCTTCCATTTTTTTTCAGTACTACTTTCACTGCTTTATTAGGAATAGACTGTAAGGGATGCAGTAGAAGCAAGAAGTCAGGTGGCTAGTTATGGGGTTATCGTCTTCTGAAAGCCACGTAAAGAAAGTGAAAGATGATGATGACCAGCGAAAGTGGTGAAAAATGATCAAGTTTTATAGATAGTTGTGATGTGAGAGAGAGGAGTTAAGGCTCTCCAGGTTTTTGGCCCCAGCTAAGTATGGAATTGGCCTCACCTGACAAGCAAAATAGTGGATGGAGCATGTTTTGTTGGGAGATGGGCTTGGGGGTGGAGGGTAGGAACTTGGTTTTAGACCTTTTAAATTTAAGATTCTTTAAGACATTGAAGTGGTGAGACTAAGTTAGGCAATTTAATATAGGACTCGGAGTTCAGTTGAGT
>NW_012102210.1:3981212-4006709 GCF_000951045.1 Mandrillus leucophaeus | reverse complement strand
CAGGAGACACGGCGCCCCCTCTCTGCCCGGGCCGCCCCCGGGCGCGTGTGTGAGCGCTCGAGCCCTTGGACTCCTGGAAGTCCTGGAGTTTCCCAGAATCTCTTTTGGCGAGGCCCAACCTCTCCACCTGCGTTGGAGCCCTGGGGTCCAGTCCGGCTTCCAGGGAAACGCATCACCCTGGGAACTGTCTGTGCTTAGCGTCTCTCTTCCCTGGAGCATCTCCTTTGATCTTTTTGAGAAACTGCCATTGACAGCCAGACATTTATTTGGAAATCTTTACACGCTCTCTCTGTAATCTACTTTGCAAGTCAAAAATCCTCCCTTTCTTCAGTGGTTCCCTAGATCAGTATTGCTGAAAGGCCACTTGATGTCTGGATAGCTTTCCGCGGGCACACTACTGCAGATGGGGTCTGATGCGGCCAGCCGCTATAGAAATCCTCAACTCCGACAGAAGCATGCTCGGATTACACCGTCTTCCTACTGCGGCAGCTTCCCACTGCTTATACTGAACTTGTCATCACCTAAAACCAGTTCAGGTCTTCCCTATGCTTCCTACTGATAGAGCAGCCTTTTCCAACCCAGGTATAGGTGACGTTTACCCTATTACATTTGTTTTGATACAGAATTTAGAAGCCATAAAAAAGCCATGATGATCCCATGAGATTATCTTGAGTCCTGATGTGACTTTCCATCTGTCATCCCTCTCAGCCTCCTCTGCTGAACAGACATGGCAGCTTTGCCTTCTGGCTTCATCCAAATGGCTAAAAGTTGTTGTGAAAATGTTTAAAACCAAAGTCTAACTCTTCTTGCAAAATGTTCCTGCAGATTTTCATCAAGCTTCTAATCATCAGCTGTAAAATATGTTCCTTCCACCAACTGGGAAGAAACAGAACACTTCAATGATATAACCAACATTTCACCTGATCTATCTACATACTTCTTATCTGTAATGAAATCATGGGAGATTTTGTTAGTCTTTGATAAAAAATCCAGAAATGCTATATTCACAGTCATTCTCCAGCCTTCCAATTTAGTAACCCTGTCAAAAAAGAAAATCATAGTAGTTTGAGCCTATTTTTACTGAAATCCTTTTAGGTCTCTTAAGAATCACCTTATTTTTTCCTAAATGCTCACAAACTTCTAGTTAATAATTTATTCTAGAATATTACTTATGTGTAGATTGAGGAATTGAGGAATCCTTTTTCGCCTTTTTTTTCTTTTGAAAGTCAGGATATTATCCAGTCTCCAATCTTTTCTATACCTGCTCACACTTTCTTTGACTTGGCTCTGAGGCTCATCTGAAATGTCTTTCAGTACTGAGGATTTTCAGTACTTTATCTGGCTTGGACACTCAAACCACTTTAAAACAAACATGTGCTGTGCCTCTTTACTTTCATCTATCTTGGGGCTGCATTTCCTTCTCTGTGCTGCTTACCTTCCCTAATTTAAACCCCATGTTCTGAAAGATGCATAGCATTTAAATAGATATTTCCAGTGAAGAGGATAGCATGAACAAAGGTGTAGAGATCCATTCACCCAATATTTATTTACTGAGATCTTACTGTGTGCCAGGTACTGTTGTAGACGCTAGCCGTGGCTCATGCCTGTAATCCCAGCACTTTGGGAGGCCAAGGTGGAAGGATTATTTGAGCCCAGGAATTCGAGACCAGCCTGGGCAACATAGTGAGACCCTGTCTCTACAGATAATTTTTTAAAAATAAAATTAGCTGAACATGGTGGTGCGTACCTGTGGTTCTAGCTACTTGAGAGGCTGAGGCGGGAAGATTGCTTGAGCCCAGGAAGTCAAGGCTACAGTGAGCCGTGATTATGCCACTACACTGCAGCCTGGGTGGCAGAGCAAGACCCTGTCTCAAAAAATAAATTAACTAAGGCAGGGCGCATTGGCTCACACCTGTAATCCCAGCACTTTGGGAGGCTGAGGCAGGTAAATCACCTGAGGTCGGGAGTTCAAGACCAGCCTGACCAACACGGAGAAACCCCGTCTCTACTAAAAATATAAAATTAGCCGGGTATGGTGGCGCATGACTGTAATCCCAGCTACTCGGGAGGCTGAGGCAGGAGAATCGCTTGAACCCAGGAGGCGGAGGTTGCAGTGAGCTGAGATTGCACCAGCCTGGGCAACAAGAGTGAAACTCCATCTCAAATAAAAATAAAATAAAGTAAGTAAATAAATAAGTGGTCAAGGAAGGCCTCTTGGAGAAGGCATCATTTGAAAAAAGATTTAAAGGAGGTGAGGGCACAAGCTATGCAGACCTCTAGTAAACATTTCCAGGAAGAAGGATCAAAAATGAAAATATTCTGGGGTGTGTATGCCTGTATATGTATGTGTGTGTGTGTGTGTGTGTGTGTGTGTGTGTGTGTGTGTAGTGGGTGATGAGATAAGGCATTCTTGTCCTTCTCCTGGAGGCCACTGTGGCTGGAGCTGAGTGAAAAAGAGGAAAATGGTAGGACATGCAGTGTAGGTGGTGATCAGAAAAGAATGGGGAGTCAGATCCTGTGGGCCATCTGGGGGAGGCTGGCTTTTGTTCTGTGGGAGATAAGGAACCACTGGAGGGTTTGGAGCAGGGTTGTGACATTGGGCTTCCATTTTTTTTCAGTACTACTTTCACTGCTTTATTAGGAATAGACTGTAAGGGATGCAGTAGAAGCAAGAAGTCAGGTGGCTAGTTATGGGGTTATCGTCTTCTGAAAGCCACGTAAAGAAAGTGAAAGATGATGATGACCAGCGAAAGTGGTGAAAAATGATCAAGTTTTATAGATAGTTGTGATGTGAGAGAGAGGAGTTAAGGCTCTCCAGGTTTTTGGCCCCAGCTAAGTATGGAATTGGCCTCACCTGACAAGCAAAATAGTGGATGGAGCATGTTTTGTTGGGAGATGGGCTTGGGGGTGGAGGGTAGGAACTTGGTTTTAGACCTTTTAAATTTAAGATTCTTTAAGACATTGAAGTGGTGAGACTAAGTTAGGCAATTTAATATAGGACTCGGAGTTCAGTTGAGTGAAACATATAAAGTCCTGAAACTGGACAACATACCAAGGAAGTGAATGTAAATTTAAAAGACAGAGAGAAAGAGGCCCAGAGACTGAACCTTGGGGAGACTAAATGTTTAAAAGTCAGAAGATAAGATGAAATGCAAACAGTGAGGTGAGGTAGGAAGAAAACCAGTGGAGTGTAGTGGCCTGGGAGCCAAGTAAAGTGCTTCAAAGAGGAGAGAGTGACCAGCTGAGTCAGTGCTGCCCAGACCTAAAAACATGAGGACTGAGAAACAAATGCTGGATTTAGCAACAGGGAAGTCACTGTTGTCCCCAACAGAGATGATAATGAATGGCTTATATTTGGAAAACAGTAAGTTAGCAAGAGTAGGTTTATACTGAGAAATAGTGGGAGATCTAGATAAAGGGAGGCCAGAAAATGGAATGCTTTAGGTGCCAAATTGGAGAGCTTGGCCTTTGCCTTATAGAAAAATTACAAATAAAAGTATTTGTATGGGACAAGAATAAAGCCAGTGTTTTTGAAAGTTTGCCTGATAGTAGTAGATGAGGAGAGGAGGGTCTGGATGCAGTAAAACCAGTCAGGAGTTTGTTCTAAAATTGAAGCTAATCAGGAGGGTAACAACAAAGATGGAGGAAAATGAATAGATGTAGGATGACTGATAGAACATAGAGAATGAGAGAAGAGACACCTAAAATGATTCTGACACTGCCTGAGAGAAGGATGGTACCAGCAGCCATCTCTGGGCTTCAGGTTAATATGAATTAGCTTTAGAGATGGGCCGTCTTTAGAAAGTTTGAGACGCAGGAATTGTCCCCAGGTATGCAAAGCTGAAATAATTTTTAGAGATCAGGAATATTTGTGGGACATATCGGAATCTCATACTAAGTCTGGGATATAAAGCCTGGGGAAAGAGATACACTAAAGCGCAGAGGCCATTTTTCTTGGGGAAAGAGATTGCGGGAGTCCTGGGAGATTCTGTGATGGGGCTATGATCTAGATCCTTCACAGGTCAGGCCCAGCAGAGGGAGCATTCTCGCAGGTGATACAATTATGAAAGACAGGCAAGATAGTTGTGAACAACTCTCCCCTCCCTAGGGGGAAAAAAGATGGATCTGCTAGCTTTTAGAGGAAGTAAGATTTAGGGAATGAGAAAATCAAAACCTGATGTATTAAACATTTTTCAATTTGTTTTGGTAGTTCTACCCTAGAACATGTAAAAGTTGTAGAACTTTAGAATAAGAAAATAATGTACAGATAATTGAACTATTTACTGCTCTTTTACAGGTAATGAAATTGAGGCTCTAAGAGCTTCAGTGCTATTTAAGAAGTCACTCTTCTAGTTCATTTCAGCTTGACAGATGTTTATTGAACTCCTATTTGCCAAGTACTGTGCAAGGTGCTGAGAATACAAAGGTGAATAAATGACAAGAGAGGTTATTAGGCTGCACACCATAGAAGACCTTATGGTCCTTACAATAAAAGGATTGGGAAGCCATTGATGTTTGGGTTTTTTTGTTTTTTTGTTTTGAGAGGGAGTCTGGCTCTGTTGCCCAGGCTGGAGTACAGTGGCACAATCTCTGCTCACTGCAACCTCCGCCTCCCCAGGTTCAAGTGATTCTTCTGCATCAGCCTCCTGAGTGGCTAGGACTACAGGTGCCCACCACCACGCCCAGCTAATTTTTGTGTTTTTAGTAGAGACGAGGTTTCACCATGTTGGCCAGGCTGGTCTTGAACTCCTCACCTCAGTTGATTCGCCCACCTCGGCCTCCCAAAGTGCTGGAATTACAGGCGTGAGCCACCGCTCCCAGCCATTGAAGTGTTTTTTGTTTGTTTCTTTGTTTGTTTTTTGAGACGGAGTCTGTCTGTCACCCAGGCTGGAGTGCAGTGGCTTGATCTCGGCTCACTGCAAGCTCCGCCTCCCGGATTCACGCCGTTCTTCTGCCTCAGCCTTTGGAGTAGCTGTGACTACAGGCGCCCATGGCCACTCCCGGCTAATTTTTTGTATTTTTAACAGAGACAGGGTTTCACTGTGTTAGCCAGGATGAGCTCGATCCCCTGACCTCGTGATCACCCGCCTCGGCCTCCCAAAGTGCTAGGATTACAGGTGTGAGTCACTGTGCCTGGCCCATTGAAGTGTTTTAATGGGGAGGGCTGTGAGATGGCATGATCAGGTTTGTGACTCCAAAAGATCATTTTGAATCTATTTCTTTTTCTTTTTCTTTTCTTTTCTTTTCAGACAGAGCCTTGCTTTGTCACCCAGGCTGGAGTGTAGTGGTGCAATCTTGGCTCACTGCAACCTCCGCCTCCCGGGTTCAACAGTTCTCCTGCCTCAGCCTCTCGAGTAGTTGGAGTTACAGGCACGCACCACCGTACCCGGCTAATTTTTTTTTTTTTTTTTTTTTTTTTTGTATTTTTAGTAAAGATGGGGTTTCTCCATGTTGCCCAGGCTGGTCTTGAACTCCTGACCTCAAGTGTTCTGCCTGTCCTGGCCTCCCAAAGTGCTGGGATTACAGCTGTGAGCCACCATGCCCGGCCTTTGACTCTATTTCTGAGAATGGTTGGGAGAGGAGCAAGATATATGGATTGGAGAGATTTAGGAAGTAAAATTGACAGGACTTGGTTATTGATTGACTTTGGGATCCAAGAAAGGGAGAAGTCAGGATTAACCCCTAGGTTTCTGGAGTGGATTTTGCTGAGATAATTATCTTTCTTCTTTTTTTTTTTTTTTTTTTTTGACCTACATTACATTTTAGATTACTTTCAGATTTCTACCTAGAAACATCAAGAAGACAATGAAATAGATAAGATTACGGATACACTTTATATTGTGTGTATTAGATTATGGTGTGAATTAGACCATATAGAGGGCCCTATATGAAGTGAGAACAGAATGCCTAAGATAACAGCTCCACAAATTTTAATGACCAGATAGGGGAGGAGCCTGCAGAGAAGACCAAGAAAGAGCAACCAGAATTAGGAATAGGCGGCTCTGGGCACACTGCCTAGGAGTCAGCCCTGCTCCCTGGGGAGCCACTCCGGAAATTAAAAATATTTTAATAATAATAATAAGCAGAATTAGAAATAAAACCAGGATATTGTAGTGTTATAGCAGCCAAAGAAAGAGAGGACAGTCAGATGTTGCAGAGAGGTCAGTAAGATAAAGACTGAAAAATGTCTGCTGGATTTAACAAAATAGAAGTTTGCAGAGTGATAGGTAGGGAAAACCAGAGGAAGTGGGTTAAAGAATGAGTGAGAGGAGGCTGGGCGTGGTGGCTCACACCTGTAATCCCAGCACTTTGGGAGGCCAAGGCAGGTGGATCACTTGAGGTCAGGAGTTTGAGACCACCCTGGCCAACATGGTGAAACTCCGTCTCTACTAAAAATACAAAAATTAGCTGGATGTGGTGGTGCATGCCTGTAATCCCAGGTACCTGGGAGGCTAAGGCAAGAGAATTGCTGAGCCCAGGAGGCGGAGGTTGCAGTAAGCCAAGACTGCACCACTGCACTCCAGCCTGAGTGACAGATCAAGACTTTGTCTAAAAAAAAAAAAAATACTGCTACATGGACATCCATCATTCCGGCATCTCTGCCATAACATCTGAGTATCCACCCTGGGTAGCTGGGTGAGACTCTGTATCAAAAAAAAAAAAAAAAAAACGGTGCGAAGAGAGGATATAAAGATGGTAAATATGGACAGCTCCTGAAAAATGTTACTATGAAGGGGAGGAGAGATGAGTAGAGGGTGTGTATGTGTGTGTGTATATATGTGTCTGTGTGTGTGTAGGAGTGATTTGAATGTTTAAAAGGATTCAGTTGAGAAAAAGAAATTGTGTGCAGGACAGAAATTGTAAGAGATGGAATTTAGAAACATTTAGGGACAGTAGACTTAGAGAAGAAAGATAGTTGAAAGGAATGAGAAGAGGATATGCAAATATAGACAGGTTTTTGTTTTGGGTTTTTTTCTGTTTGTTTGATTCTTTGTTTTTGAGATATAGTCTCTCTGTGTTGACCAGGCCGGAGTGCAATGGCACCATCATGGCTCACTGCAACCTCGACCTCCTGGGCTCAAGCAGTCCTCCCATCTCAGCCTCATGAGTAGCTGGAACTAAAGGCTCGAGCCACCACATCTGGCTAATTTTTAAATTTTTTGTAGAGACGAGGTCTCACTGTGTTGCCCAGGCTGGTCTCAAATTTCTGGGCTCAAGCAGTCCTCCTGTCTCAGCCTCCCAAAGTGCTGGGATTACAGGCGTAAGTCACTGCCCCTGGCCTATACATAGGTTTTTATGTTTTATGGTTGAAGGAATGAACAAATGGTAGGTGGAAACAAACATATCTGTGAGTGAAGAAATTTAAATCAAGACAAATAACAGCACTGGTCCTCAATAAGACAAAGTCCTTAACATAACTTATATATAATTTTATATATAAAATATTTATAAGATAAAAGGGTCTAAACTCTTTTATATAAATATGAAATAAGATTACATATATGTGCGGGTATATATATATAAATAATACAAAGACCTTATGATATAATGTCCTTAAATAATTTAGAGAAGAGGTACTTCTAAATTTCTAGACAATACCAAAATGTTTGAGTACTACTCTGGAGATCAAGGTGATCTCTCCAGGTTGATTGGTAAAGAGGCCAAGTGTATTTCATTTTGCACATTTTAGACATGTTTAAGAAAAATACATTTGGAGAAAAAATTTCACACCATATTTATAAGATGAAAGAGTCTAACTACTAGTAATGTCTCAGTAAAGGGACCTGAAAGTTGTATATTCTTTGCCAAGAATGTCCAACATTTTGGACACTTTGACAAAGAGACCAACTAAGTAGATCCTCAGGAAGAAGCTGAGGCAGGAAATATCAAACAGCTTCTGACTGGTTTAAAATATATACATATATTTAAATCCCAAGGTGTCTTCACACATTAAACAGTCATCCCTCCGTACCCATGGGGGATTGGTTCCAGAACCTCCCAAGGATACCATAATTCAAAGATGCTCAAGTCCCTGATATAAAATGCTATAGTATTTACATATAACCTATGCACATCCTCTGTATGCTTTAAATCATCTCTAGATTACTTATAATACCGAACATAATGTAAATGCTACATAAGTAGTTGTTATATTTTATTGCTTAGGGAATAATGACAAGAAAAAAAGTTGGTACGTGTTCAGTACAGATGCAGGTTGAATCCACAGATGCAGAGCCCATGGATATGGAAGGCCAGCTGTACTGTGTTGAAATATGACTCCTCAAGAGAAACAGCAGAGCAGGAACATGTTCAAAGAAAGGACAACTAAGGCTGGGCTCAGTGGTTCATGCCTGTTATCCAAGCAATTTGGGAGGCCGAGGCAGGAGGATAGCTTGGGCTCAGAAATTTGAGATGAGACCAGCCTGGACAACATAGTGAGACCCTGCTTCTACAAGAAAAAAAAAATAATAATCAAAAATATTAGCCAGTCATGATGGTGTATGCCTGTGGTCCCAGCTATTCAGAAGGCTAAGGTGGGAGAATCACTTGAGCCTAGGAGGTCAAGGCTGCAGTAAGCCATGGTTGCACCATGGCACTGCAGCCTGGGTGACAGAGTGACCCTGTCTCAAAAAAAAAAAAAAAGGAAAAATGATTTATTTCCCTGGAAGTTAGGGAGATGAGCTCAGTTTGTGAATGACCACAGCATATGGGATTGGAACTTCAGCAGGAAGGGCGGTGTCATTGTGAGGAGCCTGGCCTGTGTTCCCCAGTCAAACCAAGTTAACGCCCTTGGATATTCAGCCTTCGTTCTTGGTCCTGGCCCAGCAGCCTCAGGCATGGACAGTGTCAGAATTCTTTCTCAAAGAGAGCATCCAGGAAAAAAAGACCCGGTAGCCTCCCTAGGCCTGACTCAGGCTGGTTCTCCCTCCTAGCCTGCTCAGTCTGGCAATCCTAACAATCCTAACAATGCTCCCCTTAGCCCTCCACTGAGGTTTAGCACTAACATCTGGACCCAGGAGTCCTTACTTGCCATCTGCCCTATCTAATTTCTGAGGGTGGTAGCATGGGGACACCATCCTCATGGTGTCCACGGCCTTCATTTCTGCTCACCCACCTGGTCATGTGCTGATGAGGCCAAGCAACCATGAAACCTCGGGTCTCGGCCAGGCACAGTGACTCACAGCTGTAATCCCAGCACTTCCGGAGGCTAAGATGGGCGGATCACAAGGTCAGGAGTTTGAGACCAGCCTGGCCAAGATAGTGAAACCCCATCTCTACTAAAAATACAAAAAAAAAAAAAAAAAGAAAGAAAGCAAGCTCGGGTCTCAGGAGTGTCTTGTCTGCTGTTATAATGTCGTGCCACCAGGAAGCCTTCTGACTGCTAGAAGAGAAATCTTGCCCCTGGTCCTAGTTGCACCAGCCTTTTCCACTTGGTTCTACACTGACCCTGACTACTATTGTCTTATCCTCACAGAAAGTTGAGGAAGCGAGCGGCCAAGGTCTCAGCCCGACACCCCAAGTCCCTTGGAAGGTAATAGGGCAAGAGCCCTGGGACCTCCTGCTCACCCCGTGGCCCCAGGAGGTGGATGGATGGATGGCAGCCTATCCATATCCATCCCAGAACCCAAACTGATGGATTAGGGATGTGAGGAAAATGGCTTTTCCTGTGGGGAGGTGAAGGGAGCAGGCATGGGGTTGGGCAAGCTTTGATCTTAGGGAACACAAGGAGGAAGTAATGTAGGAGCAGCTGAGAAGCCTGCCATCTGTACATGTCCCCCAAATAGCTTGTACTCCAACCTCAGCCACCTTCATTCCTCCTCCTTCCTGCCCCCTCCATCACTTCACTTAGTTCACCCACATTCCCATTCTCTCCCTTCTCCACCTTTCTTCTTCCCTCCTCCCCCTCCCAACTCTGCCACGTCGATTGACATCGCTAGATTTCCCATTACTGTTGCTGAATCCAGAGAGCAGCATGAGTTCCTGAAATGCAGTTTAGTGGTATTCGGCAGACGGTGGATGTGGAAAATCTGGCCGTCCTTCACTTTTCCTGTCCCCATGCTGCCCACGAAGGGTCTTTCCCAGAAACAGAAAAATAACCCTCTACCTTTCCTGTGCCACATACGTAACCACTACCTCTACCAACTTCCTTCTCCTTTTTGCAGACCAATCACCAAGCTTAAAGTCAAACCCAAACCCCGAGTGGGCAGGGGGCCAACCAAGAGGTAAATAAAATTCAGGTTGGGTGGAAAGGAGAGGGAGCACGAAGTTACCCGGCTGTGGCCAGGGAGGGAGGGGGTCCAGGAGGCCTGTGTGGCTGAAAGAGCTGACCAAGAAGAGGAGCAGCAGCAGCTCTTAGAAATCACTTTCCAGGGCTTTAACCAAAGTGTTACGCAAGACTGGTCCTTACCTTGGTCTCAGGAATGATGCTCGTCCCAGGATTTGTTGGTTTTTTCACTCACTGACTACCTCGTTCCACATGCTTACTTATCTTCCCCTGGTGAGTTCCAGGAGACAACCTGGTGCTTTTCTCTTTCAGACGCCATACTTGCCTCTCCTGTAAGAGGCTACATTTGCCTAAGGGATCAGTGTTCCCAAATCAAATGTTTTATTTGATTAGTTGTTGAAAATAAGTGCTACCAGCTTACTCAAGATGGAGTGAAACTCAGGGTCCCCTTTGGAACCTTTACCAGGAATGTGGACAGATTGACAGCCCCTGCCTCTCTGGCTCATTTTCCACAATTAGGCTCCCAGTTCCCTAATCTTCCTCCTGGGCTCCTTTAGAACTTGAAGTGGGAAGCTTCCAACCCCTGTGATTACATCTAACTTGTCTTCAAAAGGCAGTTTGCACATTAAAAGTCTCCCTGATAACTTCAACAGGGACTGAAGTATTGATAATTCATCCCTTTCTCCTCTCCTGTTCTCAACAAGTTCTAGTCTCACCCAGTGATCCCCTCATAGCCCTCATTCCCCAGGTTCTCTGGTGGTTTCAAAGGATCCCAGAAATTTGGGGATGTTCTTGTAGTGCCCTTCTAGCTTACGGTCACCTTTGCCCAACATGGCCACACTCTAGCCTTCCCTGACCCCCACATTAAAGTACATACTGCCATTTTTATTTTGTTCATTGTAGACAACGGGGATGAGGATGTTTAGGAGATAGATGTCTTTTTCCTGTGATGGGCTCTTTTTTACTTTCAGCCAAACAGGACTCTGGGAGAGTGCCTGATCTCTAGATCTGCAGGATCCATTTATCCTGAGCTTCCAAAGGTGTTCTGTAAAGTCTCCAGGCTTCCTTTGTCTGTTTTGTGTATAAACTTTTCCTCCTCCTGTGTCTTCCTAGCCAGTGGCTTCAAGTCATCATACTCCATCCTTCCTCTGACATCAGGTGATAGGGCACATTACTGCAATAATGCATGACCACATCAGCCTCACAGACCCATTCCACTGACACCAGACCTCATCTTCTTCCCTTTTTCTGTGGGCTTGACCCAACTGTTTTGGGCAGAGTGTACTTCACTCAGGCACGTGCCTCACTGCAGCCTCTCATTCTATTGGTATCGATAAACAAGTCCCCCCATTCTCTCAAACATCTTGGCACCATTTCCAAGCTTTAGCATCTATAGTTCAGTCCCATTATCCTATTCAGATGGCTTTGGGACACTGTTATGTTGAAATTGCAGAAGCATGGACTGCCTTTTTAAAGACTTACACAGCACAGGTCCTGGGATGTCTCTGCCATTTTGTTGTTCACATCCACCTCCTTTCTCTGGTCATTTATTCCCTCAGACGTTGACCTGTCCTGCATTTATACATCTTCATTCTTGCATATGCCAGTCCTAGTTCTTCCTGCATCTACCTGCTGGTCTGTTCTTGCTGCATCTGCCCCTCCTAATCTGTCCTGCAGAGTCTCTGGCCTCTGCGGAGCCATGTAGATGGGAGACTTCCTTAGTCCTTTGCATCCTGACTTACTCAGTTATTCCAGTCTCAGCATCACAGAAGGACTTGCTCACCCTGGCTTTTCAGGCTTCCTGTGTCAGCCACTCCCTCCTGGCCATTTCTTCCAACTGGAAAGTCCTGGTTTCCCCTTCCCTGAGGCCTTAGCCTCAGCCTCCTTTAGGGCCAGCAGCCTGAAACCACTTGGAACAGTTTCTTCCAGGCAAGTCGAGACTAGCCATCCTTCCCTTAGGGTTGTTCTACTGCAGGAGGTCCCCAAGGGCCCTCCTGTCTGGGTAGTTGAGGCTCCCTCAGCCTGGAAACGCAGCAGTCCCCACGTATCTCCGGAGGGAAACACAGAAGGGGGAAGAAGAGGGGACAAATGGTCACAAAAGGGTGGGGGGCATGGTGGAGGCTTGAAGTGGGAGGATGGTTGTGGGGCCAAGAGGCAGGAGCATTGTTTTACCCTACTGCACCTCACTCCTGTCCCCCCAGGCTGCTGGCCCAGCGGCAGCAACACTCCTTTGGTCTGCATGGGGTGGCGTGCGTGGGCACGGAGGCCCACCTCTCCCTCTGTTCCCTGGAGTTCTATCGTGCCAATGACACCGCCAGGTGCCCTGGGGGGGGCCCTGCGGTGGTGAGCTGTGTGCCAGGCCCTCTCTACGCAGCATCCAGTGGCCAGAAGAAGCAACAACAGTCGAAGCCTCAGGGGGAGGTGTGTGAGACAGTGACTATGACCTTTCCCACCCCAGGTGGAGAACCCCTAGCCTGGCAACCCCTGATTAAGCACAGCCCTGACCTTTGAGGACAGAGAGGAGCCTTCCAGGGGGTGGGCCACAGACCTGATACCACCCACTCCCTCCCACCAAAGTCTCACTCATCTCCTAGGTGCCCTCTCCGTGCAGATGTTGCCATTTGCCTCTGTTGGGCACTTCTCTGTTCTGTAGGCCCGTGTCCGTCTAAAGGGCGGCGCCCACCCTGGAGAGGGCCGGGTAGAAGTCCTGAAGGCCAGCACATGGGGCACAGTCTGTGACCGCAAGTGGGACCTGCATGCAGCCAGCGTGGTGTGTCGGGAGCTGGGCTTCGGGAGTGCTCGAGAAGCTCTGAGTGGCGCTCGCATGGGGCAGGGTGAGGCGGCATGGAGGTGGGAGGGAGAGGGAAGGAGGTACATGCTCCTGGGGGGCACATTCCTTCGGAAGGCTAGGTGTCCCCTGGGCAGACAGTATATACTTAGTTACAACTTCCTGATCTTTGCCATCCGGTCCTAGGCATGGGTGCTATCCACCTGAGTGAAGTTCGCTGCTCTGGACAGGAGCTCTCCCTCTGGAAGTGCCCCCACAAGAACATCACAGCTGAGGATTGTTCGCATAGCCAGGATGCCGGGGTCCGGTGCAACCTACCTTATACTGGGGCGGAGACCAGGGTCAGTCATCCTCTCCACCTTGGTTGAGGTCTCTTTCATCCTATCCAGGCCTGGCCTCCAATCTACAGTCCAATGGCCCCCAGCCCGTGGACTGGCCCCTGCCATCCTGCAGCTCCCACCTGACCCATCACTTGCTAGCCCATTATGTGCCTCTGAGTCATGCTTCAGCTACATCTATGTTACAGACTCCCACTACCTCACCTCAAAGCTTCCTCCAGCGCTTCCATTCTGTGTCACTACAGATCCGACTCAGTGGGGGCCGCAGCCAACATGAGGGGCGAGTCGAGGTGCAAATAGGGGGACCTGGGCCCCTTCGCTGGGGCCTCATCTGTGGGGATGACTGGGGGACCCTGGAGGCCATGGTGGCCTGTAGGCAACTGGGTCTGGGCTACGCCAACCACGGCCTGCAGGTGAGTGGGAAGGAGAGGGGAGCCGAGAATGTTGTCTCAAAGCCTGTGTTTTGGGCAGAGGGCTGAGGAATGAGTCCCTTGGCCCAAGATGCTGGATCCTGGGCCTTACAGAAACATCTGCATATATCCCCAGGAGACCTGGTACTGGGACTCTGGGAATATAACAGAGGTGGTGATGAGTGGAGTGCGCTGCACGGGGACTGAGCTGTCCCTGGATCAGTGTGCCCATCATGGCACCCACACTACCTGCAAGAGGACAGGGACCCGCTTCACTGCTGGAGTCATCTGTTCTGAGAGTGAGTGAAGGAGGGGGTGATGCATGCCAGGGAAGGGAGGGTCTGGGCCACCCCTTTGCTGGGAACGGGGGCTGTAATCTGGAGGGGCACTTGTTCCCCATAAAAGAACCAGTTTCACCAGGCAGACGTGGTGGCTCACACCTGTAATCCCAGCACTTTAGGAAGCCAAGGCAGATGGATCACGAGGTCAGGAGTTCAAGACCAGCCTGGCCAACATGGTGAAACCCTGTCTCTACTAAAACTACAAAAATTAGCCAGGTGCGGTGGCAGGCGCCTGTCATCCCAGCTACTTGGGAGGCTGAGGCAGGAGAATCACTTGAACCCGGGCGGCAGAGGTTGCAGTGAGCCAAGATCACGCCACTGCACTCCATCCTGGGCGACAGAGTGAGACTCTTTCTCAAAAAAAAAAAAAAAAAAAAAAAAAAAAAACCACAACCAAAAAAAATAAAAAAAAAAAAAAAAAAAAAAAAAAACCACAACCAAAAAAACAGTCTCACACACTAGGGAGGGATGGAAGCACCCCTCTCTGTGAAGTCAGCAGTGACTTCTAACACCCTCTTCTTTTATCGGTGCAGCTGCATCGGATCTGCTGCTGCACTCAGCATTGGTGCAGGAAACCGCCTATATCGAAGACCGGCCCCTGCATATGTTGTACTGTGCTGCGGAAGAGAACTGCCTGGCCAGCTCAGCCCGCTCAGCCAACTGGCCCTATGGTCACCGGCGTCTACTCCGATTCTCCTCCCAGATCCACAACCTGGGACGAGCTGACTTCAGGCCCAAGGCTGGGCGCCACTCCTGGGTGTGGCACGAGTGCCATGGGTGAGAGGGTAGGGAGTCAAGTAGAAAGGCAAGGCCACGGGGATGGGGCAAACCTTCTGGGGGCAGAGAAGGAAACAGAAGTTCCCAAGTTCCCTTCTCCCCACAGGCATTACCACAGCATGGACATCTTCACTCACTATGATATCCTCACCCCCAATGGCACCAAGGTAGCTGAGGGCCACAAAGCTAGTTTCTGTCTCGAAGACACTGAGTGTCAGGAGGGTGAGTTGGGGCCTGAAGTGGACCACATGGTATCCATCACACAGCCTTTCCTTACACTGACATATGCCAATCCCTCCAGATGTCTCCAAGAGATATGAGTGTGCCAACTTTGGAGAGCAAGGCATCACCGTGGGTTGCTGGGATCTCTACCGGCATGACATTGACTGTCAGTGGATTGATATCACAGACGTGAAGCCAGGAAACTACATTCTCCAGGTACCTGGAGTCTGGGGCTTCCAGATGGGTGACTGGGGGGAGCGTTAAAGACACCTTTGAATTTGAGGATTGTTGCTGGGTTAAGTGACCTTTTTCTCACTCACAGGTTGTCATCAACCCAAATTTTGAAGTAGCAGAGAGTGACTTTACCAACAATGCAATGAAATGTAACTGCAAATATGATGGACATCGAATCTGGGTGCACAACTGCCACATTGGTATTTGATGGGAAGAGCAACCCAGGAAGATTAGGCGATGGGAGGGAAAGATGTTCATTCTCTTTTCTGTAACTTGTTTCTGCATCTTCCCACCCTCCTCTGGAGCTCTCAGTCCCTCCACTTGTACCCATCTTTCTCCACAGTGGGTCTGTCTTCCTCCCTCTGTGCAGAGCGCCTCCCAAATTGCCTGTCCACTCTGCAGGTGATGCCTTCAGTGAAGAGGCCAACAGGAGGTTTGAACGCTACCCTGGCCAGACCAGCAACCAGATTATCTAAGTGCCATCGCCCTCTGCAAACCACCACTGGCCCCTAATGGCAGGGGTCTGAGGCTGCCATTACCTCAGGAGCTTACCAAGAAACCCATGTCAGCAACCGCACTCATCAGACCATGTACTATGGATGTGGAACTGTCAAGCAGAAGTTCTCACCCTCCTTCAGAGGCCAGCTGTCAGTACCTGTAGCCAAGCATGGGAATCTTTTCTCCCAGGCCCAGCACCGAGCAGAACAGAGCAGAGCCCACCACACCACAAAGAGCAGCACCTGACTAACTGCCCACAACAAAAGATGGCAGCAGCTCATTTTCTTTAATAGGAGGTCAGGATGGTCAGCTCCAGTATCTCCCCTAACCTTAGGGGGATACAGCTTTACCTCTAGCCTTTTGGTGGGGGAAAAGATCCAGCCCTCCCACCTCATTTTTGACTATAATATGTTGCTAGGTATAATTTTATTTTATATAAAAAGTGTTTCTGTGATTCTTTAGAGCCCTGGAATCAGTGCTGGTGGTTTGAGGGACCTGCCCCCACTGGTTCATTTAACCCTCTGTCCCGGCGCCCTCAGAGCCTCAGCCAGGAAGGCAAGGAGGAAATCAGAGCAGGAGCCTCATACTCTTGGTGATCTATTCATTCTGTGACCTCAGGGGTCACATATAAGGTCAGTGTTTCTCGTCCCCGCCGGATCTGCACTGCCAGCTGGGATTGGGTTCGAACAGCTTCATAAACATCTTCAGCATTGTGTACCATCTGCCCCCCAATGGCCAAAATCACATCACCAGGCCGCAGACCAGCCCTACAGAGAAAAATGGACAGAGAGAAAAGAAGGAGTACAAAGCCTAGTTCAAGGATACATGCACACCTCACCCATCCCCATATCACACTGCAGCCTCTCCCTCACCGGTGTGCAGGGGAGCCCAGGATGACTTTATGGATGAGTACACCATGCTGAACATCGGGAAAGCTTGGTTCTCGAAGCTGTAGTTCAGCAAGGATGCTGAAAGTACACAGATCACCCTATTAGCCAAACCCAGGCATTCTCCCCATCCTGAGTTCCACCTCAAGTCTCTCATCAACACACTGGCAAATAGATGGACAGGACATGCGCTAGGTACTACAAAATACAACGGCAACTCACTTTCTGTCTTCTAGCAATAAAGTGCAACATGTACATAAAAGATGTACACCACATGAGGGCACCAAATGACAAACAGTATTAAATCAATAGCACTAATGTCATTCTAGAGTACTAAAAGAAGCTTTAAGGGGAAAAAACTTAAGCTGAGCCTAAAAGGATGGGTCCGATATTAACCATATAAAACAAGAACAGCATAAATAAAAAACATGGGAGTAGGAAATCAGGTTGGCTGAGTATTCATATAGGAAGGTATTACAGCCAGGTCTAGAAAGTTGATTTACAGACAGATGGAAAATGCCCTTAAATGCCAAGTTAATGGATTGAAGGCTTGAAATCAAAGCAGTAACAGGATGAAATCAGTCTGACAGGTGTACAAAGTGGAGTGGGATAAGAAAGTCAAGATGATGAAGGGAGACAGCTCTTGTGATTATTTCAAGTGTGACACAGTTCATTTTAGATAAAGACAGAAATGAGAACAAAGCTCAATAGAGGTGCCCACCTCTGATTACACTGGTCACATTACATGTCACTATCCCTAAAGCTCATACCTGGGACTCAGGGTCAGCATCATCACCCCAATGTAGCGCCGCTGGGACCCACTGATTCCAGAGGAGGAATCTGTGACAGAGGGACAAATAAGCCCCACCCAGCTACATCCTTCCTTCCCTGCCCTCTTCTCCCAATAGACCACCCTCCAGGAAGTCCCAATGAATGCCCCTCCCGTATTTCCCCATAAGCCAGGCTCACTCTTCTTTTCCCCACGATGCAGAAACTCTCGAAGGCGATCAGAAGGAATGGCAAAGGAGATTCCAGCTGTGACCTTCATGGTGTTCACTCCAATCACCTCTCCATCCTGCAGGGATACATCCCCCAGTTCCCTAGCCCAAACAAATAGTAGGGGATGGGGGCACCCGAACAAAAGTAGCAGCAAGTGTTGGGGAGATCCAGTTGGATGTTGAGAGATAGCCAACAAAGAACTGCTCAGAAACTTGACCAAACATCCTTGAATTAGGGAAAACCTACCCTTCCCACACAGACCTGGGGCTGGGATTCTTGGAAGGAAGGATGTCTCACTCACCAGGTTAACCAGGGGACCTCCAGAGTTCCCAAACTGCAGGACAAGGAGAAAACATGAAAGAGATCTGAGGATTCTAAGTCTGGGGGCATACCAGGATGTAGGTACTTTCTCCAAATTCTCTTCTTTCTCAGCCCATGAATGAGTGGCCACATTTTTGCAGCCTAAGCTCTGTATATAGGCTCATCCACCATATATCAGTTGGTGCTTGTACCACACAGCCTCTCCCCACTCCCCCATCATGTGTCATTTCTCTCCTATCAGGACGCACATCAATAGCTGCATCCGTCTGAATGTATTCCACATTGGTTTGGGGGAGTCCCAGGTCTCTGGCTGGACGCTGAGCAGAGCTAACAATGCCGGATGTGATCGTGTTCTGCAGTGCAAAGGGACTTCCCATGGCAACAACAAACTCCCCTTGCCGGACATCAGCTGAGCGTCCCAGAGGCAGCGTGGGGAGAGGCTCCTAAGGGAGAATGGGTATAAGAGACCTGTCATCTGGAGATGCGAGCAAACAAGCAGCTCCAACCAGACCTGGCCTACCCCAGCCCCCACCTTAGTCTGAATCCTCAGCGTTGCGATGTCTGCCACGGGATCCACAGCTGTGACCACGGCCTCATACGTGTCGCCGCTAAGCAGTCTCACACGGACTCTGCGCCGATCAGCCACCACATGGGCGTTGGTGACAATGAGCCCATCGGCAGCCACCACGAATCCTGAGCCGTTCGAGATAGGGACTTCACGGCCCAAGAAAGGGTGCCTGGAATGGAGGGAAAGCACGGATAAGAGGAGGCTCTGACCCCTCCTACCCGCCCGCCCTCCAGCCCGTGGCTTCAGTGCCTCCCGGTCTACCCCCATTACCGGTCCAGGATCTCGATATAGACCACGGCAGGTGCTGTCTTCTCCACCACATCTGCGATGAAGTTGTACTGACTCCGGGGAGAAGCGGGCGGCGGGCCAGGGACGGCGGCGAGGACGACCGGAGGACCCCGACCCCCGCCCCACAACAACAACAGCACTGCCCCCCCAGCGCCCAGTGCCACAGCCAGCCACGCGCGCGAACGGGTTCCAGAGTTCTCTGAGGCCTCCCAGGTCCTGGTATCTGGGGTCACCGCAGTCAGTTGTGCCCGGGGACCCGGGGTCCCAGACGTCAGACATGCTCGGGGTTCAGGGACCCCAACACACAACCGGGCCCAGAGACTGGGGGTCCCATAAGTCACTCGGGCCCGGGGGTCAGAAGTTCCTGACGTCAGCAGGGCCCGGAGGTCAGGGGTCAACCGGGGTCTCCTCCCCCAGCGAATGCCCCCCAAAGCCCGCCATGCCCGAAGGCTCCAGCCTGCACCCCGCCCCGCCCTCGGCGCAGCCATCAGCTCCGCCTCGGCTGCCTCCTCGCCCGCCCTACTCAGAGGCGGCACCCAGGACGCGAGCAGGCGGACAGTAGGACGCGGGGCACGCCGGTACCTGAAGTCCTCCAGAAGTGCACGTCGGGACCAGGATTCCGGGAGGCCGACTCCTCCCCGTCCCGCGAATGCCGGGAATTGTGGTCTCCGTGGGACGCGAGTTGTGAGACGGCCCAAGGGGCCGCAGGGTATGCTGGGACCGCTAGCCCTTCCGGCGCGCCTCAACACTTCGGGTCCTGTCACCCCGGGCGGATGCCCAAAGACTCCGCCTTCCCAGGAGCCCCTGCGGCCGGGCGCGAAGATGGCGGCGGCGACGGCTGGGCGCTCCTGAAGCAGCAGTTATGGAGCTTCCCTCAGGGCCGGGGCCGGAGCGGCTCTTTGACTCGCACCGGTAAGAGACCCGGCGGGAAGAGACCTACCCCTGCGTCCTCTCGGCCTTCGGCGCCCGACCACTTCGCCTCTCGCCCCCAGGCTCCCGGGTGACTGCTTCCTGCTGCTCGCGCTGCTGCTCTACGCGCCGGTCGGGTTCTGCCTCCTCGTCCTGCGCCTCTTTCTCGGGATTCACGTCTTCCTGGTCAGCTGCGCGCTGCCAGACAGCGTCCTTCGCAGGTTCCGACGCGGGCGTTTGGGGAGTGTCAAAGCTGGGCCTGGCCCGAGGCCACACAGTCACCACCGCCTGTGTCCCCAGGTTCGTAGTGCGGACCATGTGTGCGGTGCTGGGGCTCGTGGCCCGGCAGGAGGACTCCGGACTCCGGGATCACAGTGTCAGGGTCCTCATTTCCAACCACGTGACACCTTTCGACCACAACATAGTCAATTTGCTCACCACCTGTAGCACCGTGAGTGAGAGCGAGGCCGAGAGCGCCACGGGGCGGTTCCCTGGGGCCCAGCTGAAGGCCCCCCTGTCCCACTCGCGTTCCCCATGGAGGATACTGAGCCTTACCCCTAACCCCGATCCTCTACCCCACATGTCATTTTTTTTCATTTTCCTCAATTTTTTTCTTCTTGCTTTCTCTTCTCCTGGTTCCCAGCCTCTACTTAATAGTCCCCCCAGCTTTGTGTGCTGGTCTCGGGGCTTCATGGAGATGGATGGGCGGGGGGAGTTGGTGGAGTCACTCAAGAGATTCTGTGCTTCCACGAGGCTTCCCCCCACTCCTCTGCTGCTATTCCCTGAGGAAGAGGCCACCAATGGCCGGGAGGGGCTCCTGCGCTTCAGGTGGGTTTAGCACAGGTATCGGGTGCCAACTGGGTAGGTGGTCAAGCTTGTGGGCCCTTGAGTTTTTACAACCTTCTTCGGCCCTTAGCCCCCAACATCTCTAGTTCATTTCCTTTCTGTCCACTTTTAGTTCTTTCTCCTGAATGCCTTCTTTCTTCAATTGTGTGCTTGTAGAGTTTGACAGTTGCCTGTTTTAAGGCACCTATGATCTGCTGACTAGCCTGGCTGGATTCCCATCCTACTTTCTCCTTCCTCTTCTAGTTCCTGGCCATTTTCTATCCAAGATGTGGTACAGCCTCTTACCCTGCAAGTTCAGAGACCCCTGGTCTCTGTGGTGAGTGTGTGTTGAACAAGGAATCTCTGGGGCTTGGAGGGGAAGTTTCCCATCCCTGGCCCTGGCTTAGGCCTCACTTCATGCCCTCCCCTCAGACGGTGTCAGACGCCTCCTGGGTCTCAGAACTGCTGTGGTCACTTTTCGTCCCTTTCACGGTGTATCAAGTAAGGTATTATTAACTGCCCTCACATTTTGGTCGCTGGGGAGAGGCTCACCTCAAGGTCAAGGAATTAGTGGCCTCTGCCCTGTCCATTTGTAGATCTTTATATCAGAGTTCTACCACAGAAGCAACACAAAGTATTTACAGTATTTACTATTTTCCCACCCTCACCATGCAAAGAGGTACCAAAGCGGGGAATGGTGACAGCCTCTACCCTGGGTGCCCACAACATAGCCCTGGATTGTTTTTTTTTTGCAGGTGGCTTCGTCCTGTTCATCGCCAACTAGGGGAAGCGAATGAGGAGTTTGCGCTCCGTGTACAACAGGTGGTCGGGTGCACAGGCAGGGTGGAGGTGGGGTCCCTACTTGGGAGGAGAGGGAGGAAAGCTTGAGATCTTGACACTTCCAGTCTTCCAATTCTCCCTAGCTGGTGGCCAAGGAATTGGGCCAGACAGGGACACGGCTCACTCCAGCTGACAAAGCAGAACACATGAAGCGACAAAGACACCCCAGATTGCGCCCCCAGTCAGGTATGTGGTCTCTATACATTACAGCTTTGGAGTTTTTTGTTTTTCACCCTACTGTGATTCCTCCCCTTTTCCTGTGCTAGTTAGCCTCTCCTAGTTCTCTACTTACCAGAATTTCTTTTTTTTTCCTTTTTCCACAGCCCAGTCTTCTTTCCCTCCCTCCCCTGGTCCTTCTCCTGATGTGCAACTGGCAACTCTGGCTCAGAGAGTTAAGGAAGTTTTGCCCCATGTGCCATTGGGTGTCATCCAGAGAGACCTGGGTATGGGAAAGGGTGGCCCCACACCGGGAGATTGGACACAGGGAGGAAAAGTGGGTTGTGAAGGAAGAAAGTGAGCAAGGAGTGGACTCCCTTCTCTTTTCTCCTCAGCCAAGACTGGCTGTGTAGACTTGACTATCACTAATCTGCTTGAGGGAGCCGTAGCTTTCATGCCTGAAGACATCACCAAGGGAACTCAGTCCCTACCCACAGCCTCTGCCCCCAAGGTGAGACCCAGGAAATGGTCAGATCCAAGTCTTGCGGTGAGTTGGGGGCAGGCTACATACTCCCTTATCCCTGACCTTTCTTTTTTGATCCTGAGACCCTAGCATAGTGCCTCTCTTGCAAAGTAGGCATTCGATGCGTGTTTAATGATGATGACTCCGCAAGCCCTCTGACATTGTGATCACCTCAGTTCCCCAGCTCTGGCCCGGTGACCCCTCAGCCAACAGCCCTAACATTTGCCAAGTCTTCCTGGGCCCGGCAGGAGAGCCTGCAGGAGCGCAAGCAAGCACTATATGAATACGCAAGAAGGTGAGGGGGTTAGAGGGCAATGAATAGGTTGGGGCAAATTGGAGAATGGAATTATGGAGCTACTATGGCAAAGCCTGAATAATGTCTCTCCCTATGTCCCACAGGAGATTCACAGAGAGACGAGCCCAGGAGGCTGACTGAGCTCAAAGGAACAGGATGGCACCCAGAGCCGCAGGACGGAGACTGGGGGCAGCCCTCACCCAACTCACAACAGGCTGGATGGGTGGGTGGTAAAAGGGAAGGATGAGGCTCCCCCAATATCACATTAAATTCATGGTTTTCATTCAAGGTGTATGTTGTCTCTCTGGGTCTCAAAAGCCCTGTGAGTGGGTTCCTTATTCCTTGGCTTGGGGGGATGGGGGTGAGAGTCTTCTTGTACATTTGAAGGGGGTAGTCAGACTGCAACTGTCTAAAATCAACTCCTCATGCCAAGCAATGAGTGATAAATTAAGGAAGTGTAACTGAACTGAAGACCCAGCTTGGGTGATCAGCCCAGGTTTTGGACGAAGCTGCTGCAAAACTACAAGTCCCAGCATGCCTTTCACAAGCACACTACACATCATCTGTAAAATTCACACATGCTCAGTGTGGTGGCTGGAGCCTGTTTTCCATAGGTTCCTGACTAGGTTAAATAAGGTGGAGTAAATAGCCCCACCCCAAAAGCAGGCTTCAGGATTTGAAGTTTGAGCCTAGCCCTGAGGTAGAGCCGGAATTTACCTTTGTACTTACACGGTCAGGGTTGGTGGTGACTACGTGGGTCTGGAGCTGGCTGCCGTGCTGACACGTCCTAGAGCTGCAAGCAGGTTTGAATCCAGGATCACTTGGACTGCTGTTCCTCTCCCCACCCCCTATATTCTTTATCCTTTTCCCTTCAGGACTTTCCCACAGGTTACTAGGTCTCACATAATTTCTACTGCCCTTGAGGACCCCTGCCTAAGTAAGATTTCTACTACCTGCCGACAGTACTAGTATCAGGCAGGTTTCTACTACCTGACTATAGGGACTGTTGACTAACTCTCAGTAGCCCCTTATCAAAATACCTAGCACTGTTTCCTGGCAGGAAATGCTGGGAAGGGTGGGCCCCAGAGCATGATCAACTGAAGGTAGAGGTTAAGGATCAGGGCTGAGGTGGGAAGATGGTGTCAGTCACCAAATATGACCTTACTGACTGCTCTGCCTTCTGCAGGTCCTGCCAGAGAGCCACCATGGCCTCTCAGCCTCTCAGGCTGGCAGAAGAGTATGGCCCAAGTCCTGGGGAATCTGAACTGGCTGTGAACCCCTTTGATGGGCTTCCCTTCTCTTCCCGCTACTATGAGCTGTTGGAGCAGCGCCACACCTTGCCCATCTGGGCTGCTCGCTTTACCTTCTTGGAGCAGTTGGAGAGTAACCCCACTGGAGTGGTGCTGGTGTCTGGGGAGCCTGGTTCTGGCAAGAGCACCCAGGTGTGGTGGGAGTTGTAGGGGCAGGCTGATTCTGGGAGTGGACAAAGGGAGGAGCTAGGGAATTGGCCTTTCCCTGGGCACAGGGGGTACTGGACTTCGTGGGGTCATGAGGAAGGTGAACAAAGAGAGATGGGATGGGTTAGGCTGGCCCAGGAGGCTGGTGAAAGACCAGGGGACTCCCCAAATATAGAAAGATTAAAGTGGCCATAGTTCCCTGAGCACTTCTGACTGAAGTCCTACAACTTCCTCACTGGTTGTCCTTCCCTACTTCTATCCCAGATCCCTCAGTGGTGTGCAGAGTTTGTGCTGGCCAGAGGGTTCCAGAAAGGACAGGTTACTGTCACGCAGCCCTACCCTCTTGCAGCCCGGAGCCTGGCTCTGCGGGTTGCTGATGAGATGGACCTGACCCTGGGTCATGAAGTTGGATACAGCATCCCCCAGGAGGACTGCACAGGGCCCAACACCCTGCTCAGGTGGGGGCCTCTGCAGGCCTTACCCAAATCTAATTCCCCTCACTCCGTAGAAACAAACCCATTCCTCTGGCATCTCACCATACCCTCCCTCAGCCCAACTCACTCTTTTTTATTTTATTTATTTTGGAGACAGGGTCTCACTCTGTCACCCAGGCTGGAGTGCAGTGGTGCAATCACAACTCACTGCAGCCTCAACCTCCCGGGCTCAAGTGATCCTCCCACCTCAGCCTCCCAAGTAACTGGGATGACAGGCGCATACCACCACGCCTGGCTAATTTTTATATTTTTTGCCATGTTGCCCAGGCTGGTCTCAAACTCCTGGGCTCGAGTGATCCGCCCACCTCGGTCTCCCAAAGTATAGAGCATGAGCCACCGCGCCTGACTCCCACTCACTCTAAATTGTGTGTGGTACAATGGCTAAATTAAGCCCTTGAATCCCAGCCAGGGCCTCAGACATTCAGCCTAACTCTCATCAGAAAAATGTCACTTCCCAGTTGGAGTATACCTTGTGAACAAAGTGTTCTCAGTGGGGTTGTGGGGTCACAGTTATGGGTCCACAGGCTCAGGAAGTCACAGCATATTTTTCTGACCTTCAATATCAAAATCTACGTCCCTTGGGGAGAAGTTCCCCTGAGCTTGTGTGGCTGGTCAGTGTCCACACTGATTCCTCTGCCCACTACCAATGTCAACAGGTTCTGCTGGGACAGGCTGCTTCTGCAGGAGGTGGCCTCGACCCGGGGCACTGGAGTCTGGGGCGTGCTGGTACTAGATGAGGCTCAGGAGCGGTCGGTGGCATCAGATTCACTCCAGGGGCTACTGCAAGATGCCAGGCTGGAAAACCTTCCGGGGGACCTCAGAGTGGTTGTGGTTACTGACCCAGCCCTTGAACCTAAGCTCCGAGCTTTCTGGGGCAATCCTCCTATTGTGCATATACCCAGAGAGGCTGGTGAGAGACCTTCCCCCATCTACCGGGACACCATCCCCCCTGATCGAGTGGAAGCTGCCTGCCAAGCAGTGCTTGAGTTGTGTCGGAAGGAGGCTCCAGGAGATGTGCTAGTGTACCTGCCCAGTGAGGAGGTAAAAAAAAAAAAAAAAAAAAAAAAAAAAAGGAGGTACTCATCATCTTCTAGTCCTAGGG
>NW_012102210.1:3973419-3981161 GCF_000951045.1 Mandrillus leucophaeus | reverse complement strand
GCATATACCCAGAGAGGCTGGTGAGAGACCTTCCCCCATCTACCGGGACACCATCCCCCCTGATCGAGTGGAAGCTGCCTGCCAAGCAGTGCTTGCAGTGAGCCGAGATCATGCTACTGCACTCCAGCCTGGGCAACAGAGCGGTAAAAAAAAAAAAAAAAAAAAAAAAAAAGCCTGCAAAAGGAGGTACTCATCATCTTCTAGTCCTAGGGAATGGGAATGGGAGCAATGCCTGTTAGGAACAGTAGAGTTGCAGTATTTACTCTCCCCTGGGGTCCCAGAGAAAAACTTGAGGATTTCAGAGTAAAGAGGTTTACCACTCACTTTTTTATTCCCTTTAATGCAGAGATTTGTGATTCAGTGAACCCCTGAAATTATAAAATCTTCAACTTTATGAGTATTTGCATTTTCTCAGAGTGAAGGGCCATAACTTTCAACAGTCTTTCAAAGGGATCTGTGACCCCAAAAAGGTGAGAACTGCCCTAATGTCCCACCCTTCTCCTCAGGAAATTTCCCTCTGCTGTGAATCCTTGTCCAGGGAGGTAGAGTCCCTGCCTCTCCAAAGGCTTCCACCACGAGTACTGCCCCTTCACCCAGACTGTGGACAAGCCGTTCAGGCTGTATATGAGGACATGGATGCCCGAAAGGTTGTGGTCACTCACTGGCTGGCTGACTTCTCCTTCTCCCTCCCTTCCATCCAACATGTCATCGACTCAGGACTGGAGCTCCGAAGTGTGAGTGAGAGAGAGATGGCGGTGGGGTAGTAAAGACAGAAATGGCCCACTCTGATCTGTCTTGGCCTTGGTTGGGGCACGGGCAACAGGTTTACAATCCTAGGATCCGAGCAGAATTCCAAGTGTTGAGGCCAATCAGCAAGTGTCAGGCAGAGGCAAGACGACTGCGAGCAAGAGGGTTCCCACCAGGTAAGAGCCTTTGCCCTCACTGAAATAAAAAACCCAAGAGTCACCAACATGCAAGCCCTGAGAAATCTACAGTGGTCTTTCCCAGGTCTTTTTCCCCTCAGGATCCTGCCTCTGCCTGTATCCTAAGTCCTTCTTAGAACTAGAAGCTCCACCATTGCCCCAACCCAGGGTGTGTGAGGAGAATCTGAGCTCCCTGGTGTTACTACTAAAAAGGAGACAGATTGCAGAGCCAGGGGAGTGTCACTTCCTGGACCAGCCTGGTGAGTACCTCTCCTGCCCAAGTATTGCCATCTGACCACCCAGTTCTGAAATTTCACATCCTGTAAGCCCTGTTTCCTCACCAGCTCCAGAAGCATTGATGCAAGCCCTGGAAGATTTAGACTATCTGGCAGCCCTGGATGATGATGGGGACCTGTCAGATCTGGGCGTCATACTATCAGAATTCCCTCTGGCCCCTGAGCTGGCCAAAGCCCTGCTGGCCTCATGTGAGTTTGACTGTGTGGACGAGATGCTCACCCTGGCTGCCATGCTCACAGGTATAAATCCCTGCTGTAAATCTGTAGCTCTTGCAGCCACTTCAGCCCTTCCCCTTGGGTTTTGGTGCTCCTGAGGCTAGCCCTTTCCTCTCTGCTCCAGTTGCCACCCCTCACAATGCCTAAAGAACCAGGCTTAGTCACCTATCTCCCTCTTGTCTCTTTAGCCTTTTTTCTCTGCTGGTCCTTGCCCCCAGCATGCTTAAATCTCTCCTAATCTGTTATTGCTAAAACTCACACACTCCTCTTCCTCAACCCTATCCTCCCCTTCAGCTGTGCAGCATGATTTCTATCCTATTCTAACTGGTGTATTGCTCACCTACTGCACTCCAGCTTCAGGTCTACCATGCCAGTGAAACAGCTTTCAACTCACCAGTGACCTCCCAGGTACCTAATCCAGTGGATACTTTTGAGCCCTTATTCATGACCTTCTTTTATACTTGAAATTGCTGACCGCTTCACCTTGAAACTGCCTCCTCCCTAGGCCTCTGTAATGCTGCTCCTCATGGTTTTCATCCTACATCTCTGGCCATCCCCTTTATCTTTTCCTCGAGCTCTTTGTCCTCTTGTTATCCATTGTAAATTGGTCCTCAGGGTTCTATTCTTGCCTCTTTTGTCTTCTATTCCCTGAACTCTCTGAGCAAGTTTATCCACAACCATGGTTTGAAGTTCTACCTTTAGCCTTAACATTTCCAAACCTTGTGCCTTGTATCTCTCACCCAATACCATTCTTCTGAATCTGAGAGACAGAGAGAAAGAGAGAGACGGAGAGAGGGATGGGGAGAGGGGGAGAGAGGGAGAGACAGAGAGAGAGCATACCCCAACTCCTGATGGACGTTTCTTTTTTTCCTTTTCTTTTTTTTTTTTTTTTTTGAGACAAAATCTCACTCTGTCACCCAGGCTGGAGTGCAATGGCATGATCTCGGCTCACTGCAACCTTTGTCTGCCAGGTTCAAGCAATTCTCGTGCCTCAGCCTCCCACGTAGCTGGGACTACAGGCATGCACCACCACACCCAGCTGATTCTTGTATTTTTAGTAGAGTCGGGATTTCACCATGTTGGCCAGGCTGGTCTCAAAGTCCTGACCTCAGGTGATCCACCCACCTCAGCCTCCCAAACTGCTGGGATTACAGCCCTGAGCCTCGGCGCCCAGCCCCGATGGACATTTCTACCAGAATAGTTAACAGTACCTCAGCTCAGAACTGAACTCGAATGCTCTATTAAACCACTCCCTCGCCACTATCACCACAAAATCTTTTCCTCTCTCTAGAGTCTCAGATTCAGATAATACTATTATCCTGCTGCTCTGCTACCATCACTCTAGACCAGTCTTTCTCCAGGTTATTTCACTTTTATCTTGTAAAAGTAAATATATATTCATCTGCCCTTGGATCTGCCAATGGTAGGTCCTCCTCATTGCTCAGCTGGATTTCCTCAGTAACCTCCTAACTACTAATGTGAACTTTTTCAGACACATGGACTCTCTTACTTAAAAACTCTTCTTCAGCCAGGCATGGTGGCTTGTGCCTGTAATCTCAGCACTTTGGGAGGCTGAGATGGGAGGATCACATGAGGTCAGGAGTTTGAGACCAACCTGGGCAACATAGTGAGACCCTGTCTCTATAAAAACAAAAAATTAGTCGGGTGTGGTGGCATGTACCTATAGTCTCAGCTACTGAAGAGACTGAGGTAGGAGGATCATTTAAGCCTGGGAGGTTGAGGCTGCAGTGGGCCATGATCACGCCATTTCACTCTAGCCTGGGCAAGATAGTGAGACCCTGTCTCAAACAAACAACAACAAAAAAAAACACAACTCTTCCTCTACAGCTACTCTTTACCTTGAAGATAGTTCCTTTCCTCAGTACTCCAGGATCTCATGACCTTACCTATACCTACCTCTTCAGCTTTATCTCCTGCCATTCTGCAACATGTCATTTCATTCCCTCCACCCATCCCAGATGGCTTGCAGTTCCCCAAATATGCTATGTTATTAACTTAGGTGCTATGCTGTTGCCACAGTCTAAAACATACTCCCTGCCCCTTCTCCACTCTGCTAATTCCTACTCAAATTTCAAATACTAACCCAAGGGTCCTCATCCTTTTCTGTTACATCACTCACATCCTCACCACCTAACCTTGATTAGTTATCCTCCTCTTTGTTTCCACAGTACCATATACAAACACCTATCATGCTTATCAAGTCTGCTTACCTGTTGGTCTCTCCCACCAGACTTGAAGCTCCTTGATGGCAGATTGTATTTCATTTGTTTATCCTCAACATTTAATAAAGTGCATAACACCTAGAAGTTATCTATGTCTTTTGAATAAAGTTCCCAAAGGGACACTTCGGCCTTTTCAGCATTCCACCTTTACTACTATCCCTTCCCATTTCCCAAATGGCAGATTCTACCTTCCGCTCTTCTGCCTCCAGCTGCCCCTGGGTTTACCCGTCCTCCACTCAGTGCAGAAGAAGCTGCCCTGCGTCGGGCCCTGGAACACACAGATGGTGACCACAGTTCTCTGATCCAGGTGTATGAAGCCTTTATACAAAGTGAGCTCTGCATTATCTTATAGAATCCCAGATTGTCCAAAGAGGGGAAATGTTATGCAGCCAGCTGACAGATCTCTATGCTCAGAAAGAGGAGGACCTTTGGCTAAGGGTTGGGTTATTTCAGGGGTCTCAAGGACTTTAGTTTAGCTGGTCCCTTTCTTCTCCTAGGTGGAGCAGATGAGGCTTGGTGCCAGGCTCGAGGTCTGAATTGGGCAGCATTGTGCCAAGCCCATAAACTTCGGAGAGAGCTCCTAGAACTCATGCAACGAATTGAACTTCCCTTGTCCCTACCAGCCTTTGGCTCTGAGCAGAATCGCAGAGACCTTCAGAAAGCACTGGTGTCAGGATACTTTCTCAAGGTTAGAGGAAAGGGTGGGGGTGAGGATGATCAAAGGAGCAAAAGGCAAAGAGAACAAATATTGGTAAGCCACTTTGAAATCAGGGTCCAGGTGGCCATTCAAAAGATTCTTTAGTCCAGAAAGGACTTTTCCCTTGAGGATTTGGGGCACAAGGGGCTATGGAAAATGCCATGAGGTATAGTAGAGACCAGACAACACCTAGAGGTAATGCTTTACTTTTAATACTCTCACCACCCTTACTCTTTCTCAGTCCCCTTTTCTTTTTTTCTACTGTCTGCCTCTTCCCTTTTATTTATTCCATCAATATTTTTGCCTTTCAATAAGGTGGCCAGAGACACAGACGGGACTGGAAATTACCTACTCCTAACCCATAAGCATGTGGCCCAGCTCTCCTCATACTGCTGCTACCGAAGTCGTAGAGCTCCTGCCAGACCCCCACCGTGGGTGCTCTACCACAATTTCACCATATCCAAAGACAACTGCCTTTCCATTGTTTCTGAGATTGAACCACAGATGTGAGTTCCCTGACATCCTCCTTCACTGCCTATTCCTCTCCCTGGGGCCAAAATTATGGCTGGGGAGTTAGAGAGACAGAAGAAGGGATCTTAGTGGTTAGTAAAAACATGATCTGAAGAGAAAGGAATTGTGGAAGGGCTGGTGAGAAGTTTAAAAGTCTGCATCATAAGAGAAGATGCACTTTTGGTGACCTAGGCAGGAGGAGTACTTGAGGCTAAGAGTTTGAAACTACCCTGTGCAACATACTGAGACCCTGTCTCTACAAAAATTATTTTAAAAAGATTAGCTGGGTGTGGTGGTGTGCACCTGTAGTCCCAGCTACTTCGGAGATTGAGGTGGGAGGATTACTTGAGCTCAGGAGTCTAAGGCTACAGTGAGTTATGATGATGCCACTGAACTCCAGCCCAGGCAACAGAGCAAGACCCTGTCTCTAAAAAGAGACAGAGAAAGAGAAGATGCAGATCATCTAATTATGACTCTCTCTATTAGGCTGGTGGAATTGGCCCCTCCATACTTCCTGAGTAACTTGCCTCCCAGTGAGAGCAGAGACCTCCTGAACCAGCTAAGGGAAGGAATGGCAGATTCTTCAGCAGGGAGCGAATCATCCTCAGTCCAGGAGTTCAGAGATCCCTGTGTCCTGCAGTGACCTGCCTGCCTATGGAATGGAGCTGGGTTCATCTCATCACATTAGATTCTCCCTCAGGGTGGCACCAAAGCACCCAGACAGATTTAGAAGCCCAAAGTTTAGGGTTAAATATAAACCCTGGAAAGTGAGTCCCAAGAAATGGTAGGCTGGGAATGGAGAGAATGGGGTAAACCACAGTCTACATAGGGAAGGACTCTTTCCTTAGCCTTCTCTTATTGATTGGAGAGGGACTGACATGCTCCCCATTCTCTCAACTTTGCCAAACCCATTCTTGTACTCCCTTGTGGTCTATAAAAGATTTTTCTATGGTGCCAGTTTTTAGTTTGGTCCTGCAGTGCCATACACAACATCCATAAATCAGCGATGATACTACAGTAAAGAACCAGGGCCAGCTCCTCCAACTATAGTTTGCAGCCTCTTCCCATCTCCAGTCAGGCCTTCATTCTATGATCAACATAGTTGTCACTAGCACAGGCATGAGTTGTCTGACTACGGTTGGTCTCTAGCCTGGCCTCTCTTCCCTCTGTCACAGTGCACCAGTCTCCAGGGGACAAAGGATGGGGGTGCTAGAGGAATCAGATAAATTCTTCCCTTCCTCATACAACTTAAATCCAATTCCTTTTTAACCCTTAAGGCTAATGCAACCATCCCGTAACTAGACTTTCTATTAACAAGCTTCCCAGCAGCCCAGACACACCGACAAGCTGAAGTCTTTCTAACAACTTCAGAGACATCATGCTTTCCTTTCTTTCTTCCTAGGTTCTCCTCCTTCCCTTCCCCTTTTCTGCCCTCGAATTTTTTTTTTTTTTTTTTTTTTTTTAAGATGAAGTCTCGCTTTGTCACCCAGGCTGGAGTGCAGTGGTGTGATCTCGGCTTACTGCAACCTCCACCTCCCAGGTTCAAGCGATTCTCCTGCCTCAGCTGCCCGAGTAGCTGGGACTACAGGCACATGCCACCATGCCCGGCTAATTTTTGTATTTTTAGTAGAGAGGGGATTTCACTATGTTGGCCAGGATGGTCTTGATCTCCTGACCTCGTGATCCTCCCACGTCAGCCCAAAGTGCTGGAATTATAGGCGTGAGCCACCGTGCCCGGCCTGCCCTTGGACTATTGACTTAGGTATTCTCCATCATCTTGCACATTGCAAACGTGGTTGTCGAATTTGGTGGAAAGGTTTAGTCCTTAGAACTCGGCTTTTCTCCTCAGAGTGCCCTCCCTCAGAGATTCTATCTGTTCTCATTCATATCTAGGTCCACCTCTATGTGGATGTCAGTTGATCTCCCTCAAAGGCACTTCTCCAGGATTTATTTTCTCTAGGTATAACATTTAGTTTTGCCTGTATAGTTAATCTTGCTCCAATCTTCCCAATTTCCCTTTCATCATCCACAGCACCACTGATTTCCTGATGCTGCACATTTCCAGTCTTGGAATTACCTTTGATTCTTCTTAAGCTTGTCACTTCCAAATTATTTTCAAAATTCTCTTCACCCTAACTCCACTGGGCCCATTAACTTTGTCCACTGTTTCCTCCTCTCCCTTCTCTGTCCCTATGTGACACCAGAGCCAGATTTTCTTTCTAGATTTTCTCTTTCGTTGGGTGTGTAAGTATCCTACTCGCCTCCTGCCCAGGCGTGTTGCCGGAGGATGTTGCCAGCAGGCTGAACACACATGACAACGTGAGGCTCAAAGTCAGGAAGGAATCCTTAGCGATTATTTTACAGTTGAGGGATGATGCCCGGGGTGGACAACCCTCTGGTTCCGGTCACAATCAGCCAGCCTCTCGCGCTCCGGCACCCTCTCCATGACTTCGCAGTGGTAGATGTCTTCCTTCCTTCACACCTTTGGTACGGACCCAGCGTGCACCGCGCGCAATGCCGCTAGCGCCCCGCAGAGCCCCAGCTCCCGACCACCCGCCGGAGAATTCCGAGTCCCTCAGGAAAGCAGCTCCCATTGGCCAGCCCGGCCCCCTCCCCGCACCTCATTGGCTACTGTCCTGCAGGTCCCGCCCTCTCGGCTCCTCAGGTTCCAGCGGCGGCTTAACTGCAGTGAAGTGAAAAATGGCGGGAAGGGCCGCCTCTGAGCGGACCGTGCATCTGCGCAACGCTGGCTTGGGAGTCGGCCGGTGGTGGGGGAGCCCTCGACGACAGCCTCAAGGCCTGCCGCTCCTCACGCGCCCGGCTGCCACCAGACCATGTGCTTAGGCAGCCGCGCGCT
>NW_012102210.1:3945762-3971764 GCF_000951045.1 Mandrillus leucophaeus | reverse complement strand
TCCGCGCAGGGACTTGCATCCCGGGGGAGCACGGCCGGCTGGGGCCCCTGGAGCTTTCTTGCTGGCTCTCAAGCGCAAATAGACGCTGGGCTGCAGGCGCCGCTGCCCAAGTCCCGGGTGGAGAGGGTTGGCCAGCTCCGGCTGGGGCAGTGACTGACGGATCGGCCCGGGTGGGTAGTGGGGGCTGGGGGTAGGGCAGGGGCGGGGCCCAGCAGTTAAAGGGGAAGGGACGCCTGTTTGCGCCAAGCGCAGGGGGAAGGCTGGCTGGTGGAGATGTGCGGGGCGGGGGACAGGGGGCCAGGGTGTTAGGAACCAGGCTCAGCGCGGGAGGGGCCCGAGCATGGGCCGCTGAGTCAGCGGAGATGCTCACCGCGCCTCCATCCTTGCTGGCCTCCGCCTTTGGGTGGCCTCCGCCTCACCGGCTTCCTCCGCAGGTGCCTCCTCCCCCAGCCCCCACTCTTCGCCTCTCGATGGATCCTGCTGGCCAACTCCTGGATTCGTTGTGGTCCCCGCCTAAGTGCCCTCGAAGACCAAATCTCGTTGTGGTTTCCCGGCTGCGTAAGAAGCGGCTGGGGAACGGCGCCCGGTGAGCTGCAGGCCCAGGAAGAGAACAGGTGTGGGAAGGGGACGGCAGGGGCTAAGGGCGGGGAACGGCCGCTTTGGGCCGGCGACCATGGTGCGCCTTCCGGCCTCTCCTGCAGGTCCCCCCCAGCCCTGTTCATGCGCACCGGTAATTGATGTCCCGTGTTTCTTAGAATTTCGATTTTCCGAAATCCGTGTAAACTGGACCATGGCTCAACCCCGGCCAAATCAGGCCGGTGGGTTCTTGGGGCTGGCGCTCTACCCCGGACCCCAAGTGCAGGGAGTCCCCAGTGCAGGACTCCGCCCTTCCATTCTGTGCCTAGGAAGTCTGTTCTCACACTCTTCCTCCTCAACGGCGGGAGGGCGAAATCTCGCCACAAGGGACACGTGGGACCTCACTGAGGCCTTGGTTGGATCCTGGCCGCCTTGTTTCCCATAAACATTTTACCCCACCCAAAATCAGAAAATGGCCTGGAGCTGTCAGAGAAGGGAGGTGGGGAAAGACCCAAGCCGCTTGGTGACCCTGTGACCTCTGGCCGTGGATCCAGGAGCTGGGAGTGTGTGAACTCTGCGTCCTTCCCGGGGATGGGACCCCCGCCGGACGGGCCCCTGAGCCTTAGACCCGCCCCCGCCGCCGCCCTGCCCGGTGCAGGCCGCCGTAATCGGGTTAGCTGGGCCGGAATTACATTACCTTCCCCGGCCCGCCCCGGCCCCCGGGGGGGCCCTGGCGCCTCTGAGCCGGTGAGACTGGGCTCAGAGAGGGGGGCGCTTCTACCATCCTGCGGTGGCGATGGCGGGTGGGCACCAATGAGCAGCTCAGCCTACCTCTGACACGTGGTAGCCAAAGGACCTTACTCTGCTGTGCCAGCCCTCTACCCTCGTCCCCAGCCCACCCCGCTGTTCAGCTCCATCCTGCTGGTTTCCCGTGTGAACCGAAATGCCTTGGAAGTCTAGTAGCTGGATCTGCCTGGGAGCACTGATCTTCAAACTGATTCTTCAGGATCCCCTGGGAAAGACTCTGCCCCCTCCTTTCTCCCCAGCAGATGGGCCGGCAGCCTGGTGCCTGGGGCAGGGTGAGGGGGTCTTTTCTCCCCTGGGAACCAGGAATGATATTTGGGCATCTGGGCAGGAAGATGAAGAGAAAGAAGAGTGAGCTCTGTCCACCAGCCCTACCAGCCCTCCAGTGTTCTCCGAAGCCTTATGTCTAGAGGAGGTGAACCATAAATGGGACAGAGGGCAGTAGGGGGAACAGTGTCAACCTGGCGGGTGCAGTGGCTCACGCCTGTAACCCCAGCACTTTGGGGGGCCGAGGCGGCCGGGGGGAGGGGATCACGAGGTCAGGAGATTGAGACCTTCCTGGTTAACACGGTGAAACCCCGTCTCTACTAAAAGTACAAAAATTACCCGGGCGTGGTGGTAGGTGCCTGTAGTCCCAGCTACTTGGGAGGCTGAGGCAGGAGAATGGCATGAACCCAGGAGGTGGAGCTTGCAGTGAGGCGAGATCGTGCCACTACACTCCAGCCTGGGTGACAGAGCAAGACTCTGTCTCAAAAAAAAAAAAGTGTCAACTTCCCCCATCTTGACCACCTCTACTATCCAATTTGTCCAGCCCCTCCTCAGCCCTGCTCACAGCCTGTTCTGAAAGAGGATGGGGGCTCCTACCAATTTACCAGATGTATTTTCATCTTGATGGAGAAGACAAACAACATTATCACCTCCCATCCCTTTACAGAAACCCATGCACTTTTCTCAGCAGTTGAGAGGGCTACAAGGAAGCATGAACCTGTTTAGTCCAAATCTTCAGGCCGGGAGCAGTGACTCACACCTGTAATCCCAGCACTTTGGAAGGCCAAGAGGGGGCAGATCACCTGATGTCAGGAGTTCAAGACAGACAGCCTGGCCAACATGGTGAAACCCTGTCTCTACTAAAAATACAAAAAAATTAGCTGGGCATGGTGGCAGGCACCTGTAATCCCAGCTACTGGGGAGGCTGAGAATCACTTGAATCCGGGAGGCAGAGGTTTCAGTGAGCCAAAATCACTACTGCATTCCAGTCTGGGGTGTCAGAGCAAGACTCCATCTCAAAAAAAAAAAAAAAAAAAAAAAAAAGTCTTCCTTGATAGCAAGGGCTGGATTCCCCCAGATGGGAACAGGGAACCTAGGGAGACAGCAAAGAAATATAATCTCTGAATGGGGGGCTGGTGTGCAGGTTAGGAGTTTGCTAGTCCCTTTCTCTGCTCTGAAGGGTGAGTCTGGGGGCAGGGGGGCAGGGTAACCAGTGTGTCTCCAGCCAACCTAAATAAATCCTTGAATGAGTCAGTGAGTGAATCAACAAATGAAAAAAAAGGCAACATCATGCAGACCCATACACACACCCCTGCCTTTTGAGTTCAGCACAGATGGTACTGCCACCCAGAGACTGTCCAACTAATCGTTTAAGAATGGTCACAAACTCAGTAGTTCATACAAGTCTTCTGGGGAGTTTTAAAAATATTTTAGTGCCCCACTTCAAGAACAGATGGTATCCAGTTATGTCGCTCAGACCACAGTCCTAGGACTTTCTCTTTTTTTAAGAGACATCTCACTATGATGCCCAGGCTGGCTGACTGGCCTCAAACTCCTGGGCTCAAACAATCCTCCCACCTTGACCTCCTGAGTATCTAGAGTTACAGGTGTGTGCCACCATCCCAACCTGGCTTGAAATGTCCTCTCTTGCCTCCTTGAATCTGATTCACAGGAAAGGATTGTTCCTGCTGGTTTATGTTGAAGATAGAGGTGCTGGAATGAGTGCCCCCTCAAACACACTGCTTTGGATCTGTCTCACCATGTCCTGTGTGTCCGTGGCTCTCATCAACTTAGTCTTTCCTATGCCTCAACTGTCTCAGATCTTTATTATCTGGACAAAATCTTGGCCTGAGTCTTCAAAAGAGATCATGCTTTTCCATTCCTTTTTACTTCATGCGTACTGCCTCCATTTCATCATGATTTATTCTTAACTCAGTGCAAACTGCCTTCATTATAGTAACCCTTTCTCAGAGAGCTCCAGTGTTCAGTATCCCTCCTCCAGGACTTCCCTGACATGTTTTACTTTATTGGTCATCAATTATTTTTTGAAGTGTCCCTTCTTTTTGCTTCTGTAATATCTTATTCCACATCTTTGGACTTTCGTAGTCACTGCTTATGTTTTTCTTCCACTGATTTGGCTCTTTCCACTGAAGACTGTGAGGATTCTTCAGAGCTCACACTTAAGCTTTCTTTTTTCTTTTTTTTTAAGACACGGGATCTCACTCTGTTGCTCAGGCTGGAGTGCAGTAGCACGATCATAGTTCACTGCTGCCTCAACATCCCAGGCTCGAGCAATCTTCCCACCTCAGCCTCCCAAGTAGCTGAGACTACAGGTATGCGCCACCATGCCAGGCTAATTTTTGTACTTTTTGTAGAGACGGAGTCCCACCATGTTGCCCAGGCTGGTCTCCAACTCCTGGGCTCAAGTATACACCCACCTCAGCCTCCCAAAGTGCTGGAATTACAGGCGTGAGCCACTGCGCCAGGCCTTAAACTTTCTTTATCTCTACATCTGCTCAAGTTCCACCCATTCCAAAAGTCCCAACTCTCATATCCAGCCAGATAACTCTGAGACCTCCATCCCTGGTTCGTTCTGACACTTCAGCCCCACCACTCACTCTTCTAGCCTTCTAACAAGCTCCCCCTGCTTCCCTGCAGCCACATAAGTCCAGCAGGCTGGAGGACATGCTACCCTCCAAAGCTCTTCTTTCACCCTCTTACCCAGGCCTACCAAGCCAGGTTCCTGGCTACTTCCTCCTATTATACTTTCCTTTGAAATGTTTCAGATACAGCCCTTCCTTTCCATTGCCATTGCTAAAACCCTAATTGAGGCTGTCCTCACCACCACTTGGATTCATTCATGTATTCATCCAGAAAATTTTTATTGAACACCAACTATGCAGCTGGCACTGGAGCTGTATCTGTGAACACAACAGAGGAAAAAAATCCCTGCCACTGAGAAGCTTATAGTCTAGTGGAAAGGGCAGATGAAAAACTAGGAAATATGTTTTCTAGAAAATATTTTCTGAAAATAACTAGAAAATATTTATAATATATATTAGAAGTGTATATTAAATAATAATAAATGCTAAGAATGCTAATAAATGCTAACCAAAAAAAAAAAAAAAGCAAGGAAGTGAAAGGGTGGGTGAGTTGTTATTCATCTAGAGTGATTACAGAAGCCTCATGAGTAAAGACCTGAAAGAAGGGGGGAGCCATTTTGGATGCCTAAGCCTTTCAAGTTGGGGACACAGTGGAAGGATATCCTGGTGTATCTGAAGAGACTATGCAGGCCCTTGCACACCACTGTAAGACTTTGACTTTTATTCTGATTGAAAAGGGAAGCTGTCAACAGGTTTTAAACAGTAAAAAAGAAACAACCTAATTTTTCAACTTTATTTTTAATAGCTTTCTTGAGGTATAATGGACATATAAACTGCAGATATTATTTGAAGTGTACAGTTTGATAAGTTTTGACATATGTATATACCCATGAAACCAACATCACCATAAAAATAATAAACACATCCACATCTCAAAAATTGTCCTTTGTCCTTTGTGTTTCATATTTTATCAGAATCACTAGCTCTGAGAAACATAGCACTGAGCTGTTATATTGAGAACACGCGAAGGGGGACTCAAGGAAAACAGTCAAGAAGCCACTACAGAGGATAGTGACTTGGACCAGGGAAGTAGGTAAACAGTGGCTGTAATGAATAGTTGATTAATCACTATCTCATAACTTCTTGCTGCATATTCACTCCAATTCCCTCTGAAGAGAAATGAACAAAAATGTCGCTTTCACAGGATAACCTCCTCCCTTCAAAAAAGTCCGCTAGCTCCCAATTGCCCTCAGGCTAAAAATTGCAACTCTTTAAGGCCCTGCTTTTTCTATTACCACTCTCAAATCTACATCTTGACCTTCCTGTCCTCTGGTCATTCCCCTCCACGTCCTTTCTATTTCAGCACACTTCCACCCCCTCCCCCAAGTCTAAATTGTGCCCAAAGTCCCACTTTCTCCAGAAAGCCTTTTTGAGGTCTCCATTGGAGTCTCTCCCTTCTCGAATCTCCAGTTACATTTGATGTTAATACCTCAAAGGAAATGTATCCTTTTTTAAGTACCCAGGGCTGGCGGTGTAGAGCTCTCTCGAGCATCCCGCGTAATCCCCAAGTGCGAGGCTGGGCCTATGCTACTACAGGCGCTCGCTGCCTAAGCCTGTCTGTGTGTGGCAGTGTCCTAGTCGTCCTCCCCTCCTCCTTCGGCATCTGCTCTGCATTAGTCTGTCCCAGGCCTCCGCAGGCGCCGATGATTAAATCATCATCATTAACCAGGGCCTGCCCCCCCATCCCCGGCAGCAGGGGGAGAATGGGGGGATAAGATCACTACCAAGTCCCTGGGGGTCTCTCCCTCCCCATCCCCTGGCACCCTCTCCGAGACTCTGCAAAGCCCGAGAAACTCCCTCCGTGGAGCGGGGAGAAGGCCCGCCATCTGGATGAAGCTCCGCTCCGCAGACGCCGACAGGGCGGCATTACGAGGAGAGGACCCAGGAGGGGCTTCTTCAGCAGGGTAGTCGTCACAGAAGACCGACGACCCTGAGCGGGTAGCAGGCACAAGACTGCCGGGCCTTTGGGGGTAGGAGGGGGCAGTCTTTCGCAGGCTCCAAAAGTTAGTCTTGAGGTCGCTTAGGGTCTACTATGATGAGTTCTAAAGGAGGCTGAAGAGATAGGACCCTTCCCTATGCCCCCCCACCACTCCTTAATTACGGATTGAGGAGGGGAGGGGCCGGTGGGGCTCAGGTGAGCACACGGGGAGAAAGGAACGTGGGCGGGGCCTTACAGAGGGTGAGCGAATCCGAAAAGACCTAGAACCTCGTTGCTGGGAGACAAGTCCCGCCCTGCAGGCGGCACCGGAAGTGGCAGGCTGGGATCAGCCTTTAAGATGGCGTCTCCTCAGGGGGGCCAGATTGCGATCGCGATGAGGCTTCGGAACCAGCTCCAGTCAGTGTACAAGATGGACCCGCTACGGAACGAGGTGCAAGGGCGGCAGGGTTACTGCTGTGGTCGGCCAGCGGTGCGAACTGGGGCGGGCTAAAGGACGGGCGGTGGCTGGCCGGGCGCCCAGTGCGCCTGCGCAGAGACAGAGTACCCAGTGCGCCTGCGTGATTGCGATCGGGTTGCCAAACTCCGCTTAGGACGCCTGCGCATTGTGTCACCGACGTTGTGTAGTCTCCCCTGGGAAAGGAGGGTCAGGCGAGTCCACGTGAGGGAAGCCCCCGCTGTGCGCGGAGCCCTCTGCTGGGCGGAGGCGGAGTGCCAGCCCCCTGGAGCTCATTCCCGGCTGATGGCGCAGGACGCGGGGCTTGGCCGTGGAGTGTGATGAAGGAGGCGACCCCCAGAGTGGGAAGGCGCACGGGTTGGGGGCTGAGGGTGGATGGTTGGTGACGGAGGGTGTATATTCAGGAGGAAGTTCGAGTGAAGATCAAAGACTTGAATGAACACATTGTTTGCTGCCTATGCGCCGGCTACTTCGTGGATGCCACCACCATCACAGAGTGTCTTCATACTTGTGAGTGCCTTGGAGACTGCCTAGTTCTTCCAGTCCCTAGTCTTCACCAAGCCGACTGCCAGCTTCTGTGCGGCCTGCCCCACGAATCCAGGCACCCCACCCAGCCCATGAATCCAGTTTCCAGAGGGCCTGAGAATCTACTTTTCTTTTCCTGCAGTCTGCAAGAGTTGTATTGTGAAGTACCTCCAAACTAGCAAGTACTGCCCCATGTGCAACATTAAGATCCACGAGACACAGCCACTGCTCAACCTCAAACTGGACCGGGTCATGCAGGACATCGTGTACAAGCTGGTGCCTGGCTTGCAAGACAGTGAGTGACCAACCTGACTTTGAGGGGCTTCTTGAGGACTAATTGCTGAGTGGCAGCTTGAGGTGACAGGGGCTTTGGTAGGAATCATGTAGGCAGAAGGCCAAAGATGAGGGAAGGACAAAGAGTGAGGAGGGACTAATACTTTATTCTCATATTTCACCTTCTTCTAGGTGAAGAGAAACGGATTCGGGAATTCTACCAGTCCCGAGGTTTGGACCGGGTCACCCAGCCCAGTGGGGAAGGTATGTCCTTGGCCGCGGGAGAGTAAAGCCCCCAGAGCATTCTTCTTGCCCAGTTTTGCTCTCTGGGGAAAGAGGAGTATGGAATGTGTGCCACCAGCCACCTCACTACCCTATCTTTCTCAGAGCCAGCACTGAGCAACCTTGGCCTCCCCTTCAGCAGCTTTGACCACTCTAAAGCCCACTACTATCGCTATGATGAGCAGCTGAACCTGTGCCTGGAGCGGCTGAGGTAGGAGAAGGTCAGGGGTTGCAGAAGGTGACAGTGCCAATGACCCAGAGCCAGGGAGGGTATGGGGGAGAGGCCAAGCAGTGAGTGAGTACCTATCCCCTTGAAGAGAGTGTATCATGGCTCTGGGTGGGGGAGAGGAGGAAAGATAGGGTTCCCTAACCTGTGTCTATTTCCCCCCAGTTCTGGCAAAGACAAGAATAAAAGCGTCCTGCAGGTGAGAAGGGCTGAGGGGAGGGCCTCTCTAAGGAGACTCACCTCCCATGGCCCTTCCCTCACACACCTTGCCCTCTTCCCTCCCCTCCCTGCTCCCAGAACAAGTATGTCCGATGTTCTGTTAGAGCTGAGGTACGCCATCTCCGGAGGGTCCTGTGTCACCGCTTGATGCTAAACCCTCAGCATGTGAGTAGTCTCACAGTTGGTTTCTTGGAGGGGAGAAGGGGCTAAGAAAGGAGGGACAAAGTCTAGGGTGGACCAGGGTAGTTTTTGACCTGCCAGAAAGTTCCTAAAATTATACCCCCATCTCCCTCCTAGGTGCAGCTCCTTTTTGACAATGAAGTTCTCCCTGATCACATGACAATGAAGCAGATATGGCTCTCCCGCTGGTTCGGCAAGGTAAGCCAGGCCATCCTCCCTGGCTTCACCCCCCTTCAGACTTCCCCCAACCAAGCCACAGTCCGCAGGGGAAGGGTGGGCTGAGGGGCCCTTTGGATAATATAATAATACTCCCCACTGACTACTACTTCCTCATTCTCTCCTTAGCCATCCCCTTTGCTTTTACAATACAGTGTGAAAGAGAAGAGGAGGTAGGGGCCAAGCCCCCACCCCATCCCACTCCCCTTCCCTCCCCAGATATTTATGTGAAATGAACTGCAGCTTTATTTTTTGAAATAAAAACTTTTAAAAAGCACCTCTCTTCCTTATTCTTCCTGCCTCACACTCATGCGTGTCCTGCCTTCTTCAAAAATCCTGAGTTTCATTGTGAAGAAGGACCTGTGCTCTATGGCCATGGGCCCTCAATGTCTTGCCAAAGGAGAAGGGTAGAGGATCCCTGTATGTGTGACACCAGGCCTCCCACACCACTCTTTTTGGTGATGGGAAGGCTTCCTCGAGGGGAGCTCTCAGCTGTCCTTGTGTGCTGCAGCATACAGTGTGGGTGCGGGCCTCTTAGGAGATGTCCTAATTCAGCAGTGGTGAGAAGGCTGGAGTTGGACAGTGGCTGCTGCAGGATTGAACAAGTGAGATATTTTAAAGAAAAATCCGAAGAATTGTGTTACAGTTTTATAACTTGGGGGATGGGGACAAAAAGGAGGGAGAAGTCTAAAAAACAAATGGGGTGGGGCCACAGGGATTGTCAAAAGTGGATGCTTGGCTGTCCATACAGAATTCAACAAGTACTTGGGGACCAAGACTAGAAGTCAGGATGGGGAATAAGTAGCTGAGGAGGAGAGGGAGCTGATGTGGAGGACAGCAAGGGCAACTTCAAGGAACAAGAGGGAAGCTGCAAGGCACCAGCTCCATTAATTGAGCAAACATTCCTTGTCTGTATGCCATGCCAGGGTCCTTGTTCTATGGTCCTCTCAGTGGGGTAGCTAGAAACTTGCCCAACTGCGACAGGAACAGACAGAGGCCAAAGCAGAGTTCCGGCCTGCTGCCAAATCTGGGACAAACTGTATGGAGGCGCAGCATGTGTAGCCAGAACCCGAGTTAAAACCTAGGTCCCACCCTGGCTGGTCTGACTTCACAGCTTCTAGGGGATTGGTTGTGCGAAGCTGTTGAGAGCGGAAGGCGCTAACCATCAAAAATGGAGGTAGGGTGGCAGAGGATGGGGCGGGAGGGTAGGGAGTGAGTACAGCAAAGGTGGCCTCAACTGGGTAAGAAAACTCCAGACTTGTGGGAAAGGCCTGAGCTCGCATTGGACGCTCTGGGGTGCCACAGTCGGACTGGCTTTCCGGGAAACCTCCGCCTCTCCGCGCGGATGAAGAGGCTGCAGACGCCGAGGAAGAGCTCGAGTGCGTGGGGCACTGATGGGGATCCGGGTGGGCATACCGCGGACGGCATGGGTACGCTTCTTTCCTGACATGGTCTCCAAGATTACCAAAGCTTCCAAACGTTTCCAGGGAATGCCTCCCCCCCCACTAGCCCCCTCCTCGACCTCCTCCAGGAACACCCCAGCTCAGGGCTCCCCACTCCTCTTCCTCCGAATTGAAGCTCTGTGGGCTTTGCAGTCCGGGCAAGTACGTGGCGGCCAGGGCTGTTCTCCAGGAGTTTCTGCGCAAAAACGAGTTTCCTAGGAGTGACAGGGGAGTGGCATGGGCTCAAGGGAGAGTAGAAACGCTCCCGGGGGCTTTGCAGGGGCCGAGCAGCTGCGGGAGTTGGGGAGCAGTCCGACTTGGTCTCCCTGGAAGGCCCTCCCGTTGGGGCTGGGCGGCAGCTCGGCGTCGAAAAAGCCAGGTCTGAAGATTAATGGGCCCGAGGCCGGAGACCCTGAGAACCAAGTCACGGGACTTGAGGCCCTTGGTGACTCACGCCTTGAGGTCAAGCAGCGCGGAAGGCGCTCTGGCCGGATCTGGGGTGGGGCCCGGCCGAGCCTTGGTCTAGTCTGTCAGCAGCGGCAGCTGCACTGCGTCTCCCAAGGTGGCTGAAGCTGGCCAGCTGCGGGCTCCGCGCCGCTCGTCCCGGGCCTATGGGTCCATTCCCCACTCCCACCCGGACCCCGGGGTCACTCGGGTCTCCGTCTGTGCCAGGGAGGGAGAATCACGCCCAGGGTCCTCTCTGGCTTCGAGCAACTGAGAACGCGCCCGGACGCGGCGCGGCGCTCCGGAGTCAAAGGAGAGGCGGCGGCAGGACCACCCCAGGGCGCTGTCTGCACCCCTGGACGCTCTCGGCCGTGCTGCACTTTCGGGACAAGGCGTCTGTTCTCCTCTGGGGGGCCAAACATTGCCTCTGCCCACCTTCCTCAACCCCGCCATTTCCAGGACTCACACGCAAAGGCGACAGCACCAGGATTTGCTCCAGCCTTTGGCACAGAGGAGGACGGGTCCCTCTCTCAGCCTGGCCAATCATTCCCAGGGCTTGATGGGAAAAAGGACTTCCCTAGAAGTGATTATTGCGGAGTTGCGGTGAGAAAAGTGTCGGGGAGGGCGTCCGAGTTTCCCACCGCTGGCTGCTTCCCCACCCGCACACCCGGGAGGGTGGCGGTGGGCGCGCAGAGATCTTTGCAAAACAATGTCCAGGGCGCAAAACAACTCACAGGCCTGCCGCGCCCCAAGTCATGAAACTAAAATATAAGGATCGGTTCACTCCGCAGTAGCTCTTTTTGAAAGAGAAAACAATCCCAGAAGTGTGCGGGACGGACGGACGCCCCTTCTCACGCTCCTCTGCCTGGACTTTCCTCCCTGAACTCCCACTTCCCTCTCACTCCCGTTCACGGATGTTCCCTAAGGGTGGGGAGGAGGGGGGCAAGCTCTTCTCTGAGATTGTCCTTGTCCACCTCCCCAAGGGGTTATTCTGAGGGGTTACTCCAACCCTCCTACACATTCACAGAATTCAGTGGAATGTCCGGGCCAGGCAATCAGAGACTAAAGGTCGTTTATTGAGCAGGACTCCGTGCCACCAGTGGGGAACTGGGTTGAGCAGGGGCGGCCCGGGGTGGAGGAACCCGCCGATGGGGTATGCAAGATAAGGTGGGGGTAGGGCTGGGGGATGAGAATGGGAAATCTGAAAGGGGAGGTGTGAGAAAGCATCCTTAAGTGGGAATGGGGTGCCTTCCCAAGAGACCGAATTTGGAATGTGGGGATCTCTACAAGGGGAGGGAGTGCAAGGCCCTGAAATGTCTGAAGGGACAATAAAAGGAATCTGAGAAGGTGGGAAACACAAGAGATTGCCTGAGGATGACGGGGAAGGAAAACCGTCCGCCCCGCGGGGCCAGTGGTGAAGGCTGGCCTCCCTGCATCTCTTGAGAAGGATCTTGAACAGGGAGGGTTCCACCCGTGGGCGGGAAGAGGCGAGCACCCGGGATTTTCTGCGCTTCCAAGCTGGGATTGCGGGTAGCCTATAGGACAGCCGAGTAAGTGTCCCCTCCCCAACCTAGAACAAGGTTTAATCTCTTAATCTTCCTCATTAATCACTCACCCTCCTCCTACCCCTCTCTGTGGATCCGGTTTCTCCCCAGCTCGAGTTCCAGTACTGGGAAGAGTCCCCTTCTGTGGCCCCACCATCCCCTGGACTAGTCCCTGGCCACTATGATGACCTTAGAGGGGCCTCTGCTGTCCTGGGCCTCCTCCCTTTGCTAGTCTCCACTTCCATCTCCTCCCCCAAACTCATGTTTGGGAGCTGTCCAATCCCAGTACCTGAGCCCAGCTGCAGAGGGGAGAACCAGGCAGGAGAGATGGAAGGGGCTGCAAGGCACAGGCCCATAAGGAGCTCCGCACTCCTCACAGACACACGCAAGTAATTGAGAGCAGAGGTAGAGACAGACACAAAAGCCACATAGAGGATGTATGAGTGAAGATTGCAGCGTCTGCTTGGTGACATGCCTGGGATGCAGTGGGGCAGTTCCTGCTGCCTCCAGAGAGCCGCTTTATTGCACATTAAGTGAAACCACTGGGATGGTTTCCAGGGCTGAGGCCTGTAGCCCGAAGATCTCTCCAGGACCTCCTCTGCCCCTCACCATTAATAACCATTTAACAAGGTCCTGAGGCAGCTCAGCTTTCCACCATGGCCTGGCTCTGCTCTTTGATCCAGCAGTGGCCTATCAGGCTTTAAGTGTGTTGCTCAGCTTTCCAGGAGGGCATTGTGTGAATGTTGCGGGTGGGGGAGGGGGGTTGTTGGAGTGAGCCCTTTACCAAGAAGACCCTATGAAGGTGCCTTCCCATCTTTGTCAAAGAGTCTTTGGCCCAGGTGCCTTGGATCTCCTAAGCCCTGTTTAGGGAACCCCAATTACATGCTGCAGTTGCCCCAGGGAATAGACAGGTGGACACTGCACAGATGGTGGGAGACGCAGCAGTCTACAAGGAAAGTGACATAATGGACAGTCCAGGAGGGACTGGCCTGGTTCTTCGTGGCACTGTTTTAAAAAGCTAGAAGCACATCAGTTTCTAACTTCCCTGGGCAGCAAAGCTGCAAGCTCCTCAGGAGTGGCAGGGCTTCCCTGCCTCTGGGCTGTCAATCCTCCAACTGTTTGGGGTGGAATGTAGGAACAAAACCCATACCTTGCTGGGTCTCCACTGCTGAGGCACCGCTGTCCCTGAGCTGCCTTCTTCCTACAAAGGAGGGCTGCAGGTGCTTACCCAGGTATGAGCCCAGAACCAGTATAAGTGTGGCAGATAAAACCCAGATTAAAGAGGAATGAATACACCAGGCCTCACAGTTAGCACCTGGGTTGTCAGGATGCCTGTCCCAAAATCCAGTTGGGTTCGTAAAGTCTGCCCTTCAAGTCTCTCTTCTATGGGGAGTGACCCCTCTCTGGCCAGTGCACCTTGCTCCCCTTGGCAGTTTCTGAGCCTCCGCAGGCTGGGGAAACCATACATACCTGAACTATGGGAGCTTAAGAAGAAGAAGACAAAGACAGACAAAATCGACTGATTTTGCCAGTCCTCACTGACAAAGACCCCTCCTGGGCAGTTGCACCAGTTTGGAGTTCCCTGGGTCTTCTCTCCTGCGGCCCGGGTCTCCTGGCAGCTTCTCTGTGTGTTCTGACCTCGTCAGGTGGGGCAGCCTAGAATCCATTCACCTGTGCTTGCTTCTTCGTGGCATCCCCACTACTCCCAGTTGCAGTCGCTCTGCCAGGCCAGGTCCTCTCAAGTGTTGCGCCCCCGACCCACGCAGCACTAATCACTTCCAGCCGCCAGGACCTTTTAAACAACGTTTCTCAGGGGTGGGGTGGGGAAGAGGGAGCCAGGTTAGGAGACTGAGGTCCTAGCTGGGATCAGATATCCCAGCACAGTCAGCCCTGATAGCCTTCCTTAGAACTTTGCAAATCCCCAGCCGCTGGGGCCAGAGAAGGCAATTTTATCGTCTACGAGTTTATGAGCCAGAGCGGCTGCTAGGCGGGGAGTCGGCGGCATACAGCGTCTGGAGGTATGGCCCGGCCTGACTGTGCACAGTGCAGCACCCCGCAGCGCGGAGCAGCCCCGCGGCCCTGCTCTGAAGGGTAGTTTGGTCGGCTTCTGCTCTCCGCGCCTGCCCCAGCCTGCAGAATTACCCTCCCCGGACATCTAGGAGCTCCAAACCCACCAGGGCCCAGGGTGGAGAGGTGGGGACGCAGGAGGAGGGGCACACAGGACTCGGGCCCAGAGCCGGGGGCGGGTCCGAGGCTAGGGGCCCGGATCGGGAGCCAAGCGCTGGGACCCAGGCGGCTGCGGAGCCGAGCGCAGCGGGCAGCGGGACCGCCCCAGCCCGGCCGACCATGAACTCGGGACGCGAGCCCCGAACACCCCGGACACTCTTAAGCATCGCAGACATCCTAGCCCCGGGCATGGTCCCCCGAGCACCCTCTGCACCGCAGCTTCCAGAGTCGGGTCCGGGTCCAACGTCGCCGCTGTGCGCGCTGGAGGAGCTGACTAGTAAAACTTTCCGCGGACTTGACGCGCGCGCTCCGCAGCCCTCTGAAGGTATAGAGCCGGCAAGGTCGCGGACTCTGACTTGGCCTTTTTCCCCACCTCTCTCCTCCTGATTCCCCGTCTCAAACCTTTGTCCCACCCCAGGCCACCCACCCTAATCCGTCCCCTGTCCTCAGCCCACATGCCAGGACTCGCACCTGCGACTTCTCACCTCTCTTCCGTTAGTCCCTAGTTTCCGCGGCGGCTCCGGAAGGCCGCCAGTACCGCAGGGAAAGGGCAGACTGTCGCCAACTGAGCTACCAGTTGCTCTCTTCCCTGTAGGCAGGGCAGTCGCGACAGAGAAAGGCAGGAGAGAAAGAGACAAAAGGCTTGAGCCGCAGGCGGTAAACGACTGAGCCTGCAAGGGAGGCACAGAAAGCGCTGGAAAGAGGGTCGAGTCTCTCCGGGTGACCAAGCTCCGCTCCAAGGCACTCTCTTCTCGAGAGGAGTCAAGGAGCAGAAAGTCCTTGGCGCAGCATTGGACGCGGGACTGCGCACTCTGCCTTTCCTCGCTCTCTGTACCTCATTATCTTCCCTTTTGGGCTCGAGGAGCGGGCTCTGGTGTCACTAAGGAACTGTAAGCCGAATGCCCGACCCGATCCATGGAAGGGCATGATCTAAGTCCTGTTAACACCGCCACGCTGGGTCGGCTGCCCTGACTCTTAGTCGCCTCTGGTGTCACCCTCAACCTATAGCCTGCTCAGCCTGAGGCTCCTAAAAGCCTCAAAGGCTCCACCCCAGAAGGTTTGACCCTGCACCCGGTCCCCTCTGAATCATCCCTCCCTTCCTTCACTTCCTTGCCCCTACAATACGCCCTCAGCCTGCTGCCTTTCGTATCCTTGTGGCCAGCCCGCTTTGCGCCCCCTATCCCCACCTGGGCCTGACTCCCGGTAAGGGATCACAGTTCGGGTCCCCATCCGCCTTCCTGGCTCTCCCTCTACTTTCCCCACCGCCACCGGCCCAACCCCACCCCCAATTTTTCTTTCCAGGCCGCAGCCTGATTCCCGGAGGCTGGTAACTGACCCCCTCCCTATCCCTGCAGGGCGGGCAGCCGCGAACGCGTTGGGCCCTGGCCCTGCCAGCCGCAAACGGCGCAAGTCACGCACGGCGTTCACCGCGCAACAGGTGCTGGAGCTGGAGCGGCGCTTCGTCTTCCAGAAGTACTTGGCGCCGTCCGAGCGAGACGGGCTAGCTACGCGACTAGGCCTGGCCAACGCGCAAGTGGTCACTTGGTTCCAGAACCGACGAGCCAAGCTCAAGCGCGACGTGGAGGAGATGCGCGCCGACGTCGCCTCACTACGTGCGCTGTCCCCCGAAGTCCTGTGCAGCTTAGCACTGCCCGACGGCGCTCCAGATCCCAGCCTCCGCCTCGGACCCGCCGGCCCTGACTCCCGGCCCCACCAGTCAGACGAGGAGATACAGGTGGACGATTGAAGAGAAAGCCTCCGCCAACCCTGGGCTCTGGGGTCCGGGACTCCTCACCTCGTGCTCTGCCTCCTGCGCGAGTTCCAGGGTGGAGGAAGGAGGTCCACTTGGGCCTCTTCCGGCCCACAGTCCAGACGCTCACCTTTCCCGGTTTTTTTTTTTTTTTTTTTTGTAAGTTTGTTTTGTTGTTTGAGACAGGGCCTTGCTCTGTCGCCCAGGCTGGAGTGCCGTGGAGCGATCACCACTCACTGCAGCCTCGACCTCCTTGGCTCAAGCAATCTTCCTGCTTCAATCTCCTGACTAGCTGGGATTACAAACGTGCAGCCCCACCTCAGCCTAATTTTAAAAACTTTTTTTTAGAGAGGAGGTCCCGCTATGTTGTCCAGGCTACCTTTCCCAATATTTTAGAATAAAGTCGAGACTCTGCCGCACCATGCCTCTATTCAGACTCCCGTCATGAGCAAAGAACAGTAAAATCTGTAAAGTGCTATGGAGTCTGCACTTGGCACTGTGCCAGGGCTTTCAAAGCAATGTTTCCTTTAGCCCTTATAGCAACCCTTAAGGTAGGTAATAATTATGCCATTTTTACAAAGTAAGAACCCTAAGGTCAAGTTTTGGACCCAGCATCCAGCCAGCCATCAGGGCTGATGCTTACCAGTCTACCAAGGGGAAGTCACCGGGCCTAAGTGAAAGACAGTGGGGTCTTGGCCCACCTACTCTGTGCCTGGGAGACCTTGATTCTAATCCCTAGGTTGGCCCCAGGGTGATGACATTGCTTCCCTACCCATAGGTCATTTGTTAATGGGTGCCTGACCCTTTCCCCATCCTGCCAAAAGAACCCTCCACTGGGACACAGGCAAAGAGATGGGTGCCCAGAGAGGCCACACCCCTACTTGGAAGCCCTCTGCCAGGCCCCTGAGCTGGAAATGTTCCCACTACGATGGTGCCAGCAGCCAGAGGGTGGAAAGGCCTGGCCCGCTGGGGTGAAGCTTGGAGTAGTGGCCTTGCCTGGTAGGGATTCCAGCCTAACTCAGCCAGTGGACATTTCTGACATTCATTTATTCCACTGGTGATAATCACCCTCCTACAGTATGAGGGGAGAGGAGGGGGAACGCTCAGTAGTTGCAAGCCTTCCCCTCCCCAATGGTCCCAGACCAAGCTCAGGTGTCTTTCCTGCTTCCCTTCTCTCCTGTCAGTCCTCCAGCTCTCTTCAGACTTTCTCCTGCCTCTGCCTACGTGTGACAACCCCACTTTCAAGGAAGCTCCATGGGTTCAAGGGGGGTCAGCTAGGGCCTTAGTTGCAGGTGGAGAGCCCAAGAGAGGATATGCCTTGGGGAGTGAACAAGGCTGGAAGGTAGAAGGGAACCTGGCATTTTCAGACAATTAACTACCATTTATTAAGCAGTTCCAAGTGCTTTGCAGGTATTAATCCTTAAAATAACCCAACGGGACAGAGAATTTTCTTCCCATTTTAAGGATAAGGAGACTGAATCACAGAACCCTGAGGAAACTTGGCCACGTGACAGTTTGCAAGTGGTAGCACAGGGACTGAGTTGTTTGCTTGTCTGATTCAGGAGCCCATGCTCTTGGTCTCTATAAAGGTGACTGATCCTAAAGGAAAGAAGCAAAGGATTTACAGAGAGAGGGGAGGAGAAAGGGCCACAGATAGGAACTTAGGCATTGTACTTTAGAGCATGGTCCCTGGAGGTTTTAGAGAGAGACATGAGACCATTGTTTAGGGTAGGCCAATCTGGCTGTGGGCGCAGGGTGGATCAGAGACTGATAGAGACCTGAGGAAGGGAGTATATCTCTGGCCACTGCAGAAGGTAACAACAGAGAACTCAGGGCCAGACTTGAGGTGGGGCTGGGAGGTGGTCACAGAAGAGGAATCTGCGATTGCCCCAGGGATTAAGGATTGCATGAGTCAATGACAACCTAGCAAATGTCGGCAACTGGAAGAAAAATGGCAACATGGAAACAGACAGTGATCACTGGTGTAGAGCTAAGAATCTGTCAGCCATTATGCATATGCAAAAAAAACCTCTTTGCAACTGCATTGCCCCCTCAGTACTCCCTTCATACCTTCTAAATAATGCCTCTTTGGAACATTTCCAGTAGAGTGATCAACTCTTTCCCATCTGCCCAGCATTTTCCAAGTTTTGGCACTGAAAGTCCCTCATTCCAGGACATCCCTCAGTTCCAGGAAAACCAGGATGGTTGGTCACCCAACTTTCCAGTCCTGGGAACTCAGAACTCAGGCTATTGGGTCAGACCCCTATTAATTAGGAGGGTGAAAGTGGGGCAAAGTGTCAGGAGTCACATGACTCTTGGAAAACCTAGAAGTCCAGGACAGGCTAAGGTACCGGGGAGGGAACATTTACTTGAGAAGCTAGAACAAGGAGCCAGTTCAGCTGGAAGGCAAAAATACCATTGAGTAGTGGTGGGCGGCCATTGTTTGAGAGGCCAGGAGCCCCACAGAAGTCCCAAAAGCGTGCAGGTCCCTGCTCAAAAACGGAAAGCCAGATGAGCAGACCTCTTATGGAACCACTGTAATACAATCACCCCTTGAACAAACACAACCACCTATGCCCATCCTGCTCCCCAACCAGGGGTGAGCAAAGAACTCTCACGGCAAATCCTTCTAGTTAGGAAGGTAGGGTCCAGTCAAGTTAACTGGCTTTGAGTCATAACCTCTCTCCCCATTAAGGTTTCCCAAATTCTCGCCCAGCTAGCACTGCCACCTCTTACACTCAAGCCTTGGACAACAAAACTCAAACCTGTCCCACCAAAATGGCCTCTGGATCAAGGTCTGCTCAGCTAAGACCTCGAATAGTGTGTATCAGGATCACTTGGTAGGTTTATTGAAACACAAATTGCTGGGCTCTGCTCCCATGGTTTCTGACATAGAAGGTCTAGGATGGGGCCTGAAAAATTGCATTTCTTTCTTTTTTTTTGAGAGGAGTTTTGCTCGTTACCCAGGCTGGAGTGCAATGGCGCGATCTTGGCTCACCGCAACCTCCGCCTCCCGAGTTCAAGTGATTCTCCTGCCTCAGCCTCCCGAGTAGCTGGGATTACAGGCACGTGACACCACGCCTGGTTAATTTTGTATTTTTAGTAGAGGAGGCATTTCTCCATGTTGGTCAGGCTGGTCTCAAACTCCTGACCTGATCCACCCGTCTTGGCCTCCCAAGTAATCTCCCTGTAATCTCCCCTGCTGGGATTACAGACGTGAGCCACCGTGCCCAGCCTGAGAAATTGCATTTCTAATAAGTTCCTGGATGATGCTGATGCTGCTAGCTTAGAAACCACACTTTGAGAATCACAGTCCCAGAACTATAGATTTTGTGAATTTCAGTACCAATTCACCCATACTCCTCTCTTCCTACTGTGGGAAGCATGACTATGTAGGACAGTTGCAGACAAAAACTGGTTTATTTAGCACCCACTATGTACCAGGCACTTGGGAGGTATTTTCTCACACTTTCGCTTTCCATCCTCACAATATCTCTTATGAGGTAGGGACTACCCTCATTTTTATAGACGAGGGAACTGAGGCTTAGATGTTGACAGACCCGTCCAAGGTGACTCAGTTGGTAATGGTAGACTTCATCCTGCTACACAGTATTTAAGGGGCCTAAACCATAAACAATTCTTTAAAATTTGCGAAAGTCACACATAAAGGAGATGTTTCAATACCTCCTCTCTCCAGGTATGAACAGTATTGAGCAAGACCCATAGGGCAGCAATAATCATTTATCCTGATGAATGGTTCCTCTGTGAAAGGCAAGGGGCTTGGGGGAGAGCTAAAGCCTCCTGCAGACCCACATTTAAATGAGCTGACAGTCCCAGTAGGACTACGGAGGAACCAGCTAGGGGAAGCTGCCAGGATCTTAGTGGTGAAATTAAAAGGAGATCATGATTCTTACACAGGAAGTGGTGAATTCAGTTGACCCTTGGAAAAACTGAATAAATTAACATGGGGAAAGGCTAATTACAATGCCCAATGGTGGGGTAGAGAAATAGAGTGGCCAAGGTTGTAGCAGCCTGGGCACCTGCTGAGGCCCCATTCAGCAGGAGAGCCACCAGTCAGGAGTGTGGACATGTATGGCCCTACCAGCTCTAAGCAGGAGCTGGTAAGAGACTTCCCAAATGCAACCCTTGGTGAATATTCTAGCAGTGAGAGGAGGTGAGCACCAGACCACTGAACAAGAGAGGTCAGAGTCATACACAGCTATCTGGACAGGAAACGGCATGAGGAGCTGTGAGCAATCTGGGGGCTGTGGCTAGAAAAACAGGGAATGAGCTGGGGCTGGGAAGAGGTGAGCATCTATTAAGCTGAAAGGTGGGACTCAAGACCCCTCAGCATTGTGATCCTGTTCCTGCACACCAAGCTCTAGTTGGTGAATGAGGCCCCCAGGACCAAGAGGAAGAGCAAGGCCCAGATGCTTTCTCACTGTCTCTGTTATAGCCTAAAAACCTGAACTTTCCTATAGTTCCCTTCTTGAGCCTTGTTGGGTTTTATTTTTCCTTACTGCCCCCAGAAGAAGCCTTCTGCTTGAGAACCAAAGGATGTTTCAATGGATGTGGGGCTCCTTTCTCTCATCAGAAACTTCCCCATGGCAAGAGGAATGACTGCTAGGGACATCATTAACTATGGATCTAGAGAATAAGGTCTCAAAATATGCAGTGAAGTGTCACCACACTATGTCTCCCGCCATGGGATGTATACAGGGACTGGTGCCCCCTCATCTGGCCTGAGGTAGATGCTGGAGCCCAAGTCCCAGGATGTCCCAGCCCTTTGAGGAATCCTGGGGCTGGAGAGGATGGGGCCTTCTACTCTGAGTCTGGGAGAGGGGCTGGCTGGGGTGGCTTCGGTGACACGGAGGATAATGCAAGAGTGGACACAGACCAGGGGACCTCGGAGCAGTGCTTCGAGGGCACCTGAGGGAAGGTAGGCCTGAGGCTCCCAGCTCAGCATGGGGAAGTGGCTGGAGGGCCCCAGGTGACAGAGGTGGTACACAGATTCCTCTTCGCTGACCCTGCTGAGAAGGGAGAGAGAAGGGCACCAGATCCTTCTTCTAAGCAGGACAGCCCATGCCTCTCATTCCACCCATCCTTCCCCACCCCCTCCTTAGCCACCTGAGGCTTGGTATTGCAATCCCAGCCAATTCTCTCCGATACCCGCCTCAGCATGACAGTGGGCCTGGCCCCCTTACCAGTGTGAGTTGGAGAAGGCAAGAGCGGAGCTCTCGGGCTGCATCAGGCTGGGACCCACCTTTCAGAGTCTCCTGAAACACAGCAGCTGCCTCTCTGAAGCGCTTTGGTCCCAGAGGGATCAGAAAGAAAAGATTAGGTGTCAGTTTGGAAAAGTACCTTTTCCAAAACTGGCCCCTGCTCCTAGTACCACACCATTGTGACATTTTGGTACTAGAAGCTTATCTAGAAAGTCAACATAGACCCTCTCCCCACTCCATCCCACCCAAATCTCTCCTGTTTCCAGTCCCAGACCTATTACCTGTAGTCCCATCAAGGCCTTGCCCAGGCGGAAGAGGCCCCGGGGCCAGCCAGGCCGTAGGGTGAGGGCCACTTGGGCATCAGCCAGGGCCCACACTGGCTGACCCAGCCGCTCATGGCAGAAGGAACGATTTCCAAATAACCTGATAAAGACAGAAGGTGGCCAAATGTCTGAGTCCTCAACACTGCCCTGCCCTGGCCAAGCCCCCACCTACCGGTGGTCCTGGGGGTTGAGCTTCAAGGCCTGGGTGAAGAGGACCACGGCCTCATGGTAGAAACCATTTTGAGCAAAGCTGGTACCCAACTCTGGAAAGGAAAGAGGGTGAGAAGGTTCAGAAGGGGCTACCCCAGGGAGGGTAGGGTAAGGAGGGAGAGAGAAAGGATCTCACTTGCCAGTTCCTGGCTCCGTTGTAAGGCAGCTGCCAGCAGTCCCGGAGATGCCTGGGGATAGGGTGCAAAGTCAAGCAGGCCTTGAGGTCTCAGCCTCCCCAAATCCTTCTCCTTTGTTTAAACAGATAACACTATAATTAGTATTACCCAACTCATGTAATCCTCATGACAGCCCTACAAGATGGTATCAGCCCTATCTTCCTAGAGAGGAAACCACCCGGGGTCATGGTGACAGTGACAGGGCCTGACTCCACGTCTCTTGACCCTAGGGCCAGAGAACTCCCACTGGACCCTGCGTCAGTCCTTAGATCCTGTGCCTCCCCAGCAGATCCTTGTGCCCCTTCCACGGTTCCAGCTGAAAAAGGTTCTTCAGCCACCTCACCTGTGCCTTTGGACTCTGCTGGGGCCTCTCCTTTCTCGAAGGGCTCTCTTCCTTTTGGCCCATCTTCTGGAGGGGCAGGCCCCTGCCTTGGGGCTCCTGATTCAGTCCCTTCTCTCTGCGGGCACTGAGGGGCCAATCGCCAACCTTGCGCAAAGCCAGAGACACAAAAGTGCTAGACAGATCCAGTGAGTCCTGTGAACAAAATGGAAAGTTAGGGAGGGGGTGGGGATAAAGTACATTCTGGAGGAAGAGGAGGAAAATGAGCAAAGACCAAGAAGAGAAAAAAGGGGTTCTTACCTCTTCTTCACCACACTGTCCCTGAACTGGGTTTCCAGGGCTGGATGGGGGGCTCTCATCCCCATCTGAGATAGCGCTGGCCTGGAAGAAAGGTGGACAGGTACACAGCTGGGATCACCTGGAGCTGTCTGCTTTCTTGGCCCTCACCTTCCTGGCACTTGGTGCTCTTAGTACCGGCCGTAGATACTCACCTTGGGCTCCCCACAGTACTGCTCCAAACGCTCCTGTCGCTTTCGTTCCTTTTGACGCTGCAATAGTAATGGTAATAATGATGTATTTTGAATACTTACTGTATGTTATCTGTTGGGCTAAGATTTCTCATTCCATCTTTGCAGCTCTATGAGACAGGCATCGTTATTATCCTCATTTTGCAGGTGAAAAAGCAGACAAGAGAGGCACCAGCCAGAGGCCTCATGTAAGGAGGCAGATTCCTACCTAGGCAGCACAGTAGGATTCCAGAACCACTGCACCAGACAGCCTGTGAGAGACCCCCCAGTCCCCGGGCCCCTTGTGTCCTCCTGGCAAGAGAGTCCACTGCAGGCCATCTTGAGCTCTCTCCTGTTCCCACAAAGCTTCCTCTTTCCCTCTCCCAAATCCCTTTGGCTCCCCTGCACCCTCCAGCTATGCTCTAGCCACCTTCTTCTTAAGTCGCTTCTTCTCTGCTTTCTGTTTCATGCGCTCCTCCTCAGCCACCAGCTCCTCAGCCAGGCGGTTGGCTTCCTGAAGGACGAAGGGCAGGTGACAGAAAAGGGAGAAACAGGGAAATGGAGAGCAAACATGAAAGGGGGCAGGCAGTGCAGAAGGATCTTGAAAGGTACCAATTAGGGGAGAATATAGGGATGGGAATACGGGGATTGAAAGAACCCCGGGGGACGGCAAAGCCCTCTCCTGAGAATCTCACCTCTTCTGTCACCAGGAGCTTCTGGGGCATGGCCACCTGAAACAGGCTGTCTGAGACACTGGGGAAGGTGGCAGAGGCAGAAGGGCTTTGAGGACAGGGCTCAGACTCTTGGGGAGGATACAGGAAGGACTTGCGGAGACCACAGTAGGTACCCAGTCCCTCAGCCCCCTTGCCCCCGTCACTCTGTCGAGTTGATTTCCCTTCATCATCCAAGTGGCCCAGGAGGTAATCTGTCAGGAGGGAGAAACAGACAGGAAAGAAAGAACATGAGACAGGGGTGCATCTGAGGGTCAGCCCTCCCAGGGTACCAGCCTCGATCCCTGGGCCCAGCCCCTGCACTCCCCACCATGGTGCCACAGCTGCAGCCGCCCGCTGCTCCCATCCACATGGATCCGGTGCAGGCCCTGGGGATCACTCTCCACAAGCCGTCGAAGAAAATCCACTATGTCCTGGGAGGGGGAGGGGAGGGGAGGCTGGTGTTGGGGGCAGTTCCTGGAGAGAGCGAGGGCTTCGCTGGCTTGATCTCTCCACCATGGCAGCCACCAACCAGCCATCCAGCCCAAGACTCTCACTGGCTCTGACCTCTCCCTCCTCAGCACCACAAAATCTGCTGCCCCCGGCTTTTGTAGTCAATCACCTCCCCTTGCTGCTCTCCTGCCTTCCCAAGGGTTGAGTATGGTATTCAGCCTAGCCTTCTCCACCATCCAGGATCTTCTCTCCTCAACCCGAGTTAGCCACACTGAAGCCCCTGGAATGAAGCTCTCTCACCTGCTCTTTCAGCTAGGCCCCCTGTCATATCTGCAGTATGAACAGCCCCACATAACCCACCCTGAGGTTAGCTCACACCTAAAGAAGTACAGCAGCTCCTGGCTGGCTGCTCCTCTGAACCTCATCTGTTTCTCCACAAAGCTAAGCTCTGAGAAATTACTTCCCTACTCAGGGACATCCAATAATCCCCCACTGCCAAGGCCATAGGCAGCGCTGAACCCAGTTCCTCAGCCTAGGATTCAGAGCCTTCCAAAAGGCTCCCAGACTGACTTTTCTAGCCCTCCTTTTAATCCTCCCCTGCTTCACTGCTGTCCTCCCTCTCACCACCAGGCTCCCTCCAGCCTTGGGGCCTTCCCCCAGCTGCTCTCCAATCCCTCCTAACTCTGAGCTTCTTTCTCACCACATCGTGCCTTACCTGCAAGGTCCAGTTCAAATTCTATCTCCCTTCAAACCTTCCCAGACCCTTTCATCTCCAATTATCTCTGCCCCCTCCAACTAATCTGCACCCACGTGGTCTGTGTTACACAATTTAGAACCTTGTTATTGATTGCTTTCTATTGCTCTCCTCATTGGCCAGGCAGCATGGAATTGCAAAGGGCGTTGTGCTGGAGCGGAGCCACTGCATCTGAGGTTATTTTTTCTTTTGAGGCGGAGTCTTGCTCTGTCACCCAGGCTGGAGTGCAATGGCACAATCTCAGCTCACTGCAACCTCTGCCTCCCGTGTTCAAGTGATTCTCCTGCTTCACCCTCCCAAGTAGCTGGGATTACAGACACGCGCCACAATGCCATTTGTATTTTTAGTAGAGAGGGGGTTTCACCACATTGGCCAGGTTGTCTTGAACTCCTGACCTCAAGTGACCCACCTGCCTCGGCCTCCCAAAGTGCTGGGATTGCAGGCGTGAGCCACTGTGCCCGGCCAACTATTTTTTGTTTGTTTCTGAGGCAAGGTCTTGCTGTGTTGCCCAGGCTAGACCGAAACACCTAGGCTCAAGTGATCCTCCTGCCTGTGCCTCCTGAGTAGATGGGACTTCAGGTGTGCACCATTATGCCCAGCTTGTCCAAGTTTTCACTCTGCCACTTCCTGGCTGTTTGATTCTGGAGATGTCATTTAACTTCTTTGGACCTCTCCCTCATTCACAAAATAAGGCAAGACTCTTTAAGACCTGGCTCACACATTCTGTGGTTCTGATGAGAGTCATTTCCTCAGGGAGTATAAGCTTCAAAGACAGGAATGATTACATTCCTATTTGCCTAATCAGGCCTAAACAGAGCAGGACTGACTGAGAAGCTTAGAAGTCAATGATCTTTTGGATTTATTGATTTAGAAGCCACAAACTCAGAAACTCCAGCATGCTAAAAAAAAGCTGTAGGCAGGACTTCAGATGATTGAGGTATACTCAATTTTCTAAACAATCTTCGATCCAAGGCTTCCCTCCGAAGACAGTCCTGGCTTAACAGCATCTCCACTTATACTGCTAGGCACCTTCATCAGTCCTATACTTAAATTCAATTTCCTGGTGGGTTTGTTTCACCTTCCTAACTGCAACATAAGCATAAATAATGAGCCAGGTGTGGTGGCGCATGCCTATAGTCCCAGTTACTTGGGAGGCTGAAGTCGAAGGACTGTTTGAGCCCAGGAGTTCAAGACTGCAGTGAACTATGATCATGCCACTGCACTGAAGCCTGGATAACAGAGGGAGACCCTGTCTCGATAAATAAATATGGCTGGGCA
>NW_012102210.1:3937457-3944992 GCF_000951045.1 Mandrillus leucophaeus | reverse complement strand
GAGGCTGAGGCAGGAGAATGGCGTGAACCCGGGAGGTGGAGCTTGCAGTGAGCTGAGATCCGGCCACTTCACTCCAGGCTGGGCGACAGAGCCAGACTCCGTCTCAAAAAAAAAACAAAAAACAAAAAAACAAAAAACAAAAATAAAAAATAAAAATAAAAAAAAAGCTGGGTGCAGTGGCTCACGCCTGTAATCTCAGCACTTTGGGAGGCTGAGGCGAGCGGAACACTTGAGGTCAGGAGTTTGAGACCAACCTGACCAACATGGTGAAACCCGTCTCTGCTAAAAATACAAAAATCAGCCAGGCATGGTGGCACGCATCTGTAATCCCAGCTACTTGGGAGGCTGAGGTAGGAGAATTGCTGGAAACTGGGAGGTGGAGGTTGTGGTGAGCCGAGATCGTGCCACTGCACTCCAGCCTGGGCAACAGAGCGAGACTCCGTCTCAAAAAAAAACAAACAGGTATTTCCTTGACCTTCTACTACCTGTCCCCAAACCACAGTCTGTGCTACTCTTTGAATTCACTACATGGCCCCTACATATGATCTGGTCCCCCAATATCACTGTGAATCTTCTGCTATCTTGTCACTCTCCTCCAGCCACAGTAGTGTCCTTGGAAGTTCCCACAACACACCAGCTGTGCTCCCATCTTAGGGCTTTGCACTTTACTTTGCCTGGAATGCTCTTTCCCCAGTGAACAGCTCACCCCTTCATCCTTTTTAGATCTCTACGTAAATGTCACTTTCTCAGAGAGGACTTCTCTGACCACTCCTTTTTTGTTTTTTGAGGTGGAGTTTTGCCCTTGTTGCCCAGGCTGGAGTGAATGGTATGAACTCAGCTCACCGCAACCTCCGCCTCCAGGGTTCAAGTGATTCTCCTGCCTCAGCCTCCGGAGTAGCTGGGGTTACAGGCATGCACCACCATGCCCAGCTAATTTTGTATTTTTTAGTAGAGACGGGGTTTCTCCATGTTGGTCAGACTGGTCTCGAACTCCTGACCTCAGGTGATCCGCCTGCCTCAGCCTCCCAAAGTGCTGGGATTACAGGCGTGAGCCACCACACTTGGTCTGACCACTCCTTTTAGAAGGAGAAACTTCCCAACTCCACTAGCATTCCCTATCCTCCTTCTTGCTTTTTCTTTGTACTTCTCATATTTAACATACTATGTTGCTTATTTATTTGTTCACTGGCTGCCCTTATTATATGCTCCTAATTTGTTGAATACAAAGATTTTTGTCTGTTTGGTTTACTGCTATCTCCCAGTACCTACAACAGTGTCCAGTACATAGGTGGTATTCTGTGTGTGCTGAGTAAACAAAGAGATTGGTGAGGAGGCCATTCCAGTAGATACATAGCCAGGAACCGTGTGTGAAGAAACATGTGTGACACAGTGAGTGTAAATTTTGTTTGTTTTTCTTTGAGACACATTCTCACCCTGTCGCCAGGCTGGAGTGCAATGGCACAATCTCAACTCACTGCAACCTCTGTCTCCTGGGTTCAAGCAATTCTCTTGTCTCAGCCTCCCGAGTAGCTGGGACTACAGGCACCCACCACCACACTCGGCTAATTTTTTGTATTTTAGTAGAGATGGTGTTTCACCATGTTGGCCAGGATGGTCTCCGTCTCCCGACCTCATGATCCGCCTGCACCAACCTCCCAAAGTGCTGGGATTACAGGTGTGAGCCACCGCGCCTGGCGGTGAGTATGGACTTTATCTTGTCAGTGATAGCAGTGGACTTGATCTGGGGAATGAAACAATCAAATGAAATAGTGTTGAGACAGCCGGGCGCAGTGGCCGGGCGCGGTGGCTCAAGCCTGTAATCCCAGCACTTTGGGAAGTCAAGGCAGGTGGATCACCTGAGGTCTGGAGTTTGAGATCAGCATGACCAACATGGAGAAACGCAGTCTCTACAAAAATACAGAATTATCCAGGCATGGTGGCGCATGCCTGTAATCCCAGCTACTCGGGAGGCTGAGGCAGGAGAATTGCTTGAACCCGGGAGGCGGAGGTTGCGGTGAGCTGAGTTCATACCATTCACTCCAGCCTGGGCAACAAGGGCAAAACTCCGTCTCAAAAAAAAAAAAAAAAGAAAAAAGAAAAGAAAAAGAAAAAGAAATACTGCTGAGGGAAGATGACGCTATGGATGTAATGTTTAGTTCAGGCCAGATACAAGGAGTCTTGATCTAAAGGAGTGGCAGTGAGACCAGGAACGGAAATGAGGGGCTTCTGTCAAGAGACATTTCAGAAGTAGATTTTAGTGGCTGGCACGATGGCTCATGCCTGTAATCCCAGCACTTTGGGAGGCCGAGACGGGTGGATCACAAGGTCAGGAGTTTGAGACCAGCCTGGCCAATATGGTGAACCCCTCTCTACTAAAAATACAAAAATTAGCTGGGCGTGGTGGGAGGCGTCTGTCATCTCAGCTACTCAGTAGGCTGAGGCAGGAGAATTGCTTGAACTAGGGAGGTGGAGGTTGCAGCGAGCCAAGGTCACACCACTGCACTCCAGCCTGGGTGACAGAGTGAAACTCCATCTCAAAAAAACCAAAAAACAAAAAAACCCTGTTGCCTACTGAGAACATCCAAATCCCTGTGCTAAGTCAAAGCCTTTCAAACCATCTGCTGCCTTCTCTCCCGCCCCATCTTTTACTGTTCCAACCAAATTCTCCACTCTGGTCTCACTTTAGTAAAGTTCTCTCAACTTTTCCTTGTTTTACTGTCTTTGCTCACACCGTCCCCTCCATCTATAAAAAAATATTTTTTCTTTTTTTTGAGATGGAGTCTCCCTCTGTTGCCCAGGCTGGAGTACAGTGGTGTGATCTCAGCTCACTGCAACCTCTGCCTCCCAGGTTCAAGCGATCCCCCTGCCTCAGCCACCCGAGGGGCTGGGATTACAGGTGCACACCACCACGCCCAGCTAGTTTTTTGTATTTTTGGTAGAGATGGGGTTTCACCATGTTGGCCCGGATGGTCTCCAACCATGGACCTCAAGTGATCCGCCCGCCTAAGCCTCCCAAAGTGCTGGGATTACAGGTGTGAGTCACTGGGCCTGGCTTTTTAAAATTTTTTTAGACAGAGTCTCACTGTTCCCCAGGCTGGAGTGCAGTGGCATGATCATGGTTCACTACAACCTCGACCTCTCGTGCTCCAGATATCCCCCACCCACCATGCGGCTCAATTTTTTAAAAACATTTTTGTAGAGATAGGGTCTCACTATGTTGCCCAGGCTGGTCTCGAACTCGTGGGTTCAAGCAATCCTCCCGTCTCAGTCTCCCAAAGTGTTGAGATTACACGCACAAGCCACCGCGCCCGGCCTCCATAACATCTTTCCCCAAGGAACTCGTACCCACTCCCTAATCCTCACCTCAGAGGCCCTTGTCTGCTCAATTCTATCCACTTGGAGCATCTGTTACAGCAGGATCATCCTCCTGGTCCCCTGCCCCTCACTTGCCTACGATCCTCAAGGGCATGGCCGGAGACTACAACTCCCCAAAGCCTCCGGGGCCCCGTCTGGCGCTCACCCGTCGCCGGTTTCTCCACAGCTGATTTAAAAGAGGCGTGACCAAAATAAGCAGGACTGGGGGAAACTGGGGGTCGCTTTTACCTCTTCGCCGTAATCCTCTGGACCGAATTCCTTGCAAAGTTTGGGTACAGCAGCGACCTCCAGTGGGCAGCTGGGCCGCAGAGGGCAGTCTACAGGAAAGGAAGGCGAAGCCTCGTCAGCGGGCTTGGGATAGATGGGCTTGAGTCCTCCCTACTCCACCTTCGACTCTCCACCCTCTGCCCTCTGCATAAAATCCTACTCGAAACGTTCAGACCACAGGTGGACCCAAGAGGGGCTGCCTCTGCCCTCCTAGACCCTCTCTGGTCTTGTCATACTGCTCACCTAGCTTGATCCTCTCCACAGCCTTCGGAATCGGCGCCATCGCGTCTACAGTGACCCGGAAGTGAAAGGTAGTCTAGTATTTGATACCAGCCGAAGGGCGGGGTGGGACAGGGAAGGCGGCCATTTTTGTTAGGGGCAGAAGCCTCCCATTACGGAGTACGAGAGGGTCCATGAAGGTCCCCGCGACTCCTGGACTGGAGAAAACGGCTCTTGGAATGGGGCGAAGTCCGAGCTACGGTGGGCGTTGGTCCGTGCGGGAAAGTGGGAATCGCTAGGTTCGTTCCGGACCCGCCGCTCATGGCTCAGGCGTCTCGCTCTGGTAGCCTGCCTCCACTTGTTATCGTGCCCCCGCTGAAGGCGCAACCCGGGGGCACTGGGGAGGAGCAGCGGGAGAGAAGGCCAACGGGCGCTCTTCGCGGGGAGGTTCACGGTTGGCCGGGCGGAACTTCTGGAGGGACGCCGTGGTGGCCGACGCCGGCGGGTGTGAGCGAGGACTATGAGGCTGATGCTGCGGCCTGGAGGCGAGGGCCCGCAGGTGGCGGCCCGATCCCTCCCGCGCTGCAGCGTCTCCGGGCCGTGTTGCTGCGGCTGCATCGCGAGCGGGAGCAGCTCCTCCAGGCCCGAAACTGCGCCTGCCACCTACAGGCGGCTGTGCGCCTCATGAAGACCCTGAGTCCTGGCTCGCCATCCGGCGGCCCTAGCCCCTTGCCCCAGTGGTGCCGCGACCTGCAGCTGCACCCTTCCCAAGGGGCAGTCCTGCGAATCGGCCTTGGGGAGACTCTCGAGCCGTTGCTGCTAGCGCGCCCCATCGGACTAGCCGCCCAGTGCCTGGAGGCTGTCATTGAGATGCAGCTTCGCGCTCTCGGCCGGGAGCCTGCCAGCCCAGGCCTGTCATCCCAACTTGCCGAACTTCTCCTGGCACTTCCCGCCTATCACACGCTACAGGGAAAAACCTTGAGCCACGTCCCGGGGGCTGCACGTCCTTTCCCCACGTCCCGTGTGCTCCGCCTCTTGACGGGGGAGCGGGGTTGCCAGGTGGCAAGTCGGCTGGACGAGGCGCTCCGGGGATCGGGATTGAAAGACCAGCTCCGCAGGCGGTGCCATGAGGAGCGGGATCTGCTACCAGGGCTGCTGGGCCTGGTAGGGGGCGTGGCAGGTTCAGCCAGCTGTGGACTACGGCTTGGAGGGGCTGGAGCCTTGTGGAGCCAATATTGGACCCTGCTGTGGGCAGCCTGTGCTCAGAGTCTGGACCTAAATTTGGGACCCTGGAGGGACCTCAGGGCAACAGCGCAACAGCTGAGTCAGGCACTGGGTCAGGGTGAGTGATGGGCTTGGGTGGGCGTTTGGGAAGGCTGGGGTCTCTTCCACCTGGCAAACTCACTCACCTTCCATCCTGAAGGCAAAGGCAGGCCCTTTAGAATGAACATCCCTGGGTTCAGACTATATCTTCTGAACTTTCAAGGCGAAGTCTTGCTTTCCACCCCAGTCCTGAGTCTTGGAGGAAGCATGCCTTCTTCCCTCATCATTGAGTGGGCAGGGGTTGTGGAAAGTGAGACCTTGTTTTCAGGCTCCAGAGTCATTTCTCCCACTAGCATCCCTGCCTCAGGAGTGTGAGAAGGAGCTGGCTTCTTTGTGTCACAGCTTACTTCATCAGTCGCTTATCTGGAACTGGGACCAAGGTGAGAAGGAAGGGGCCCTGGGGGTGACATAAATCCCAGGTTACCGCTTCCCCACCACACTATAGTCTCTCATCCTCAGGTTTCTGCCAGGCCTTGGGATCAGCTCTTGGGGGTCAGAGCAGCCTTCCCACATCCTCTCGCACTGCTGAACTTTTGCAGCAGCTCTTTCCTCCTCTCTTGGATGCCCTTCGAGAGCCCAGGTTACGACTGATTTTCTGCCAGCCTGCAGGTGAGACAAGGGGCTGGGTCTGGGGAGACAAAGCAGTTGAGGATATCTCTTTTCTTTGTTCTGAAGTCTGCCTCTTCCCAAAGGTACTCCATGACCCCTAAGATACTCACTCTACTGCTCAAATCCCCAGATCCTGCGCCTGTCGCCCTAGGTCTCTGTACCCTGCAGACCACCTTGCTTTGGTTCCTGGGCAGAGCTCAGCAGTACTTGGCAGCATGGGACCCAGCTTCCTTCCTGCTCCTGATCCAAAAGGACTTACCTGTGAGTGGCTGGGGAGTAGGGAGGGGAGCAGCCTGAGCTAGGCTGAGCCCTCACTTCCTGTTTCCACCCAAAGCCTCTATTGCATGAGGCAGAAGCTTTGTCTAGCCTGGCCTCAGAGGAAAGCTTAGCTCTGGAAGTGGAGCAGCAGCTGGGCCTGGAGATCCAGAAGCTGACTGCACAGATCCAGGTGAGAACAGGGGCCTTAACAGTGGCAGTTTAAGACCCTGTGTTCTGTGCCAAGTATCAGGGGTGGGAAGAGTAGAGCATCTCAGTAACTTGGAATCTCCTTGGAGTCTCTGCTAAATTTATCTTTTTTTGCTCTGTTCATTTTTTATTTTTTGTTCTCTTTAACTTTTTTTTTTTTCTCTCTGAGACAGGGTCTCACTTTGTCACCCAGGCTGGAGTGCAGTGGCACAATCTCAGCTCACTGCAGCCTCTACCTTCTGGGCTCAAATGGTCCTCCCACCTCAGCCTCCCTAGTAGCTGAGACTACAGGCTTGTGCCACCACACCTGGCTAACTTTTGTATTTTTTTTTTGGTAGAGATAGGGTTTCACTATGTTGCCCAATCTGGTCTTGGACCCCTGAGCTTAAGTGATCCACCTACCTTGGTCTCCCAAAGCGCTGGGATTACAGGCATGTGCCACCATGCCTGGCCCCTTTAACATTTTACTATGGAAAATTTCAAACATGTACAAATGTAGAGAGAGGTATATAATGGACTCCCATATGTCTATCACCAAGCATTTAACAATTATCAACTCATGGTCAATTTCATCTGTGTATCCCCCATCCTCTCCCCAGTAATGCCAGACTCTCGTTTTGTGATGGCACCAGCGGATCATTGCCTTGATTCATTATTTCATTAGAGGTTGTAAAGGGGTAACATTTCAATTCTCATCATTCCTACTTCATTTATGAGTTGGATTACTCCTATGAAGAAAAACTTGCCTTCATTAATGATTTGGTTACTCTTAGGTATATTTTAAAGAGAAAATTCAGGATACATGATTGCATCTTTCCCTTTACTTACCAGTTATCGGCACATTTCTCCTCTCTTAAAAGTTTAATTTGTATTTTTATTAATGCTTTGGGAGGCCAAGGCAAGAGGATTGCTTGAGGCCAGGAGTTTGAGACCACCAGGGGCAACATAGCGAGACCACCCTAAGCAACACAGACCCCCGTCTCCACAAAAATTAAAAAATTTAGCTGAGCATGGTGGCTGCGCCTGTAGTCCCAGCTACTTGGGAGGCTGAGGCAAGAGGATCGTTTGAGCCCAGGAGGCCGAGGTTGCAGTAAGCTGTGATAGCCACTGCATTTCAGCCAGCCTAGGCAATACAGTGAGAGATCCTGTCTCAAAAAATAAAATAATGCATGTCTGTAGTTTAAAAAGTGAAATAGAATATTATTTTATAAAACTAATGAAAAAATAGCACTTTGTTTGCCCTCACCCACCTCTGATTTCTGTTTCACAGTAGTAAC
>NW_012102210.1:3932107-3935582 GCF_000951045.1 Mandrillus leucophaeus | reverse complement strand
CTCAAAGCAGTCCACCTCCTTGGCCTCCCAAAGTGCTGGGATTACAGGCATGAGCCACCGCGCCCAGCCTGGCTCCCAGAGTTCTAGTCAAACATCTGCATTTGCCTGTTGGGCATTTCTACCTCAATTTACTGCTATCTACTTAAACTCAACATGCCCCAGAGCTGGCTCATCATGAGTACTGCACACAGTGACGGTCATAGAGCCCTGAGGAAGGAAGGCTATAGTGGGCATGTGGTTTACAGAAGGCTCCATACATGGCCTACTGCTGGAGATGGTGGCTGGGAAGCCTCGGAGGAGTGGCTGGGGTTACTGGAAGTGGGCAGTTTGTCGATCCTTGGGGGAGTAGCAGAGAGGTGGTCTTACCAGAGCAGAGGTTCCTTTTGTGGGTATGTTCACCGGGGTTGGGTGTGTGGGTAAAGTAGTAAGCAATTTGGCATCAAATTGTGGAGGGCTTGAACACCAGCCCCAAGAATTTGGGCTTTACCTCATGAGTGATGGGGTGACATTGTAAGAGCAGAAGGGCAGTAATCCCAGCATTTTGGGAGGCCGAGATGGGCGGATCATTTGAGATGAGGAGTTTGTGACCAGCCTGGCCAACATGGTGAAACCCCATCTCTACTAAAAATGCAAAAATTAGCCGGGCGTGGTGACGGGTGCCTGTAATCCCAGCTGCTCAAGAGGCTGAGGCATGAGAAGCAGTTGAACCTGGGAGGCAGAGGTTGCAGCGAGCTGAGATTGCACAACTGCGCTCCAGCTTGGGCAACAAGAGTGAAACTCCATCTCAATAAAAAAAGAGGCATTATGAGTTTTCTCCCTGTTTGGACTGTAAGATCCCAGTGGTTCGGGGAGAGACTGTCACATACTCTGCACCTTGTATTCCCTTAGTGTTGAGTACAGAGGCTCCTAACAAAAGTCCATTGACAAAAGGGTAATTTCCTTGACATAAATAAGGAAAGAGAAGGGGGTTTGCATTTACTGGAGAAGAGAGGAAGATTTTGGATTTAGACAGGTTGTCAGATGTGCCAGGAGCCATATGGACCCCACTCCATGTCTGCCCCCCACCCAGGTCTATCCTGTCTTCAGGCTCCCTGGTATCTACCATTTCTTTACAGAGCAGCTGCCATTAACCACATTTATTGGGGTTCCTCTCCCTCAAGATGGGTTGTAGAGCAGAAACCAGCTTTATTGCTGTGTTCTTTCCCTCCAAAAACAATCTATCAAACCAAAGAAACAAAACTAGCATATAGGCCTTTTCTTGCTATATTGCTCTGGAGTGAGCTGTCAAGAATAATAATATATAATAATAATGCCCTTCAATGTAAGGACATTCCAAAACTTCCTGAGTCTCAGAACGTTCAAATAGTCATTGCTTCTGGTCTACATACAGTTATTGTCTTCCTTTTGTAGGTGATAACCAAAAGATCATTGTAGGCTGGGTGTAGTGGCTAACATCTGTAATCCCAGCACTTTGGGAGGCAGAGGCAGGCAGATCACCTGAGATCAGGAGTTCAAGACCAGCCTGACCAACATGGCAAAACCTTGTCTCTACTAAAAATACAAAAATTAGCTGGGTGTGGTGGTGCACTCCTGTAGTCCCACCTACTTGGGAGCCTGAGGCAGGAGAATCACTTGAACCTGGGAGGCAGAGGTTGCAATGAGCCGAGATCACGCCACTGCACTCCAGTCTGGGTGACAGAGCAAGACTCTGTCTCAAAAATAAAAGGTCATTGTAATTCCTCTTTCTTCCCTCAACCTCTGGCCCATTGCAGATCATACAATCCCTCTCTCTGGCATGTACTATGTGTGTGTGTTGTGGGGGTGGGGGCAGGGTATGTCTTTTTCCTTAAAGCTCCTGTATAATAAAATTAACCTCAAGGATTTTCCATGTTTTGAACCAAGCTGGGGAGAGCAAGGTAACCCTAGGACAATTGTTCATAATTTGGGTCCAGACCTCTTGGAAAACCCAATGACAACTATGGCATTGCTCCTCAAAAAATGGCCAGGCATACACAACTCTGCAACAATTCTGGGGTTTCATGGATGTCAAGTTGGACATAGAGCTCCTTAGATATACAGGATCATCATAATTTGACAAGCCCCTTTTACTTTTTCCCTATCCCTACAGCTCCTGCCTGAAGAGTCACTAAGTCTCTTTTCTCAAGAATGTCATAAACAAGCCATGCAAGGTTTCAAGCTCTACATGCCACGGGGTCGGTACTGGCGGCTTCATCTCTGTCCTGGTAACTCCTCATCCCAGCTTCTCCTTCCAGGGTTCCAAGGGGGTAATAGTGTCTCAGCCCTGCCAAATCCCAATTCCCCTCCACTGTCTCCATCCTTGTCCTCAGCTTCTGTTCCCTTCCCTCCTGAAATCCTACCCTCTTCTCCCAAACACTCCATTTAGGGGTTCAGTGGATCTCCACAGCCTTATATTCTGTCTTCTCTACTCCAGAACTTCCCAGTGCTCCTAGTGAGTATGCTGGTTTAGTGGTCCGTACCGTACTGGAGCCTGTGTTACAAGGATTGCAAGGGTTGCCACCCCAAGCCCAGGCCCCTGCCCTTGGTCAGGCACTGACAGCCATCGTGGGTGCCTGGCTCGACCACATTCTTACCCATGGGATTCGGTTCAGGTCAGGAGTAAAGGCGGAAGTGGCAGGGGGTGAATGGAACAGGGAAAAGGAAGGGGATAAGTGGGAGAGGCAGGAGGGTCAAGTGGCCATACTGTACCTCTGCCTTCAGCCTGCAGGGAGCGCTGCAGCTCAGACAAGACTTTGGAGTGGTCAGGGAGTTGCTGGAAGAGGAGCAGTGGAGCCTGACCCCTGATCTCCGCCAGACGCTGCTTATGCTCAGCATCTTCCAGCAGCTGGATGGAGCCCTGCTGTGTCTGTTGCAGCAGCCCTTGCCCAAGTCTCAAGTCCACAGGAGGCCCCCCTGTTGCTGTGAGTCACTCCCCTTCGCTCACCGCTTTGTGTGTCCCAAACCCCATTCTCACCATTGATCTGGCTTCAGTATATCCCCACCAGCCACCTGCCTTCTGCTTCTGCCTTACCAGGTGCTTGTCAGGAGGTCCAGACTACGGAATTGCCCAGCAGCTGCCTCAATAGCCTGGAGAGCTTGGAGCCCCCTCTCCAGCCTGGAACATCTCCAGCCCAGACAGCTCAGCTGCAAAACACACTAGAGGGAGGGGGACCTAGCCCAGAGGGCTACCTAGTGGGAAATCAGCAGGCCTGGCTTGCCCTCAGGCAACACCAGCGACCCCGTTGGCACCTGCCATTTTTTTCCTGCCTGCGAACTAGTCCTGAATCCTAAGGAGCCTGGGACCAGGAGCCAGAAAGTTAAGAGCTCCCCATCTCTAGCTGGAAAAATCCAGACATTTGGAATTACATATTAAGGAAGCCTAGAACTGGAAGCTTGGAGGAAAGCATACTGGAGAATAAGCTACAAAGAGCCTGGGCTTAAGAATCCAAGATTAGGG
>NW_012102210.1:3926354-3930922 GCF_000951045.1 Mandrillus leucophaeus | reverse complement strand
AGAGCGAAACTTTGTCTCAAAAAAATGAAAAAGAAAGAAAAAGAAAACAGGCTAGAATGCACTTCAACTTAAGTCCTCGGAGCCAGGCTAATTCATGGGGAACTACAGAGGTGTAATAGGCATTTCTACACCTGGATCAGCCCCAAGGACTGTATTACCCTGTACTGCCCTTCCTATTACTATTTTCAGTCATTTACGAATATTAGGCTGTAGTATTTTCACGTTGAAGCTTTGGCTATTCAGAGCTCACTGTGTTTAATCTTCAGTTACCTGAATGGTGTTTACCTTCTGGTGTGGATCATCCTGGCTTGTGTTAGTGCTCTCTCTTTGGAAGGAGCCAGGACTTCAGCTCGAGTTAGCCTAGATCTGGCCCAGCAGGGTACAGAAGGGGAAAGGCTGCAGGAAACAGGCGTATATTCGTGCCAAAAGGTTTTTGGCGCCATTTATTTATGGGTTTCACCATTGTATGAGAGGACTATTAATGATAGGTTGTATTTGCTGACCGCCTACTTTAGGCTCCCCCATGCATTGTGCCGAAACCACCTCTCTCCTTCCTGACTTCCTCCGCCTGGGCTCGGGAGCCCTGAGCTGCGGTTCGCAGGCCTACTTGCCTGCCGACGGCCGGAAGTCTCTATCCCGCAGAAGCGCAGCCATTCACGGCCTAACGCAATGCGACACTTCCGCCTGCACGAGCTCTTCCGGGGTGGAGGTCACCATGGCAGCTACCTTGGCTCGGCTTGGTCTGCGGCCTGTCAAGGAGGTTCGGGTTCAGTTCTGCCCCTTCGAGAAAAACGTGGAATCGACGAGGTACGAAGGGGAAGTGGGTAGAAGCGGGAAGTGGTGCGCCTTCCTTCAGCTGGGGCTTTAAGCCCTCAGCCTGGCGCTCACTCTGTTTTTCCACCGTAGGACCTTCCTCCAAGCAGTGAGCAGCGAGAAGGTCCGCTCCACTAATCTCAACTGCTCAGTGATTGCGGACGTGAGGCACGACGGCTCCGATCCCTGCGTGGACGTGCTGTTCGGTGGGCTTGGTGGAGAGACGGGCAGGAGGGGACAGCAAACAGCCCGCGCGCCCCTAAGCCCCAGCACTGCCGTCCCTCCCTATCTGACTCGTTTGTTTCTTCCCCAGGAGACGGGCATCGCCTGATTATGCGCGGCGCTCATCTCACCGCTGTGGAAATGCTCACTGCCTTCGCTTCCCATATCCGGGCCAGGGACGCGGCGGGCAGCGCGGACAAGCCGGGCGCTGATACTAGTCGCTGACAGCGTCAGAGAGACCAACAAGATGATTTTAGCGTGGACTAGGACACTTAACCTAAGAAGAGTTTCACTTAATCATTCAAATCACTATCTGGAGGGCCGCGGAGCGCAAAATAAAATGTAAAACCCTGCTACCACAATGTTTCTGGAACAAGACTAGATCAGGAAGGTGTCTGGATGAACCTGGATTTATTTCACTTTCTTACTATCATCACTTATTGCTTAATCCTTTTGAATTTGGCTTCTGGCTTCTCCTACCACTCACTCAAGGTACTTTTTTTTGTTTGTTTGTTTGTTTTTGAGACAGGTCTGTTTCTGTCACTCAGGCTGGAGTGCAGTGGCATAATCATAGCTCACTATAACCTGGGCTTAGTCGAGCCTCTCGAGTAGCTGGGAAGCTGGGACTACAGGCACGTGCCACCAGGTTTAGTTAATTTTTAAGTTTTTTGTAGAGAAGGATTTTGGCTGTTTCCCAGGCTGGTCTTGAAGTTCTGGACTCAAGTGATCCTCCCACCTTGGCCTCCCAAAGTGTTGGGCGTGGGCCACTGTGCCCAGCCCTCTTACTTTTACCAAATCCAGTGTGAAAGGACATTGACAGGCTGAGCACGGTGGCTCACATCTGTAATCGCAGCACTCTAGGAGGCTGAGGCCAGCAGATCACCTGCTTGGAGAAATCCCACCTCTACTAGAAAATACAAAAAAATTATCTGGGTGTGGTGGCACAAGCCTGTAATCCCAGCTACTCGGGAGGCTGAGCGAGGCAAGAGAATCGCTCAAATCCAGGAGGTGGAGGTTGAAGTGAGCTGAGGTCACACCACTGCACTCCAGCCTGGACAACAGAGTGAGACTGTGTCTCAGAACACACACACACACACACACACACACACACACACACTCTGACAGTGTTTTTTCAGCTCTCGTCTTTCTATCCCAGTTCCATCTGTCACTTGTTTTGGGGGGGGTCTTGTCCTGTTCCATGGGCTGGTCTCTAGCTCTTGGACACAAGTGACCCTCCTGCCTTGGCTTCCCAAAGCCCTGGGATTACAGGCGTGTGCCACCAATGCCTGGCCACATCTACAACTCTTGTTTGTTTTTGAGACAGTCTCAGTGTCACCCAGGCTGGAGTGCAGTGGTGTGACCTTGTCTCACTGCAGCCTCCGCCTTCCGAGTTCCAGTGATTCTCCTGTTTCAGCCTCCTGGGTGGCTGAGATTACAGGCATGTGCCACCACTCCTGGCTGATTTTTGTATTTTTAGTAGAGATTTTTAGTAGAGATTTTTGTATTTTAGTAGAGATGGGATTTTGCCATGTCAGCCAGGCTGGCCTCAAACTCCTGACCTCAGGTGATCTGCCCCCCTCAGCTTCCCAAAATGCTGGGATTACAGGCATGAGCCACTGCGCTCGGCCTGCAACTCTTAATTCACACATTTGTGGAACTTCTCTCCCTCTTGGGTCCTTTTTCTTTAGAACTACACAGGTGTTCTACCTTCATTCTTTTTCTCTATTTTTTTCTGGGGCATCTCATCCTCTTTCACAACTTGAATTACACCTTCTGGGGTTAAACTGTTTCTTTTGGTTCTAATCCCAACTTCTGTGCATAGTCAGGTTACCTGCTACCAATTCCCTCCAAATCCCACCAACTATCTTTGTCTAAAATAGAATTGATAATCTTACATACACATATACTTGCCTCTCTTCCCTGACTTACCCATTCCTTTTTAAAAACAGGCACTTCATCTACTCAGCCACCTGGGCTGGAAACCACAGTGTTCTCTAGTTCTGCTCCTTTCTGTCTCTGCATATCTGGTCACTCAGTTCAGAATATTCTGTCTTTTAAAAACGTGCCTGAAAGTCGGGCAAGGTAGCTCATACTTGTAGTCCCACCTACTCAGAAGGCTGAGACAGGAGGATCTTTTGAGCCCAAGAATTCAAGGCTACAGTGAGCTATGGTTGCACCACTGTACTCTAGCCTGGTGACAGAGCAAGACACCATCTCAAGGAAAAAAAAAAAAAAAAACTTCTGAAATGATCTCTCCATTCCCATTCACTCTATTCATCATTATTGCCTTCTGCTACCCAGTCTATTTCCTAAACATGTTTGCTGCCACTTAATTTTATCATTCCAAAGCATGCGATTGGTTTTATCTCTCAGTACTCCCTGTTTAAGAAAACAGTACTGGCTGGGTGCAGTGGCTCACGCCTGTAATCCCAGCACTCTGGGAGACCAAGGTGGGTGGATCATGAGGCCAGGAGTTCAAGACCAGCCTGACCAACATGGTGAAATCTCATCTCTATTAAAAATACAAAACTTAGCCAGGCGTGGTGGTGGGTGCCTGTAATGCCAGCTACTCAGGAGGCTGAGGCAGGAGAATCGCTTGAACCCAAGAAGCGGAGGTTACAGTGAGCCGATATTGCACCACTGCACTCCAGCCTGGGCGACAGAGCAAGACTCCATCTCAAAAAGAAAAAAGTTCCTAAAGTGTTTTTCATACTTCCTCAACACTCATTAGTGTGGACCATGCAATCAATTTAGGGAGTTCAACCATTCTTTTTTTTTTTTTTTTTTGGGGACAGGGTTTCACTCTTGTTTCCCAGGCTGGAGTGCAATGGCACAATCTTGGCTCACTGCAACCTCCACATCCCAGGTTCAAGCAATTCTCCTGCCTCAACCTTGCAAGTAGCTGGGATAACAGGCATGCACCACCATGCCTAATTTTATATTTTTAGTAGAGACGGGGTTTCTCCATGTTGGTCAGGCTGGTCTCAAACTCCAGGCCTCAGGTGATCTGCCCACCTCGGCCTCCCAAAATGCTGGTATTACAGGCGTGAGCCACCGCACCCAGCCTAAACCATTCTTAAAAAAAAAAAAAAAAAGTAGGCTGGGTGCGGTGGCTCATGCCTGTAATCCCAGCACTTTGGGAGGCCTTGGCAGGCAGATTGCCTGAGGTTGGGAGTTAGAGACCAGCCTGGCCAATATGATGAAACCCTGTCTCTACTAAAAAGACAAAAGAATTAGCTGGGTGTGGTGGCGGGCACCTGTAATCCCACCTACTCAGGAAGCTGAGACAGGAAAACTGCTTGAACCCAGGAGGTAGAGGCTGCGGTGAGCCAAGATCACGCCACTGCACTCCAGCTCCGGTGATGGAGTGAGACTTTGTCAAAAAAAAAAAGAATAGAATAAAAATTTTCAGACTGAGGCTGAGTTCAGTGGCTCATGCCTGTAATCCCATCACTTTGAGAGGCCGAGGTGGGCAAAATCACCTGAGGTCAGGAGTTCGAGACCAGCCTGACCAATATGGTGAAACCTCATCT
>NW_012102210.1:3922738-3924227 GCF_000951045.1 Mandrillus leucophaeus | reverse complement strand
GGTCAGGCTGGTCTCGAACTCTCGACCTCAGGTGATCTGCCCGCCTTGGCCTCCCAAAGTGCTGGGATTACAGGCGTGAGCCACTGCACCCGGCCTAAGAGGCCTTATTCTGAAGTCAAAAGAACAACCTGGATTTGAGTTCCCCAGCTCCAAAATTAACTGGCTGTTATTTGGGTCAATCTTAACTACTCTCCTCATCTGTAAAAATGGGGGTGGCCTGGCCAGGTGTGTTGGCTCACACCTGTAATCCCAGCACTTTGGGAGGCTGAGGTGGTTGGATCACCTGAGGTCAGGAGTTCGAGACCAACCTGGCAAACCTGGTGAAACTCCATCTCTACTAAAAATACAAAAATTAGCTGGGCATGGTGGTGGGTGCCTGTAATCCCAGCTACTCGGGAGGCTGAGGAAGAAGAATCACTTGAACTCTGGAGGCAGAGGTTGCAGTGAACCGAGATCACGCCATTGCACTCCAGCCTGGGTGACAGAGCGGGACTCTGTCTCAAAAAAAAAAAAAAAAAAAAAATCAAATTAAAAAAAATGGGGGTGGTTGCACATGCACTGAGCGCTGGCATTGTGCTTCAAGATTGTGAACTTGAGGTTGGGGCCATTTTCTCTGAGTCCCCAGCACCTTGCATAATGCAATATAGGGTATACAATAAACATTTGTTGAATTTCTAAATATTTAGCATCTACCTTATGCCTATAATTGATTAGTACTGTGATACAAAGATGAATAATGAAACAGGTATGTAATAAGTGCTACAATAAGGATGTAGACAAATGCAATGGTAGCAAGAAAGACAAAAACAGGACTGACCACTGGGTTTGGTCAGATGATTGTTTAATAAGCAAAAAGTCTACCACCAGTGGAGAGTGGGGCCAGAAGTCAGATTATAGTGAAATATAAGTGGTCGTGTTGCATAAAGCATCAGTATTTTCTTTCCTCCTTTCCTTCCTTCTTTCTTTCTTTCCTTTCTTTTTTTGAGACAGAGTTTCACTCTTGTTGCCCAGGCTGGAGTGCAATGGCCCGATCTTGGCTCACTGCAACCTCCGCCTCCCGGATTCAAGCAATTCTCCTGCCTCAGCCTCCCGAGTAGCTGGGATTACAGGCACCCACCACCACACCCGGCTAATTTTTGTATTTTTAGTAGAGATACGGTTTTACCAAGTGGACCAGGCTGGTCTCGAACTGATGTCAGGTGATCCACCTGCTTTGGCCTCCCAAAGTGCTGGGATTACAGATGTTAGCCTCCAAGTCTGGCCACATCAGTGTTTTGTTTTGTTTTGTTTTGTTTTGAGACGAAGTCTCGTTCTGTCGCCCAGGTTGGAGTGCAATGGCACAATCTCGGCTCACTGTAACCTCCGCCTCCCGGGTTCAAATGATTCTCATGCCTCAGCCCAACGCTAGATTGGTTTTTCCGAGCCTGTGAACTCCATGGAGTTGCCAGATAAGCGCAGTCCCGGTGGACCAACGCCCAGGACGGATGCT
>NW_012102210.1:3917620-3921063 GCF_000951045.1 Mandrillus leucophaeus | reverse complement strand
TGCACTCCGCGCCTCCTGTGTTGCCTGCCGACTCCTCCAGCCCCGCCGTGGCCCCGGACCTCTTCTGGGGAACTTACCGCCCTCACGTCTACTTCGGCATGAAGACCCGCAGCCCGAAGCCACTCCTCACCGGTAACCGGGCCCCAGGGCGGGCAGGCAGGCGGACTCCTAATCTGGGGGCGCCCCAGCTTGAAGCCAGATCAAGGATGGGGAGGAATGGATCAGGAGAGTTATGAAGAGGGATGACCCAGAGACCCGGAGGGACAGGTCCCCTGCTCGTTGACTTACGTGGCCATTCTACCCCCAGGACTGATGTGGGCGCAGCAGGGCACCACCCAGGGGACTCCTAAGCTCAGGCACACGTGTGAGCAGGGGGACGGTGTGGGTCCCTATGGCTGGGAGTTCCACGACGGCCTCTCCTTCGGGCGGCAGCACATCCAGGATGGGGCCTTAAAGCTCACCACTGAGTTCGTCAAGAGGCCTGGGGGTCAGCACGGAGGGGACTGGAGCTGGAGAGTGACTGTAGAGCCTCAGGTCAGGGCCTCAGGACACCCTTTTCTCAGCCCAGACCCCCTCTATCCTTCCCTTGCTGCCAGCAAATGCAGCATGAAGTGGGCTCTGGCTGCCTGGCTTAAATCTTGCCTTAAACAGCTGCCTCTATGAGCATCTCTAAGCCTTGATTTCCTTGCTTGTAAAATGTAAAATGTAGATAATAATAGCACCTAACTCACAGGACTGTAAGAATTAAATGAAAAAGAGGCTGGGCGCGGTGGCTCACGCCTGTAATCCCAGTACTCTGGGAGGCTGAGGCTGTCAGATCACCTGAGGTCGGGAGTTCCAGACCAGCCTGGCCAACATGGAGAAACCCCGTCTCTACTAAAAATACAAAATTAGCCGGGCATGGTGGCGCATGCCTGTAATCCCAGCTACTCGGGAGGCTGAGGCAGGAGAATTGCTTGAACCCAGGAGGTGGAGGTTGCACTGAGCCAAGATCGTGCCATTGCACTCCAGCCTGGGCAACAAGAGCGAAACTGTGTCTCACAAAAAAAAAAAGAATTAAATGAAATAAACTGTGTAGATTTCTTAGTGTAGGACATAGTACAAAAGTATACTGTTATCTTCCAGGGCACCCAGCGCAAGGCTCTTTATCTCATCCCACTTGGGTGTACCTGGTTACCCTCAGTGACCCTCAGTACTGCCAGATGTATGTTGTTTACATTACCCCTGCCTGCTGTTCCTTTCCCTCACTAAGGCTGATTCTCAAGAGAGAATGCCAGTCTAACACTGTTCTTTTCTGTCCTCCTTGGTCACTTAGGCCTCAGGTACTTCTGCCATCCCTTTGGTCTCCCTGTTCTTCTATGTGGTGACAGATAGCAATGAAGTCCTAATACCGGAGGTTGGGTCCAAGGGGCAGTTGAAGTTCATCAGTGGGCACACCAGTGAACTTGGTGACTTCCGTTTTACACTTCTGCCACCAACTAGTCCAGGGGATACAGCCCCCAAGTATGGCAGGTAATTGGGGGAAGAGAATGTTCAGGGATGGAAGGGGTGGTTATTCCCATTTTCACCAGTCTCCATGTCCCCTGCCTGAGACCTCCCAACCTGACTCCTGAACATTTCGTATTTCTCTTTATAATGCCCACTGCCTTCTCTTGAATAATATTTCCTATTTATCTTCTCCCCTTCAAGCTACAATGTCTTCTGGACCTCCAACCCAGGACTGCCCCTGCTGACAGAGATGGTAAAGAGTCGCCTAAATAGCTGGTTTCAGCATCGGCCCCCAGGGGCCTCCCCTGAACGCTACCTCGGCTTGCCAGGATCTCTGAAGTGGGAGGACAGAGGCCCAAGTGGGCAAGGGCAGGGGCAGTTCTTGATACAGCAGGTGACCCTGAAAGTTCCCTTTTCCATAGAGTTTGTGTTTGAATCGGGCAGTGCCCAGGCAGGAGGAAATCAAGTCCTACCAAGACTGGCAGGCAGTCTACTGACCCATGCCCTGGAGAGCCATGCTGAGGCCTTTAGAGAGCGCTTTGAGAAGACCTTCCAGCTGAAGGAGAAGGGCCTGGGCCCTGGTGAGCAGGCTTTGGGTCAGGCTGCCCTCAGCAGCCTCCTTGGTGGAATTGGCTACTTCTACGGACAAGGACTGGTATTGCCAGACATGGGGGTGGAAGGGTCTGAGCAGAAGGTGGACCCAGCCCTCTTTCCACCCCTACCTCTTTTTACAGCAGTGCCTTCCCGGTCATTCTTCCCACGAGGCTTCCTTTGGGATGAGGGCTTTCACCAGCTGGTGGTTCAGCGGTGGGATCCCTCCCTCACCCGGGAAGCCCTAGGCCACTGGCTGGGGCTGCTAAATGCTGATGGCTGGATTGGGAGGGAGCAGATACTGGGGGATGAGGCTCGAGCCCGGGTACCTCCAGAATTCCTAGTGCAACGAGCAGTCCATGCCAACCCCCCAACCCTACTTTTGCCTGTAGCCCATATGCTAGAGGTTGGTGACCCTGACGACTTGGCCTTCCTCCGAAAGGCCTTCCCCCGCCTGCATGCCTGGTTCTCCTGGCTCCATCAGAGCCAGGCAGGCCCAGTTCCACTATCTTACCGCTGGCGGGGACGGGACCCTGCCTTACCAACCTTACTGAACCCCAAGACCCTACCCTCTGGGCTGGATGACTACCCCCGGGCTTCACACCCTTCAGTCACCGAACGGCACCTGGACCTGCGATGTTGGGTGGCACTGGGTGCCCGTGTGCTGACGCAGCTGGCAGAGTATCTGGGTGAGGCTGAGGTAGCTGCTGAGCTGGGCTCACTGGCTGCCTCACTGGAGGCAGCAGAGAGCCTGGATGAGCTGCACTGGGCCCCAGAGCTAGGAGTCTTTGCAGACTTTGGGAACCACACAAAAGCAGTACAGCTGAAGCCCAGGCCCCCTCAGGGGCTGGTTCGGGTGGTGGGCCGGCCCCAACCTCGACTGCAGTATGTAGATGCCCTTGGCTATGTCAGTCTTTTTCCCTTGCTGCTGCGACTGCTGGACCCCAACTCATCCCGCCTTGGGCCCCTGCTGGACATTCTAGCTGACAGCCGCCATCTCTGGAGCCCCTTTGGTTTACGCTCCCTTGCAGCCTCCAGCTCCTTTTATGGCCAGCGCAATTCAGAGCATGATCCCCCCTACTGGCGGGGTGCTGTGTGGCTCAATGTCAACTACCTGGCTTTGGGAGCACTCCACCACTATGGGCATCTGGAGGGTCCTCACCAGGCTCGGGCTGCCAAACTCCACAGTGAGCTCCGTGCCAATGTGGTAGGCAATGTATGGCGCCAGTACCAGGCTACAGGCTTTCTCTGGGAGCAGTATAGTGACCGAGATGGGCGAGGCATGGGCTGCCGCCCTTTCCACGGCTGGACCAGCCTTGTCTTACTGGCCATGGCTGAAGACTACTGAAGGGAGGGAGAGGAGG
>NW_012102210.1:3908970-3917570 GCF_000951045.1 Mandrillus leucophaeus | reverse complement strand
CAGTTCTTGATACAGCAGGTGACCCTGAAAGTTCCCTTTTCCATAGAGTTTGTGTTTGAATCGGGCAGTGCCCAGGCAGGAGGAAATCAAGTCCTACCAAGACTGGCAGGCAGTCTACTGACCCATGCCCTGGAGAGCCATGCTGAGGCCTTTAGAGAGCGCTTTGAGAAGACCTTCCAGCTGAAGGAGAAGGGCCTGGGCCCTGGTGAGCAGGCTTTGGGTCAGGCTGCCCTCAGCAGCCTCCTTGGTGGAATTGGCTACTTCTACGGACAAGGACTGGTATTGCCAGACATGGGGGTGGAAGGGTCTGAGCAGAAGGTGGACCCAGCCCTCTTTCCACCCCTACCTCTTTTTACAGCAGTGCCTTCCCGGTCATTCTTCCCACGAGGCTTCCTTTGGGATGAGGGCTTTCACCAGCTGGTGGTTCAGCGGTGGGATCCCTCCCTCACCCGGGAAGCCCTAGGCCACTGGCTGGGGCTGCTAAATGCTGATGGCTGGATTGGGAGGGAGCAGATACTGGGGGATGAGGCTCGAGCCCGGGTACCTCCAGAATTCCTAGTGCAACGAGCAGTCCATGCCAACCCCCCAACCCTACTTTTGCCTGTAGCCCATATGCTAGAGGTTGGTGACCCTGACGACTTGGCCTTCCTCCGAAAGGCCTTCCCCCGCCTGCATGCCTGGTTCTCCTGGCTCCATCAGAGCCAGGCAGGCCCAGTTCCACTATCTTACCGCTGGCGGGGACGGGACCCTGCCTTACCAACCTTACTGAACCCCAAGACCCTACCCTCTGGGCTGGATGACTACCCCCGGGCTTCACACCCTTCAGTCACCGAACGGCACCTGGACCTACGATGTTGGGTGGCACTGGGTGCCCGTGTGCTGACGCAGCTGGCAGAGTATCTGGGTGAGGCTGAGGTAGCTGCTGAGCTGGGCTCACTGGCTGCCTCACTGGAGGCAGCAGAGAGCCTGGATGAGCTGCACTGGGCCCCAGAGCTAGGAGTCTTTGCAGACTTTGGGAACCACACAAAAGCAGTACAGCTGAAGCCCAGGCCCCCTCAGGGGCTGGTTCGGGTGGTGGGCCGGCCCCAACCTCGACTGCAGTATGTAGATGCCCTTGGCTATGTCAGTCTTTTTCCCTTGCTGCTGCGACTGCTGGACCCCAACTCATCCCGCCTTGGGCCCCTGCTGGACATTCTAGCTGACAGCCGCCATCTCTGGAGCCCCTTTGGTTTACGCTCCCTTGCAGCCTCCAGCTCCTTTTATGGCCAGCGCAATTCAGAGCATGATCCCCCCTACTGGCGGGGTGCTGTGTGGCTCAATGTCAACTACCTGGCTTTGGGAGCACTCCACCACTATGGGCATCTGGAGGGTCCTCACCAGGCTCGGGCTGCCAAACTCCACAGTGAGCTCCGTGCCAATGTGGTAGGCAATGTATGGCGCCAGTACCAGGCTACAGGCTTTCTCTGGGAGCAGTATAGTGACCGAGATGGGCGAGGCATGGGCTGCCGCCCTTTCCACGGCTGGACCAGCCTTGTCTTACTGGCCATGGCTGAAGACTACTGAAGGGAGGGAGAGGAGGGGAGCCAGGCCACTCATGCCATTCTGGCTCTAGAGGGACAAAGGCTTCTGGCTTCTGCCCCCAGTCCCTTGGATACCAGTAATTCAAACCTTCCTCATTTCATCTCAGGTGTCTCCTTACTGTCATCCCACATAGCCCTGGGGTGAATGTGAATTCAGAGTCTATTTTTCTAAATAAATTGGAAAAAACATTTTGAACTCTACTGCTTTTGCCAGATTTGCCTCACCAAGAGGCCTTAGGTCAGTCCAGGCCTCAGGATTGTCTGCTGTCCTCAGGGAAGGTAGGGTCAAGTGGCCATAACCTGTCCCCTTCAAACCCAGTCAGGTCAAGTGCAATGCAGTGAGTTGAGCTTTAGTCCACCCAAATCCACAAGTGGCTGGTTCAAATCTCTTTAATGAGATCAAAGGCTCCTGTGTATATGTCTTGATGCCTTGTGGGGGTAAAGCTAGCACAATCCCCCAAATACTGCCCCTCTCCTCAGGGCTCCAGCCCTTTCGGGCAGATCTAGGTAGGCAGGAAGGGGCCAAAGGGAACGCAAGGAGGTGGGACTAGGGCTGTTTCTGGTGGGCAAGTAACCCACCCACCCTCTCAAAACTAACTTACGGGATGTCCCCTTCACTGGAGGACAGCCCCATGGGAGAGACCTGCAGTACAGAATCTGGGGGCAGTGCACAAGGGGAATAGTCCTCCAGATCTGGCAGGGTGGCACTAGCCCTCACCTCCTTGACTGGCTCACCCTCACCGGAGGCAGGACAAGGGCAGAGCTCAATACCGGAGTCACCAGTTAAACGGCGATAGCGACAGGAGGGGGGTGTGGGGGCAGGGCTCACCCCTGCCGCAGGCTCAACCTCCTGATGAGGGGGGGCACTCTGGTGGGAGGAAACACCTTCCACATTTGTTCCTTCGAAGTGGGCAGGGCAGCTGGATGAGGAGGAACACCAGGTTTGTTCGCTGGAAGCAGTCAAGGGGAGGCCTGGGGCCACAGTATAAGCGGGGGGTGGTGTGCCTGGGCGGTGAACCACATCCTCGTAGGCTGGGGGCTTGAAGGTGCTGAGGAGGCCTGCAGGGGAGAAAATTGGCATAATTCGTTGAAGGCAACCAGGTATAGGGTGCTAGCTTTTATATTAGGGAAAAATACTTTGAAATGTGTAGAAAAAGGAATGTCAGATGATTTGGGGTCCTGGTTCGGGGAGGGCCACTGGTAGTTGACCCAGAGCATCAAGTCACTCACGAAGGTCAAGCAGTGAACCGGTAGGGAAAGGACCAGCCCCATGGCATGCCCCATGGTAGGCCAACAAGTTGATTTCACGCTGCCGCTGCTGTTGTTGCAGCCGGAGTTTAGCTCGTCGGTGGCGGAAGGCGCAACAGCAGCTAAAGAGGATGAGGACAGTCCAGAGCAGCCAGAACCCTGCAAGAGGCAAGGAGGGAGCGACTCAGGCATCTTTCATGCAGAGAAGGGGCCCTGAAGGCCGAAATTCTGAGGTCCAAGGGAGGGTGGGCACAGGGACCTGGAAACAGCCCTCTTGGAGACTTACACCAGAGCTCATAGTAGTAGGTGCAGCAGCCAGTCTCCCCACAGCAGTGACCACTCTCACAGAGGTAGGGCTGGTTGTTCACTCCTGGGCACAGCTCTCGAAGCTGGGGGCAAGGAGGCACTTAGAACTAAGGGGGATTCCAGCGCAGGGCACTGTCCACCCCCACCTCCTGCATGCACATACACAATCCCACCCTGTGAACCAAGTTCAGCTTGGAGAGATGGGGGAAGTGGAGGATGCTGAGAGGAGTGTTGAAATATCTGAAGGGCTGTCAACGTGGAAGAGGATTTGGAATAGCAAGAATCAGTCTAGAGAACAAGACAAAAGTGTGGACATACAAAGAGGGAGATTTCAGGTCTGCATATATAAGACTTCCTTCACACTCAAGCCTCACCCTCCCCAACCCCCCTACCCCCATCCCCCCGGTGCTTTCTGTTATGGGAGTGTTTTGGCAGAAGCCAGAAGACAGTCTGAGATAATCTCAGTCTCAGACAACGGGTAGGGGAAGGTCATTTCCAAAGCAAGTTGCTTTCATTATCCTGCGCGGTTCACTACCCCCACCCCCAACTGGATCTTTCCACCCCTGGGCCTCAGGCTCCCTAGGACAGAGGAGGGGCAGTGTGAGACCCAGAGCAGTGCTCCCAACCAGATGGGAAGCTGTGGATGATAAAGGATGGCATCCAGGGCGCGAGTCTGGGTTCCAGCTCTTCTCCAAATTGCTCCCTCAAGAGAAGACGCTGCCGGACTCTGTTGTGACAACAGGCACATAGAAAAAGATCACAAATAACTGTTGCAAGACAGAGGGAGCCTCCCTGGGGCCTGCCTCACTATGCCTCTGGTCACTGGCGAGCCACCGCAAGCTTCCACTGCAGCCATGGGATGGGGTCTATGAGGCTACAGGAAAAGTCAGCTGCATCTACGTTACAAAGTTTAGACAAAGAGTGGGACATGTTTAGGAACTTCACAGTACCTTTGGCTCCGTGAGTTCCTCCCCCACCCCCAAAAAGGAAGGGATAAGGAAAGGGGAAAGAGACAAACGGCTGTCGTGATAGGCTTTGGAGCTGTTGGGATACCTGCTGTTGCGATGCCCGAAGTGCCCCCCAGGCCTCCTCGCTGCCGTTCCCGCTGCTGGCCCGAGCCATGCCTCCACCTACAGCCCCCTGAGGATCACAGCCTCCTCTACCGCCAGCCGCCCCGCCCCTGCCACCTCTGCTGCCACCGCCATGGTCCCTGCCCGGCCCATCTTCGCTGCCGCCACCATCACTACGCGGCCTGAGCTTCCATCCGGGGAGAACTGCACCAACTAGGACTCAGATTGCTCTGCCCTACCAATCAGCATCGTCCCTTGACGGACAGGCCAATAGGAACAGGTAAGAGGTTTCTCCCTGTGACCAATCCACAGCAGCGCCTTCGCCGCTCTCCCAGACAACATGAGCTTGTACAGACAAAGAGTAGGGGAAGGTTCGACCCACGGCCCTGACTGACAGCGGCAATAGCCAATACAGACAGCAGAACAGGCTCTGGCATATCAACCAACGAACAGCCGTCCCGAAGACCAAGGTTACCGCTGATTGGCTTGCGCCATGTTTTCGGAATGACGCCAAATGCCGGCGACCGCCAGGTAATCCCGCCTGTAAGAGGCGGGGTCCCAAAAGTCGGTCCGACTCTGGCCGCAAAGCAGCCTAGTTTCTTGCGGTGCTTTCCAAGCCCCAGGCATCGACGCAAGCTCCGACAGGGGCAAAATATGTGTATACCGGAGACTGGTCTGCCCACAACATCCCACTCCCCCAGTTCTGTACAAGCCAAAGCACCGGATGAAATTTAATAGGGTGGGGAAGACACTCAAGAGCGGGCATGGGACAGGGCGCAGAGTCCAGGTTAGGTAAGGGCCTTACGTAGCCAAAAGGGGGGATCCAGGGCCCTCGGGTCCCCCCAGCCGCATCTGCAGGTTGATGCGGTAGCACTGAAGACTGCAGAGTGCCTGGCCGGTGCGAGAGCAAGCGTAGCGGCGCGGATGGGGACAGCCGGGGACAGAGCAGCGCGGAGGCGGGCCTAAGGGGGATGGCCGCTGAGACACCGCCGTGGGGGTGGGGACGCCAGGTGGGAAGGAAAGGGTGGAACCCTGTGCTCCGCTGCAGTAGCGCACCATGGGGGCCGGAGCCGCAGCCCGCCCTCCCCGCCGCTCGCCCCGTGCGGCTCCCCGGCCTCCCCGCCCACTGGTCGCCGCAGTCTTGGTGAGGCGCTCGATAGTCTGGTTCTTGTGCTCTTCTGCCCGCCGCGCCGCCTGGAGCCGCCGCTTACGCGCCCGCTCCTCGCGCTTCAGCAGCATCTCCTCTGTGAGAGCAGGAGCTGGACAGCCCTCAGCCACAGGCAGCGGCAGCATCGGGGAAGGCTGACTCCGCGCCTTCTGGAGCAGAGCTCGCTAGGGAGAGACAGAGACGGGGTGCTGTCTGAAAACGGAGGAGGATGGAGAGGCGAGGTCGGTCAGATCGGGGGAGGGGAAAGCAGGGACATGGAAGGCAGGGTCTTGAGCAGCGCAGGCCTTGGGAGACGGGATATTAATAAATAAGCACCCTCTCCAGGGGACCTTCCATAGGTTCCTCTTCATAAATACTGCCTCATCCCAGATCTCCTGACATTCAGCTTTAGGTCCTAAACTCTCAAGGGGAGAAGCATCAATAATGTTGCCTGCCTGACCTGTGCACCAAAACTGTACCAGCTTTCCCAGAGGTCTGTTGTTTTTAATCTTATCTCAGTAGAGAGTATCAGTTGGATAACTGCTGAAGCCAAAATCCCAGGCTTAGCCTTGATATAGTTTCTCTCCATTCCCCTCCCCACAAGTATCTACTTCCAAAATATAGCCATATTTCATATGATTTTCTCCATCTCCACCACTTTGGTCTTGGTTAAAGCAACCACTGCCTCTCGGCTGATTACTTCAACAGCTTCCTAGTTGGTCTCCATACTTCTATCTCTTGTCTCCACGGAGATTCATTCTCTACAAGGATGCCAGAGTAATCTATTGAAATGTAAACCAAGTTTGTCACTTCTCTGCGTACAGCCCTTCAGTGGCTTGTGCAGTTTTTCTTCTCCTTTACTCTGCTAGACATGTTCCAGTCTCAAGGTCTGTGCACCTGTTGGTCTCTGCTGGAAAAGCTCCTCTGGTATTGCAAATGTTATCTCTTCAGAGAAGCCTTCTCTAACTACCCTAAGTCTCTCTTCTGTCATTTTCTATTTGTTTGTTTATGCCATTTCTATTTCATCACCCTATTCTTTTTGTCATAAACCATATAGCTTTTTGAAATTATTTATTTACTTATTTACTTCCCAGCCCCCCAACACACACACTAGAATACTAGCTCCAGGAGAACAGAAACTTTGTCTGTCTTTTCTCCACTATCGATATCCCCACTACCACGCAAAGTGCTTGGGTCGTGGAGAGTTCTCAATACTGTATACTTTGGTGAGTGAATAAACAATGACCAACATACCTGTCGAGCAGTAAGCAACCGCTCATTGATCTCCTTCTTGAGGTCTCCATTATCATCCAGCTCCCCCTTCTCCAGGGCATCCAGCCACCTCTGTTCCTCCTCTTCCTCTTGACCCCCTAACCCTCCTGATAGGTCCCGAAGTGGAGAGGGAGAGAGATTACTGTCTTCATCTGGGAAGGAAGTTGGAGAAAGAAAAATAGAATTGTTCAGATGGTGCACCCTAATTTGGCTGAGTTAATACTGGGATATGGAAAATCCTAACCCATTTCAGAACCAACCTTCTTTCCTTAGGCGGGTATAATAAGAAACCCAGTTTCCCCACCTCCAGATCCTTCTCACCCAGCCAGGCACGGTACTGCTCAAGGGGGACTCCTTCCATAGGTTCCTCTTCATTATCCACAACCATAAGGGGAGAGGGTGAGCGAGGCCCCTCTGGGATTACAGTGAAGGTAGGAACACTGCAGAGAAGCAACACTACTCTTTAAAATGAGCACGCGTCTCCTCCTCCTACGCAGTAGCTCCACCCAACTTTCCCCACCCTCTTAAGACTCTTGCTGCCTAAACCTGGACCATGAAGTCACAGTGTCCATTCGGTCTTCTAGAAAGTCCAGTCGGCTTCTAACTACTTTCTCTGCTCCTAAAGTTCCCCTTATAAAACTTTGACCCTCTTGGCCTCACCTCTTGGTCCCCAGGACTTGTCCCCCAAGCTTGATTTTGAGTTTGAGCTGGGGCTTGGCAGGGGACGGCTGCGTGGGCCCGGCATCTTCTTCCTGATGGTGTTTCTTCTTGTGTTTCTTCTTGTGCTTCTTGTGTTTTTTCTTGTGCACTCCATGGCCATGGGCACCCGCCAGGCTCAACTCCAGGGCTTCTCCTGCGGAAGGAACGCCTGTCGACAGTGTTCGGCCGGAGGGTGGCAGGGGAAGCCCTGAATAACCTAAGCCCCTACCGATCCCACCCTTTCCGCAGTACTCTCTGTTACCATAACAACAGCACCGCCTTTCTCCTTCCCACCTGTGGCCGAAGTACCCTGAACTCTCCGAGGAGAAAGAACGGGACTTCTTTTCTAACACGGCCTAAATTGCTTGATCTATCCGCGCTTACCCGGCTCAGGGGCCTCCATAGCCCCAGAGGTGCTTCCACGCCGCCACAGCTTACTCATGAGGTCCTGCAAGGAAAGGGGACTAGAAATGGTTGGGACACACGCAGACATGCCTTTTCCGCCCCGCGGAAAAACTGGAGCCAGCAAAATAACCAGTTACTTCCCGTTCGTAGCAACCATCCTTGTGCGGGGCACGCTTCGCGTCCAAAATCGTCCCTGAGAAACAAGAATCCTTCCAACTAACGTTCCGGTCCCTCTGAGGTCGGGACGGCCCAGATGGGCAGGGCTTTCCCCTGGCTCCGCCTCCCCACACTAGATTTCAGAACTCAACGCGGGTGAATCAATTATTGAACTCGAGTTTGGTGAATGTATGTATACGCCAGACCAAGTGCGGGAAGCTAGTCTAAGAGGATGCAAAGATGAATATGAACACCGCCCCTGTCCTTGAGGAACTCACAGTTGGGTGGAGGAATCCATAAACTATACTGATGACAAAATGGCCGAAATGCTTAAACAGCACGAGTGCCCTAAGAGCAGAGAAAAGCACATGCTCTTAGGTATTTAGACTTCAATTTTCATAAGTAGGGGAATAAGTAAATGAATTACGGTGCAGCTGTACAATGTGGAACACCATATTGCTAAGAAAAGTTGAGTGATAAGTAATTAATGAGATTGACACAGAATTTTAACAGTCTAAGTGTCCTAATGAACTTGGTATATCCATACAGTGGGATGTCAAGTAGCTTGGAAAAGAAATGAGGCGCGCCAGAAGGCTACCTAGGAAATTGATAAGAGTCATTTGCTGATGAGCAGATGGAGAACAAGGGTGGATGGCCACCTATTTTTTATTATTATACCCTTTTGCGTCTTTTGAATTTTGTATAAAACGTGTATAT
>NW_012102210.1:3906529-3908550 GCF_000951045.1 Mandrillus leucophaeus | reverse complement strand
TAAATTTCAGGATTATGTGATCTGATTTTTAAAAGCATAATATACTAGCAAATACATAGAAAAAAATGAGGAATGTATACCTGTTAATATTGGTTAACTGTAGAAGTTGGGGTTTAGGAACTTTCACTATCTAGATCTGTAATGTATTTTCTTACAGCCAATATATATCACGTTTATAATTGGAAAAAAACACCTATATACATATATCTAAATATATATGAGTGTCTGAGCAAGGTAACAGCAGTGAAAAAAGAAAGAACTCATTCCTCTTGTCTCTTACATTTCAGTGATAAAATTACCAAGAATCAATGAGCAATTATATTGGGGGAATCCAGGATGAAGTCATGTAGTATGTGATTATGAAAAGGGATTTTGGAGTCAGACAAGCCTATTATCAAATCCCAGTTTCACCATTTATTAGCTATGCAACCTTGGGCTTAAAATTATTTAAGCTCTCTGAACCTCAGAATCCAACTCTGTAAGATGGAATACAGTAGGATCCACCCCATGAGGGCTCTTTCAAGGAATAGAGGAAATCAAGAACGCACGGTACCTAGGGTATCAGCAGGCACAGGCACATAGTAGATGCTTCAGTAAGCAAATAATAATAAGTGATTTATAGGTTTCTAGCCCAAGTATTTAGTGGGAAGATGGTATTTTCAGTAAGGAAGAGAACATAGGAAGAGAAGCAAGTTAAGAAGGGAATTATTTAGTTTTGCCCAAGGTGAATTTGAAGTGCCTGTGGGAATGCCTGGGTGGAGGTGGAATAGCTGAGAGAAGCCAAGGATGAAAGTATGAGTGGGGATGTCATCAGCGTAATACTGGAGGTCCCTAAGTGATGGAAGCAGATGAGACACCCAGAAAGAGTAAGTAGATAATAGGAAAAGCACCAGGAACAGAAACAAGTGAGCACCTGTCCTGCACAGCCGAGCAGAGGGGCCAGACAGGGTTGAGAAGGTCAGGAGAGGCAGAAAGTATCAAGGGACTAAGGCTGTGATCAGCTGGGTACAGTCCTTCAGAGGGCAGGCTGAGCTCCAAGAAGAGGATGGCTTTTATCACGGTGTGAAGGCAATAGTCTTTTCACCGGGAGTTACAGTGAGGGATCACTTGCAATTCGTATTTGTAGAATACATTCGAGTTTATAACCTGCCTTTATATTCCTTCTCTCCCTTGGCCCCCACAGCATCTCCATAAGGGAGATACCATTGTTTCCATCTTATAAATGAGGAAACTGAGGCTTAGAAAAATAAATGTTTTTGCCAAAGTCAACAAAGTTAGGGAGTGGCAGAGCCAGACTCAAACAGAGGCTTCCTGACACCTGGCCCAGTGGTGTTTCCTGTGCATCATGATGCCCAGTAGGGAGGAAGTGGCAACAGTAAGTGACAACTGGTTTCATTATTTTGTTTGTTTTTAGTTTTGCTTTGTTTAGAGTGAGAGAGATTTGAGCATGTTTGTAGGCTGAGAGGCACTCTTCTTTCTGAAAGATTTCTTAGTCTTATTTTAAACAATTATTTTGAAGTAACTTCAAACAGAAAAATTGCAAGATGAATACAAATAACTTTCTCTAATAACGTTTTTGTTTTATTTAGTTTAGTTTAGTTTTGTTTTTGAGACAGGGTCTAGCTCTGTCTCCCAGGCTGGAATGCAGTGGTGCAAACATGGCTTACTGCAGCCTCAAACTCCCAGGCCTGAGTGATCCTCCCATCTCAGCCTCCCAAGTAGTTGGGACTACAGGTACACACCACCATGCTCAGCTAATTCTTCTATTTTTTTTTTTTTTTGTAGGGACAAGGTTTGGCCATGTTGTCGAGGCTGGTCTCAGACTCCTGAGCTCAAGCGATCCTACTGCCTCAGCCTCCCAAAGTGCTGGGATTACAGGTGTGAGCGACAGTGCCGGGCCAAAACTTTCTTAACTCCTTAAACATTCCACGTGTTTCAGGTTAACATGGAATGCCCAACATGGTTGGGGGGTGGGGCAGATTCTGAAATTGTTAACATTTATCTGTGTTTATGCCCATTAT
>NW_012102210.1:3903342-3905109 GCF_000951045.1 Mandrillus leucophaeus | reverse complement strand
GTGATCCTCCTGCCTCAGCCTCCTGGGTAGCTGGGATTACAGGCATGTGCTAATTTTGTATTTTTAATAGAGATAGGGTTTCTCCCTGTTGGTCAGGTTGGTCTCGAACTCCCAGTCTCAGGTGATCTACCCACCTCAGCCTCCCAAAGTGCTGGGATTATAGGTATGAGCCACTGTGCCTGGTCCTCCTTTTTCTTTTTATCCAGGATCCAAATTTAGGATCATGTATTACATTTTTAAATTAAGTCCCTTTAATCTGTTTTAATCTGGAACATTTCCTCACTCTTATCCTGTCTTTCATGACCTTGACAAATTTAAAGGGTAGAAGTCTTTAATTCTATAGGATGGCCATCAACTTGGGTCTGTCTGGTGTTTCCTCAGGTCTAGATTTATACATTGATTGGTTGATTGAGACAGAGTCTTGCTCTGTCACCCAGGCTGGAGTGCAGTGGTATGATCTCGGCTCACTACAATCTCTGCTGCCTGGGTTCAAGCAATTCTCGTGCCTCAGCCTCCTGAGTAGCTGGGACTACAGGTGTGCACCACCATGCCCAGCTAATTTTTGTATATTTTGGTAGAAATGGAGTTTTACCATGTTGGTCAGGCTGGTCTTGAACTCTTGGCTTCAAGTGATCTGCCCACTTCGGCCTCCCAAAGTGTTGGGATTACACTATGAGCCGCCATGGCTGGCCTAGACTTATAAATTCTTGGCAAGAACACCACACACAAAAAAAATTGATTTCTTTTTTTTTTTTTTTTGAGACAGGGTCTCAAAAAGTTCAAGCCCAGTTTAGTCTTGAACTTCTGGGCTCAAGTGATTCTCCTCCCTCAGCCTCAAAAAGTGTTGGGATTACAGGCGTGAGCCACCGTGCCCAGCCCGCAAAAACATTATGCTGTGTTCTTCTCAGTGTGTCATATTGGGAGGCCCATGATGTCAGCCTTTCCCACCACTGATGATATTAACCTTGATCACCTGGTCAAGATGCTGTCTGCCTATTTCCTCCACTGTAATGTCACCATTTTTACCTTTCCAACTAATAAGTATTTTCTGGGAAATACTCTGCAACTACCCTAATATCCCATTCCCCATCAAACCTTCACCCACCAGGCATTGTATCCATTGATGACTAGTGCATGAATCAACTCTACTATAATAATTGCCAAATGGTGATCTATTTCCATTATTGCAGTTACATGTATTAGTTAGCATTCTACTATAAGAGCTTTCTCTCCTTATATTTATTTACATATATATTTATTTGTTTCAGTATGGGTTCCAATTTTAAGCAGTCAGTTGTAATCCATTGCTGTCATTACTTATTATGATGCTCAATTTTTAGAGGTGGACAGAGTCTAGCTCTATTGTAGTGGCCAAATCATAGCTCCCTGCAACCTCGAATTGCTGGCCTCAACTGATCCTCCCACCTCAGCCTCCTTAGTAGCTGGGATTACAGGGATGTGCCACCCTGCCCAACTAATTTTTAAAATTTCTTGTAGGGTTCAGGTTATGTTGCCCAGGCTGGTCTCTAACTCCTAGGCAAAAGCAGTCCTCCTGCCTTGGCCTCCGTACGCGCTGGGATTATAGGCAGGAGCCTCCACGCCTGGCTTGATGTTCAAATTTCTCACAGGTTTGGCCAGTGAGTATTCCTTTAAGCTGGTTTCTGTATCATTTTGACATGTCTCCAACATTCTTTGAGCTTTTTTTTTTTTTTTTGAGACGGAGTCTCGCTCTGTCACCCAGGCTGGAGTGCAGTGGCCAGATCTCAG
>NW_012102210.1:3900272-3902917 GCF_000951045.1 Mandrillus leucophaeus | reverse complement strand
CTGGAGTGCAGTGGCGCAATCTCAGTTCACTGCAACCTCTGCCTCCCGGGTTCAAGCGATTGTCCTGCATCAGCCTCCCGAGTAGCTGAGACTATAGGTGTGCACCACCATGCCCAGCTAATTGTCATATTTTTAGTAGAGATGGAGTTTCACCATGTTGGCCAGGTGATCTTGATCTCATGATCCGCCCGCCTCGGCCTCTCAAAGTGCTGGGATTACAGGCATGAGTCCCGCTCCCAGCCTTTTTTTCATTTTTTTTGAAACACAGTCTCATTCTGTCGCTCAGGCTGGAGTGTAATGGTGCGATCTCAGCTCACTGCAACCTCTGCCTCCTGGGTTCAAGCAATTCTCCTGCTTCAGCCTCCCAAGTAGCTGGGATTACAGGTGCCTGCCACCACGCCTGGCTAATTGTTTTGTGTTGTTAGTAGGGATGGGGTTTCACCATGTTGGCCAGGCTGGTCTTGAACTCCTGGCCTCAAGTGACCCACCTGCCTCAGCTTCCCAAAGTGCTGGGATTACAGGCATGAGCCACCATGCCCAATCTTTTTTATTTTTTGTAGAGACAGAGTCTCACTATGTTGCCCAGGCTGGTCTCAAATTCCTGGGCTCAAGTGATCCTCCTGCCTCAACCTCCTAAAGTGCTGGGATTACAGGCATGAGCCACCATGCCAGGTGGCTAATCTCGTACTTTCCCTGGATAAGAAGTGAGACTCAAATTTCCCTGGATAAAATGTTCTGGGGCTCGTCTCATACTTTCTCTGGATAAGAAGCAAGATTCAAAGGAGTCCAGGCAGCACGAACCTATGGCTAAGGTTATGCCAAGGCCACACTGAAGTCAGGCCACTTGAACTTGCTGTGAGAATCTTCTACTGGCATTGCTACGCCCTTCTCAGGTGCTGCAGGTGCACTGAGTGTATATCATGAACTCTGGCTAGGTCTTGTCTGCACTCCCTCAATATTCAAAGTCCAGTTGGAAACATTCCAGTTAGTTGGGTTAGGCCAAGTACCTACCTTTAGGCTGTGAAAAAGTGGGAAGAAGAATAAATGTTCTCCAACTACCATAAAGGGGCTAGAGCTCATTCTGTCAATACTGTCCACAGTGGGGAACTGTGCAGAAATATAAGATGATTTGAACCCTAGGTGACCCACAGCCCCTTTCCCACATATCTATTTCGTAGCTGGGGAGATACAGATACAGACATAAACGAAAGGATAAAGTTGGAAAGACTGTGCACCAAACCAGTGGCATGTTGGTAAATGTTCAACAAAAGCTCCCTGGGGAAAACAAACAAACAAACAACAAGCTGGATTTGTTATGTTCACCTATTTCTGTTGTGTAAGTACTCCCACCATGGCCAATTTCAAATGAGACATCACTGAATACAGAGTTGGAAAGAGATGTGCATTGGCATATATAGCATTCCCTCCATACAGATACTACAGATGGAAACTACTCAAGACCTCATAGTGAAATACAGTAAAATACTCAGGAAGTGATGAGTTTTGAATATTTATCACCTTTGCTTTAATAAAATTTATTTAGCTATATGTTTATGTAATGTAATGTAATGTAATTTAATTTTTTTTTTTTTTTTTGAGATAGAGCCTTGCTCTGTTGCCCAGGCTGGAGTGCAGTGGCCCAATCTCGGCCTACTGGAACCTCCGCCTCCCAGGTACAAGCAATTCTCCTGCCTCAGCCTCCTAAGTAGCGCCTAGCTAATTTTTGTATTTTTAGTAGAGATGGAGTTTCACTTTGTTGGTCAGGCTGCTGTCAAACTCCTGACCTTGTGATCTGCCTGCCTTGGCCTCCCAAAGTGCTGGGATTACAGGCGTGAGCCACTGCGCCCAGCCGGTAATTTAATTTTTAATTAAGGCAATGTTTAGCAACTGGCATGCCCAATTCCAGAAAAGTCAGCAACACGAGCTGCTGGTGTGAGCTTCAGCACTTGAATGCACCAAACTGTCTCACTGTTTTCTTCTGGAAGTGGAATAATTGAGGGTGGGGAAGGCATACTTTTATTCATTGTTTTCATCATTTACATTATTTAAAAAACAGTGGCATTTATAGTGTTTAAAAAACTGTACATGTACTTTCAGATATTTTTCAAATGAAAATTTAACTTAAAAAATAAATCTGGCCGAGCGCGGTGGCTCACACCTGTAATCCTAGCACTTTGGGAGGCCGAGGTGGGTGGATCACAAGGTCAGGAGTTCAAGACCAGACTGACCAACATGGTGAAACCCCGTCTCTACTAAAAATAGAAAGATTAGCCGGGCGTGGTGATACGTGCCTGTAATCCCAGCTACTTAAGAGGCTGAGGCAGGAGACTCATGTGAACCTGGGAGGCAGAGGTTGCAGTGAGCCGAGATTGCGCCACTGCACTCTAGCCTGGGGGACAGAGCTAGACTCTGTCTCAAAAATAAAAATAAAAATCATACATACATACCTACATAAATACATAAATAAATAAATCCAGCCGGGCGCAGTGGCTCACGCCTGTAATCCCAGCACTTTGGGAGGCCAAGGCTGGCGGATCACAAGGTTAGGAGATCGAGACCATCCTAGCTAACACGGTGAAACCCCATCTCTACTAAAAATGCAAAAAATGAGCCGGGTGTGGTGGCTGGCGCCTGTAGTCCCAGCT
>NW_012102210.1:3859475-3899677 GCF_000951045.1 Mandrillus leucophaeus | reverse complement strand
ATATTATATAATATAAGATAAACCTGATCATGTCCCTCCTTCCCCAAAATCTTCAGCCACACTGAGTACAAACTCTCAGGCAGGATTTGAGCTCAACCTCCTTCTCGAAGATCCTCCATTCCTCTGCCTCCTTTCTGGGTCTCAGGCCAGGGGTTTTCTTTTTCTTTTCTTTTTTTTTTCTTGAGACGGAGTCTCGCTCTGTCACCCAGGCTGGAGTGCAGTGGCGCAATCTCGGCTCACTGCAAGCTCTGCCTCCCGGGTTCATGCCATTCTCCTGCCTCAGCCTCTTGAGTAGCTGGGACTACAGGTGCTTGCCACCACGCCCGGCTAATTTTTTGTATTTTTAGTAGAGACGGGGTTTCACCGTGTTAGCCAGGATGGTCTTGATCTTCTGACCTTGCGATCCGCCCGCCTCAGCCTCCCAAAGTGCTGGGATTACAGACATGAGCCACTGCACCCGGCCAGGCCAGGGGTTTTCAAACTCTTCCATAGAGCTTGTGTTCACTGGGGGAGCAGGGAGTGGCTGAGCACCTGTGGGTAGACAAGGCATGAGGCTCCAGCACCTATTCCCATCATAGCAGCTCTGATTTGATTTCACACATTTCAGGTAAGATTTCATTAAAAAAAAAAAAAAGGTTCTGTTGCTTAAAAGCAAACATTTGAAATGAACTGTCTTAGTCCAAGAGGATGGCACGTCTCAGTCAAGGACTCGCAAATCTGCATGCTTCTCCTTTGTTTATTTACTTCAACTGATGTTAATTGATCACTTGCTATGTGCCAGGCACTGGGGACAAGACAGACTGCCCCTCCCTGGAAGGCTTACAGTTCAGATGAGTGATGATGAATATTTGAAGAAATTAAGGAACAATATCTTTCCCTTTCATTCCCCTCACACATCTTTTGTGGTTAATCTCAGATGCCATGGACTTTATAAATCTTTTCATCTGCCTTTCCTACTGACCAGAAGAACTCTCTTCTCCATATAAAATTTTGTGTGTAGGGGATGTTCGTTGTTTTTCCTGTTCATTTTCCATTCTCTCACCTTCTGATGGTAGTGGTTGGAACATTCTTTGGGAAACAACCCTCCCCCACCTTCTCCCTCCCAGTTCACTGGGTTCTGGTTAGTCTCCAGGAGTGGGCAAGTGACCCCAGGCCTGGCCAGCTGGCACCTAGAACCTCCTTAGCCACAGCAATTGGTTCATATCTGGCCACCCTCTGACTCCAGTGATTGGTTTGGGGTGGATGAATGATCCTAAATGTCTCACAGTGAATCCCAGACATGTGTAGGAGCCTCAGGAAACAGATGCTCTTTTCAGATGAATTTAAGCCTGAAAAGATGTAGACCCAGAATTTTGGGCAGCAATTTCGTTACACTGTAGAGAGTGAAACCAACATGGAGGAAAGTAGAGCCAAGTGTTGGGAAGAGACTGGATCTTCCTGACACTCAATGAGTGGGTCAAGCCACATCTAAAGCTTGACCCCTGGCTCATTTGTTTGTATTGGCTCAGTTCCAGGAGCCAATACATTTCCCCTTTTGCTTTAGTAGTTTTCAGTCAGCTTTTCCAAAAGAATCTTGAATGATTTGCTGTAGTAGAAATTTCTAATCTGGACTCTCTAAGAGCTCAAGACTGGTATGTCTCTGGGTCCAGCCAGCCTGCTATGTAGGAGCCTCACCCTTTCTCAAGTTCTGTCTGTGTTCTGAAACCTTCAGGAGATCCCTTTATGTGTGGTCAGCAAGCTAATTCTTTACCATTTCCTTCTCTTCCACTGGGCTTTCCCTGGAGTGGGCAAGAAGGGAACCCTGTTTTTATGGAAGCAGGGAGTGATAAGTCCAGCTGGGTAAGTCCAGCCATCCAGCAAAGCAGCTGATATATCTGTATCTATATCTATATCTATATCTATATCTATATCTATATCTATAAGTAGATAATATTGGCCAGGCATGGGCCATGCCTGAAATCCCAGCACTTTGGGAGACCGAGGCAGGTGTATCACCTGAGGTCAAGAGTTGGAGACCAGCCTTACCAACATGGTGTAACCCCATCTCTACTGAAAATACAAAAATTAGCCAGACGTGGTGGCAGACACCTGTAATCCCAGCTACTCGGGAGGCTGAGGCAGGAGAATCGATTGAACCCAGGAGGCAGAGGTTGCAGTGAGCCGAGATCATGCCATTGCACTCCAGCCTGGGTGACAGAGCGAGACTCCATCTCAAAAAAAAAAAAAAAAAAAAAAGAGATGGGGTCCCACTATGTTGCCCAGGCTGGACTTGAGCTTTTGGGCTCAAGCCATCCTCCCAGCCTCCCGAGTAGCTGGGACTACAGGTATGCACCACCACCAGGCCAGGCTAATTTGTGTGTGTGTCTGTGTGTGTGTGTTTTGTTGAGACAGGATTTCACCATGTTGCCCAGGCTGGTCTCCAACTCCTGAGCTCAAGTAATCAGTCCTCCTTGGCCTCCCAAAGTGCTAGAATTACAGACTTGAGTCACTGCGCCCATTGTTTTTTTTTTTTTTGAGATGTAGTTTTGCTTTTGTTTCCGAGACTGGAGTGCAGTGGCGCAGTCTCAGCTCACCACAACCTCTGCTTCCCGGGTTCAAGCAATTCTCCTGCCTCAGCCTCTCAAGTAGCTGGGATTACAGGCATGCGCCACTACGGTCGGCTAAATTTTGTATTTTTAGTAGAGACGGGGTTTCTCCGTGTTGGTCAGGCTGGTCTCGAACCTGTGATCCACCCTCCTAAGCCTCCCAAAGTGCTGGGATTGCACCGTGCCCGGCTGCTCCTTATGGCTGCAAATATGGGGCACTTGCCTTGTGCCAGGCACTATGCTGGGCATTTTACCCTCATTCTTCTAGGCAATCCTCATAGCAACTTGAGGAGAGGTGATAATTACAGTATTCCCACTGAACAGATGAGAAAACTGAAGCTCAGAAAGGCCAATGACTGGACCAAGTCAATGACTGCAAGGTGAGTCAGTGACAGAGCTGGGGTTTCACGACGTGTTTAAGCACCGCCTCATCAGTTGTGGCCACTAGGCTTGGGCGGATAGCCTCGCAGAGGAGCCTAAGTGGAGAGGGGGACGAAGAAGGAATATTCGGGACTGTGGGATGTTGAAATGGTCTCTTCAGAGGCTGCCGGGATTGAAACTGGGCAAGGTCCCAGGGCCCGAGTAGAGCCGGAACGTGCTACGCAGCGATCCCTTGGCCACGGGGTTTTCAGCGCCCGTGAAGCCAGGCTTGCCAGGCGGGGGCGGCTGGCGGGGCAGGGCTTCTCAGCCCGCCCCAAGTCCAGGTAAGCGCTCGCGACCCGCGCGGGCAGGGAGAACGCGTCTCCGCAGTGCTCGCGAGGTGCAGGGCGCCTCTGGCTCCGGGGCCGTCGGGCCAGGTCGGCTTGGCGCCCAGGGACTGGCCGGACGGGCTGGGCCTTTGGCGGGGGTGGAAGAGGAGGTTGCCGCGCCCTGCCCGGCCCAGGTGTCGTCTCCGGGGGCGGGGTTTGGAGACCCGCAGCGGGAGATTCCCGGCCGGACTGGCGGGCGAGCGTCGAGAGACAGAAGCCGCGGAGAGGAGACTAAGCCGGGCGGCGCGGGGAGCGCACTGCGCAGGCGAAGTCGCAGGGCAGCCAACATGTTCTCCCGAAACCACCGGAGCCGGGTCACCGTGGCCAGGGGCTCCGCCCTGGAGATGGAGTTCAAACGCGGCCGCTTCCGACTCAGCCTCTTCAGCGACCCGCCCGAGGTGAGAGACCCGCGTCCCTGCCTTCCCCTTCCGCGGAATCCCGGGGGCAGCCCCAGCCACCTCGGCCTCCTTCCCTCGCCCGCGTGGACGCCGAGGGACGGGGACGCACTGTCTGGGTACAAACCCGACGGAGTTGTTGACTTGAAAAGTAAGGTGTGGACGGTCTGCATTTTCATTGGATCCGTGCTGCCCATTCCCCGGCCTGGTTAGGATGATTTGCCTGAGCCTGGAAAAAGCCAGGTTGGTCTCCATTTGTAGGGCCCCAGCTCGACTCCCAAAATGTGCCTGGACCCCAAAATGTCCTGGGTATCCCCAGGCCAAGGGCAGTGGGCAACTAGGCGGGCCCCAAACGCTCGGACTCTTGGCCTGGGCTCCCGCTTGTTCCCCTGCCGCCAGCCGCATCCCACAACCTGTCGCAGCCATCTGGGCCAGCCTGTCATCAATCCGGACTTTAGGCCGGGGTGGCTCGCTTCTCGGAAGCCCAATTCAAAGGCTCCTCTATGCCCCTGCAGGGCTTTTAACTCTTTGGGGTTACTTCCCACACGCAAAATTTCCGCCTCCTTTCCTGGTGCCTAAGAGGAGTCCAGCCCCTAGGCTGAGCGTTTCCCCCGTCCACCGTCCACGCGTTAACCGGTTGGAGCCCCACCTGTAAAGCCCTAGAGGCTAGGGCGGGGCTGAAGGTGTGTGGTTGAGCGGGGACTAACAGGGCGAATAGCTATCCCGAAGACTCTTCTGTCCCCAAGGTCAGACTCAAACTCGCCCAAGGAGAGCCCAGTTCCAAGCCTTCCCTTCCGGGTCTGGAAAGGGTTAAGTGAGGTGGGCCTTCCTCCCGCCCCCTCGCCCTCCCGGCTGGGATTCCAGGCCTGGCTTCTGCCCTTTCCCTCCAGCCTGCCCAGAACAAAGGCTCTTTCACACCCTTGTCCCGGTGTCCCGTGCCTTCTCTGATTCAGAAGCTGGTGGGCCTGCGGAGAGGGGGCCTTTGTCGGGTCCCCTTGCCCCCAAGCGACTGGGCCCGAGGAACCCGCGTGGGGCCAGCGTGGGGCAGTAAGGGGCGAGGCCTGGGACCAGGAGGAGGGGCCTGGGAGCTGGGGCCGCCCCTGGGATTAGCCTGGCCTTCGGGGACAGCTCGGAGGAGCTGGGGCGGAGCCGCAGAGCCCGGCGGCCGCCGAGTGGAGTGTGACTCCGTGGGCCTGGCGTGGAGGCGGGGGCGCTAGGCTGCAGCTGGCTGGGATTCGGGGCTGGTTTCCTGTCTGGAAGGGAAGGGGCCTGCAGAAGGGAGCGGGACAGCAGCAGACAGGCACACCCCTGCTTTCCTCCCTCCCTCTCCTCCCTTCTCTGGAAAAGCGAGGTAATTGTGAGTCCAGGGTGGAGCGGGCTGGATGGGGGCCCTGAGTTGGAAGGGGTGGCCCTGGGGCTGGGCTGCTTTACCAACTCACCCCTTTGTCCTGGGCTCCCTGGGCTCACTCTCCCCTGAGGTCCTCACCTCTGTGGCTCTTTTTCCTAACTTTCTCAAACTAAGCCGGAACCCCTCTCGGAAAGCTCCAACCTCCTGCAAGCCCTATGGCTCTAGAACCTGCATGAGGCGTCGTTTCCCTGCCCCCTTCCAGTTGTGCCTGCCCCTCACTGCCCTCTCCACACATAGATTCTCTGTCCACCAGGCCAGGGATGTGGGCGGGGGCTGGGGAGCGGCCAGAGTCGGAATGAAAGGGCCTTTTTCTTCCACAGCTGGGAGAACAGCTGCCACCAAAGCGAGACTGGACACTCTGTGCCTAGAGCCCCCTCTGCAGCTGGCCTTTCCTCCTGGGACCCCACTCATCCTCACTTCGCTTTCCTTTTTTTCCCTGCCTGGCTCACAGCAGGGCCCCGGAGCAGCAGTGGGCAAGGAAAATTTGTCACAGCAGCCAGAGAGGTTTAACAGGAGTGCAGAGGGATAAGGGCAGCCTCTGACCTCTGCCCAAGAGCTGGCCACCTCTTTAAAGACTGAGGGAACAGTGGGAGGAGGAACTGTGGGACAGTGTGGTACCTGTCTGTCCCCCCTCTGGAGGGGCTGACAAAGGAAAGGGCACCGGGGGGCACAGAGATGCAGGACAGATTGCACATCCTGGAGGACCTGAATATGCTCTACATTCGGCAGATGGCACTCAGCCTGGAGGTAATCCCCCGACCCTTGGAGTATACACTTTCTTCACTTGCATCCCAGCCCCAATGTCTGCCCTGCACATTCCTGCTAGAGCATGGTGGGGAGAGCCAGGCCTGCTTAAAGTGGGGAGAGGGACAGGTGGTTCCCTATGCCTTGTGTTGGGTGCAGTGTGTGGACCCAGGCTCAGTTCTGCCCATCGTAGTCTTATGTTTGCAGCAGGGTTTTTACACCTATTTCAGGAAGCTCTGTGGGTGAGTGTAGATGTCTGTTCTGGGGACAAGGGTTCCTTTTAGGTATGGGAAGAAGAGAGGAGTTCAGTGTGAGCGAGGTTTGCAGAAAGGATGTAGCTTTACTAGAGAAGAGAAGGACTCTGGGCTATGAGTAAGGATTCTGCTGGCCCTTGAGATGGCAAGGTGCTGTTTATTCATGTATTTATTTTTTTCAATTATTTATAGAGACGAGGTCTCACTATATTGCCCAGGCTGGTCCTGGCTCAAGCGATCTCCCTACCTCGACCTCCCAAAATGTCGAGATTACAGGTGTGAGCCACTGCACCTTGCCCTATGTATTCTTTTTTTTTTTTTTTTTTTTTGAGACGGAGTCTCACTCTGTCGCCCAGGCTGGAGTGCAGTGGCTGGAACTCAGCTCACTGCAAGCTCCGCCTCCCGGGTTCACGCCATTCTCCTGCCTCAGCCTCCGGAGTAGCTGGGACTACAGGCGCCCGCCACCTCGCCCGGCTAGTTTTTTGTATTTTTTTAGTAGAGACGGGGTTTCACCGGATTAGCCAGGATGGTCTCGATCTCCTGACCTTGTGATCCGCCCGTCTCGGCCTCCCAAAGTGCTGGGATTACAGGCTTGAGCCACCGCGCCCGGCCTACCTATGTATTCTTAAACACATGTATAGAACATGTACTATGTGCCAAGCTCCTTTCTAGACCATAAGATACCTCAGTGAACAAGACAAGAAAGTTCCATTGTAGTGGGAGAACAGAAATATACATACAAACACATAAATAATATCACGTATAGAAATTATGATGAAAATGGGGATGTAATGAAAATCAGATGAGGTAGGCAATGTTAGATGTGAGGTCAGGGGAGGCCTCTGTTGGGAGATCTTTGAGCTAAGCTCAGGAGGATTTGGAGATACGTGAAGATTGGAGGAAGGGCAAAGGCCCTGAGATGAGGATGAGGGTAATATATTTGTGGGAAAGAGAGCCAGTGTGGCTGGAATATAGTAGTTGGGGTGGAGCTGATGGGCAGGGGCCAGATCATGCAGGGCCTTGAAGACCATGATAAAGCACCTGGATTTCACCTTAAGTGTGATGTTGGGCCATGGAAGGGTTTTAAGCAAGGGAATGACCCATGAGTCATGTTTTTAAATGATGGCTGCTATGGAGAATAGGCTGGTGGGAAGTTGATGGTAGGGTTGGGCATGGAGGGTTGGCAAGAGAGGTCGCAAATGTCCAGGTGGGAGGCTGTTTCAGTAATAGGGTAGTAAACCTCGTGGTGTGAATTAAAATGCTCATGGTGGAGAAAGGGAGTAGATTTAAAATGGTAGTGGTAGGTCTGACAGGATTTGCTGATGGATTGAATGGGGGGGGGGAGTTAAGGCAAAGAAAGAGAACTCCAGGATGATTCCCAGGTATGTGGCTAAGCAACTGGGTGGTGTGGCTGTTTATGGAGGTGGGGAAGATGGAGGAAGCTGTGGAAGTGACTGCCTGGACCAGGCAGGGGCTGCTGCTGAGAGGTCAGAGGCAGGACTGCAAAGAGTCTAGATCAGGATGTGCTGCCCTGCTCAAGCCCTGCCCCTACTCCCTGGATCATAGTAGATGTTACTGGTCAATTTTGGCACTCTTTATCAATGAGCCCAGACCCGGCCTCAGAATATTTCTCAGGACCATCTTGGCATAAACTGTGCCGGTTGTGTCTGTCCTTCACACAGGTGCCAGCCAGAGGTGAGAGTCCTGGTCTGGTTTCAACTGCATCAGGAGGGAGCACCTTTATCTATTTTTTTTGCCTGGAGAGGGTCAACTTTTCCTAATTTGTAGAAAGGTGTCCAGTGAACTCGTTGGGACTCTACCTAATTATCCTCCATCAGTGCATGAGATAAAACCTATTTGCCATTCATAGTCCTCTGCAGTGTCCATGTCAGTTACAGTTGCTGTAGCCATATTTCAAGTGCTAGATGGCTACTGAACATTTCCATCACCGCAGAAGGTTTTATTGGACAGAGCTGGTCTAGGTATGTAAATATTTAAATTCTGCATCCTGCCCTCCTCCAAAAAATGTAATTTTTCTCTGTGGGAGGCCTGTTCAAGTTCTGGGGCAGAGGAGAGGCTTAGTTTCACTTTGGTCACTCTCCTTTAGGAGAGTGGCTGAGGGTGCTGTGTTCTTTCTCAACCAAGTTCAGCAGGTCCTCAAAAGAGAGACCCATTGATGTTTCAGGGAATGTTAAGAGAGAGAGTCATGGAAGAGTAAATCCCAGAAGACTTTCTGGAGGAAGTGACTCAAGCTGCAAGTAAAGGGAGCTTGTTTTAAAACATGTGCTAGGCCCGGGCAGAGATGAGACTTTCCCATATAATTCTCAAACAGTGCTACGAAGGAGGTGGAATACTCCCCATTTTACAAACTCAGGCTCCAGGGGTCAAATTCTCTGGGCTTGTCAAGTCCCTAAGCCAGGATTTGTACTTAGCCCTGGTGGAAATTCTGAAGGAAACAGAGGGTGGTGAGAAGCAGAGCAGGAAGTCAGAGACAGAAGAGAGTGGGAGGGGTGGAAGGGATAGCAGCAGGGGGCCTAATGTGTGTGGGGCACATGACTCATTCTCTAGCCCCTTGGGATCTGACCCAGGTCCAGCTGACACCCAGCTCTGGGCTCTTTCCCAGGGGAGCCTGGGGGAAATGATGCCCACTTGGGGAGAGGGTGCGTTTGGGTGGGGAGGGGGCAACAAAGAACTATCCCTGGGGTGGGGAAATGCTAGAAGCACAAGGGTCCAGATCCTGAGCCAGGATTCCCAGTTCCTCTGCGTGAAAAGGTGGGAGCCAGTTTCCTAGGGCGCTCCCGGCCTTGGGCCTTGGGAGAGTGGATTTGGGGCTGGAGAGCAGTAAGGAAATAGAGGAGGTGTCTGGGCTTGTGGTCCCGCTCATCCATGCTAGGCCCAGCGACCTCCCTAGGGCCCCAGCTCTCCTAATGTATACACTATCCGCCCTCCATACTCTCAGGCAAGGGGTCAACTTGGAGGGCAAACGCTACGCGGGAGGGGCCTCCCGGAGCTGGAGCACGTCGTGAAGGCCAGGAGCTTTTCCAGGGCGGTGGGGCGCACTCCCGGAGGTCCCTTCCTGCCGCGACGGAGTCTCGGTGGAAGCACCGCCTTGAGCCAAGCCCAACCAGGTGCCCGGAGGGACCTCCAACGCCCTGGTACCCTTCAGTTGCTCTCGCGGCAATTGGGAGCTGATGTCACCGGCGCCCTGATCGCTGTGGCTGGAGGCGGTGCAGCTACGCCGGCGCCCTGGCTCCTCCGATTTCCCGCGGCCCTCGGGCCCCGCCGGCTCCCCAGGCCAGTGCAGCTCTCTGGACTTCGCGCGCCTGTGCGCGCCTCTCGCAATGGACAGGGCTGGGGAAGGATCCGTGAGTGCTGGGACTGGAATGAGACTAGCCAAGATGGGGGTTGAGGACACCTCTGTGTCCCCTTCCTGCCGGGCTCACCCATTTGGGATGTTTGTGGCTGAAGCTGGGTGCAGACTAGGGTGGGGGTTGGCAGGCAGTGTAGAACCCTGGTGCAGACAAAACTAGACTGGGAGGACCTATGTAGTCTGAAAGGGCTTCTTGGTGGAGGGACTTTGGGAAAGGGTTGGCTTATTACAGAAGGAAAACAGGTGGATGGTGATGGGGGAAGGTGATAAAAGTCCGGCCTAGCACGGTGGCCCAGAAAATAGCCAAGGAAGCATCTGTAGGCAGGCGGGACAAGGGTTTTAGAAGAGGGAAATTAGGGTGTTCAGGTCTGAGAGACTTGAAGGCTGGAGCCACTAGGGACAGATACAAGGGCACAGGGTATGGAGGAGAGCTGGTATGAGGAAAAAGACAGGTTTGGGGTGGTCACATTAGTTCCCCTGTTTCAAATGGGTGGCTCGACTTGTCTCCTGAACCAATCTGTACACTGTGATGGAGTTAGTCTTCCAACTCCTCTCTGAAGCTTTCCTTGATCACCTCAGCCAGAAGCAAACAGAGTCTGTTTCTTGTGAGCATGATTGTGCCATGACATGGCACTTATGGAGCAGCCATTAAAGTTGTCATCTCTCATCTCCCAGCTGGATTTTAAATGTACAGCCTTGCAGAGCACAGGAATGCTCCAGTGAGTAAATGCTGCTACCGCCAAAGTATAGCATCATGAAAATAAGCATCCCTGCCATTAATGTATGCCGCATGCTGGGCACTGTGCTAAGTGCTTTAAGTTCCTGCCTCACAGAATTCTCACAGCCCTAGGATCTAGGGACTATTTCCATTCCTGCTTTACAGATGGGGAAACTGAGGCTTAAGGAGGTTGAGCTAATTGCCCATTGCTTTTTAAGAAGCAGGAAGGGCTCCTTTCTAAATGAATGTTCCTGAGAATCCTGGTGTCTCTCCCAGTGCCTCTCAGCTGGCCCTTATCCACAGTCTCTCACTCCTGGACCACCTACCTTCCCATCCCCATTCCTTGCCTCTGACCTTATCTCCCAAGCTCAGAGGGCCAGTAGGTGTTGGGTCTTCTAGTCTTCTAATTTGGGGTGTATAGGGTTCTGTGCAGCATCAATGAACACTGTAGGTGGTATGCTCCTTGTCCACTGATCCCTTGCCAACTAGATGTCCCCAGCATCACTTGAGTCTGAGGGATAACTCTCATTTGCCTTTCCTTCTATCCATTCCCATAAGTTGGTGGTTCTCAACCTGGCTGTACCTCAGAATCACTTGGGGACTTTTCCAAAAGTACATATGCCCTACTCCTAGAGATTCTTATTCTGCAAATCTTAGGTAGGGCCTGGTCATTTTTTTTTTAAACTCCAAAGATCTAATATTTTTTAAAGGAAATACAATTTCCAGTAGTACAAAGAGTATATATAAAGTATCATTAGGCTGGGTACGGTGACTCAAGCCTGCAATCCCAGCACTCTGGGAGGCCGAGGCGGGAGGATCACTTGAGGCCAGGAGTTCGAGAGTAGGCTGGCCAACATGGCGAAACCCCATCTTTACTAAGAATACAAAAGTTCGGCCGGGCGTGGTGTCTCATGCCTATAATCCCAGCACTTTGGGAGGCTGAGGCGGGTAGATCACCTGAGGTCAGGATTTCGAGACCAGCCTGGCCAACATGGTGAAACCCCGTCTCTACTAAAAATATAAAAATTATCTGGGTGTGATGGCTTACACCTGTAATCCCAGCTACTCCGGAGGCTGAGGCAGGAGAATTGCTTGAATCTGGGAGGTGGAGGTTTCAGTGAGCCGAGATCATGCCACTGCACTCCAGCCTGGGCAACAGAGTGAGACTCAGTCTCAAAAAATAAAATACGAAACTTAGTTGGGCATGGTGGTGCATGCCTGTAATCTCAGCTATTCAGGAGGCTGAGGCACAAGAGTCACTTGAACCTGGAAGGCGGAAGTTGCAGTGAGTTGAGATCGCGCCACTGCACTCCAGCCTGGGTGACAGAGTGAGACTCAGTCTCAAAAAAAAAAAAGTATCATAAATGTTTTCCATTCCTGGCTCCCAGGCCTACAATCACTAATATTTTATGCATAAATATGCATATCTATATATATGTATATATATGCATGCATACACATATATATCATACATGTATGTGTAATACTACCATTCTTTCCTCACATAATTTATTTTGGAGATTGTTTCATATCTGTATACAAATGCATACCTCTTTAATGTCTGCAATACTACAGGGTACAGATGTGCTGTTACTTACTTAACCAATGTCCTACTGAGGGGGTTTTAATTTTGATTTTTTTTTTTTTTTTTGAGACGGAGTCTCGCTCTGTCGCCCAGGCTGGAGTGCAGTGGCCGGATCTCGGCTCACTACAAGCTCCGCCTCCCAGGTTTATGCCATTCTCCTGCCTCAGCCTCCCGAGTAGCTGGGACTACAGGCGCCCGCCACCTTGTCCGGCTAGTTTTTTGTATTTTTTTTAGTAGAGACGGGGTTTCACCGTGTTAGACAGGATGGTCTCGATCTCCTGACCTCGTGATCCGCCCGTCTCAGCCTCCCAAAGTGCTGGGATTACAGGCTTGAGCCACCGCGCCCGGCCTTAATTTTGATTTTTAAAACAATGCTGCAATGAATATTTTTGTATGTATGGCTTTACCTAGTTATATGTGAAACTATATGTGTAAGATAAACTCCTAGATATTGGATAGCTGGATTAGAGGATATATGAATTTGTAGTTTTCATAGATTTTTTTCCAAATTGCACTCAAAAGAGGCTGAAGGAATTTATACTTCCAACCATCAAATGCATGAGGGCATCTCTATTTTTCTTATTTGTTATATATATATTTTTAGAGGTGGGGTCTCACTATGTTGCTCAGGCTGGCCTTTGATCTCCTAGGCTCAAGGGATCCTCCTGCCTCAGCCTCCCTCACACACCACTGCACCTGGCTACAAAGCTTCTCTGGATATTCGTGGGCAGCTGAGATTGACACCCAATGCCTGCTCTTGAACTGCCTAAAACATTAGTTTCTTGTCAGTTTTACTGGCCACAGCCCACTTGGGGACTGGGGAGTGCTTTAGCCTGTCCTCTGACTGACATTTCCTTCTCACCCTTCCCCCAACCCTGGCTAGGACACAGAGTTGCAGAGGAAGCTAGACCATGAGATCCGGATGAGGGAAGGGGCCTGTAAGCTGCTGGCAGCCTGCTCCCAGCGAGAGCAGGCTCTGGAGGCCACCAAGAGCCTGCTAGTGTGCAACAGCCGCATCCTCAGCTACATGGGCGAGTTGCAGCGGCGCAAGGAGGCGCAGGTGCTGGGGAAGACAGGCCGGCGGTGAGCAAGGGGGAGGCGAGGCCTTGATGGAGGCAGGAGGCCTTCTGGGTGGTGACGGTGCAGTGTGTGCATGTGTGGCATGTGGACCACCTTAAAGATGACTTCCCCATGAAGTCTTATCAGGGACCTGGGAGAGACCTTGGTGTTTTACCACCATTATGTGTTGCCCAGAGGCGCATTTGTGAGTAGGCAGGGCAGGACTTAGGAAAGTCAGTGTGTCTAGTGAAAGGTAGCTGATCTGAAGAGTAGCAAGTAATGCAAAAGCACTAATTTGCTAAGCCCTGTCTGTGATCCAGTAAGACTGGCTACCTGGCTTTTGGAAAATTAATTTCCTCAATGCTGGTTCACAAAATGGCCAATTTACCACATACCGACAATAGTTTGTTATCCGGGGTTCACCATCAGAGGCAGGGAGTGGGAAAGGAAATAAGAAACCACTTAAGGAAAGCCTACCCATTCAAACGAATTACACTGTGCATTCTAAAAGGGCGCAGCTTCTGGACGTAAAATGTAAGCAACACTGACATTAGACTATTGATCTGACAAGTCTATAATGACTTAAGTGATGCCATGATAAAACCAAAATAGTGGGGAAAATATTTGGCAAATTATTCTAAGAATATGCCAATTTGGATAAAGTGGTCATTTGGAGAACTGGTTTTTAGGAAAGTGGCCTACTTACTCCACTGAGGCTGCTTGGGGAATTAGTCCCAGCCCCTCACAGGCGTGGTGCTCATTCCACCCATGAAGGCTGACACAAGGGGAGGTTGCCAGGAGCTCACCCATGAAGCTACCAGAAGGCAGAAAACCCACTCTATGGCTATCCCATGAAGCTAGAGGAAGGGCAAGCTGGCGGGGGGACAGCCTCTCCTGAAAAGCAGCATGGACAGACTCTGTCCTGCCTAAGTCCTCACACAGCCCACACAGGTGATTTGAGGTACACCCCAAGTGCCTGGCAGTTAAACACATTGCCATTAGTGCCACATCATTTAGCTTAAGGCTCTACTAAGTCAGTAATTACTTTAGTGGCATTATGGATAAGTACAGATGAACTGGCAGTCGCTTCAGGAAAGAGACACATGTGGTGAGTCCTGATGCGCGGGGAGGGAAGGAAGGTGGGGTGTTGGGCCCTGCAGTGGGGTGGGTAGGGGGCTGCAGAACTTGGGGCACTAGTAGGGTATAGCATATAGGGCCAGGAGGAAAAAGGAGAAATCAAAGTTGGGGAGTGGTAGGGAAGGAAAAGGGTCTGTAGTGAATAGAATGTAACTCTTCCCTATTGGTGATTTCCCTTTGAACAAACGTTGGCCAAATTATTTTCTGACCCAGTACCCTCCTATATCAAAGCAGTGATGGGATAGTGGGAAATAAGCAGCCTTCCTATTGTTAAAAAAAAAAAAAAAAACAGAAAGAAAAAAAAAAAAAGCCTGGAAATGCCTCTAAGGCAGGGGTTTAATGGAGAGCCCTGGAAATAAAGTCTCTCTGTGGGCACCTGTCCCCTCAAGGCCACACCTGTCCTTGGCAGGGGTCTGGAGAGGTGGTCAGGGAGGGTGCTTGGAGAGAGGAGCCCTGAGCTTGTGCCTTATGTGTGAGTTAACGTGGCTTGAGTGTGCCTGGTGTCCCCAAGCCTGGCAAACTGCTGGGTTCAATGGACAACTTTCCCTTTATAGTCCCTCAGCCCTGCCTGTCAGCCTGGCTGGAGACCTGGTGGCTGAAGCCCTGGGACCAGGGGGATCCTAGAGTCCTTGGGACCAGAGCAAGGGGGAATAGTGGCTAGAGGCCAGGCCAGGACATTGTGATTTATCCACAGGCCTTCTGACAGTGGCCCGCCCGCTGAGCGCTCCCCCTGCCGCGGCCGGGTCTGCATCTCCGGTAAGAAGCACAGCTACCCCAGCTGCTGGCACCCCTTGCCCAAGCACACGGCCTTTTGCCCCATCTCAACATCTGTTCCTACCCCTCTGCCCCTTAGACCTCCGGATTCCACTCATGTGGAAGGACACAGAATATTTCAAGAACAAAGGTGGTGAGTTCCACACACCCTGGGACAGATTCAGGGGAATGACCCTGAAGTAGGAGGCTCTTGTGGGACGTGTTTTTTGAGTTTTGCCCTCTTTGTCCCTAGACTTGCACCGCTGGGCTGTGTTCCTGCTACTGCAGCTGGGGGAACACATCCAGGACACAGAGATGATCCTGGTGGACAGGACCCTTACAGACATCTCCTTTCAGAGCAATGTGCTCTTGTGAGTACCTCAAACTGTGGCTCCCTTCCTCCACTCTGCTCCAGTTCTAGATGAGCAAGTTCCAGGGGAGGAAGCTGTGGGTGGGGGGCACCTGGCCTTCCCTGTGGAGCTGTCCTGCACTTGCCCCACCCACATCCCCCACCCTCTGCCTCCCTGGACTTTCCTGTGATCACCCTCCTTCCTCCCACCAGCGCTGAGGCGGGGCCAGACTTTGAACTTCGGTTAGAGCTGTATGGGGCCTGTGTGGAAGAAGAGGGGGCCCTGACTGGTGCCCCCAAGAGGCTTGCCACCAAACTCAGCAGCTCCCTGGGCCGCTCCTCAGGGAGGCGTGTCCGGGCATCGCTGGACAGTGCTGGGGGTTCAGGGAGCAGTCCCATCTTGCTTCCCACCCCAGCTGTTGGGTAAGGCCTTGCACACTGCCACTACCCTCAGCTGCCTATATTCGGCCCACAGGTGACCTTTGAACTGTGTTGAGTGTGCAGAACCCATTTTGCATTGCTGCCAGGATGTGCAGACAGACATGAATGAGCAGTGGCCACGTAGCTGGGAGGCATTCCAGCCCACGCCCCACAGCTGGGCTGAAGCCAGTCCAGAATACCAGTAGGAAGGCAGGGAGACTTAGGCCTTGGGGTCTTAACTTTTTAGTAGCAGCAAATACATTTTATTTTTAGAGACGGGGTCTCGAACTCCTGGGCTGAAGTGATCCTCCCGCCTCGGCCTCCCAAAGTGGTAGGATTACAGGCATGAGCCACAGCACTCAGCCTAGCAAATACATTTTATGTGGATAGAGCAGAGCTTCTTGGTTGGAGCAGAGTACCCTGGACCTGTGGTGGTATCTACATGCACCTGGAGACACCTCATGGGACCACTGAGACTCTGAGAAGCAGTTTGAGAACCTTTGGGTAGTCAACAGAATACTGATTTTGGACACAGATATGGGTTCAAATTCAAACTCCCCCACTTTCCAGTTACAAACTATGGGCAAGTTTCTTAACCTCTCTAAGCCTCAAGTTGCCTCATCTAGTTGAAGAATGCCACCAACCTCACAGGACTGTCATAGGAATACAGTGGGATAAAACATATAAAGCATAGGTCCTGACACTTCGCTGGAGCTCAGTAAATGTTCATTCCTAACCCTCTGGGGAGACAAGCGAGTTTTCTGTGGGGCAGCCTGAACAATGGGGCAGATCTGCTCAGCCCTTAGAGTTCCTGCTGGCCAACACGCCCCTCTCTCGGCTGATGCTCTCTCCTATCTCCCTTAGTGGTCCTCGTTACCACCTCTTGGCTCACACCACACTCACCCTGGCAGCAGTGCAAGATGGATTCCGCACACATGACCTCACCCTTGCCAGTCATGGTAAGCATGTATGTGCATGGGGGACACACACATGTGATGGTGAGAAGAGGGGCTGTGGGATGGTCCCCTTCTCATTCCCCTACCTCACCCTGCACTTGCTCCGCCCCCAGAGGAGAACCCTGCCTGGCTACCCCTTTATGGTAGTGTGTGTTGCCGTCTGGCAGCTCAGCCTCTCTGCATGACTCAGCCTACTGCAAGTGGTACCCTCAGGGTGCAGGTGAGGTGAGAGGGTCCTGAGGAGTGGAAGGGAGCAGGGAGAAGGCAGAGGAGAGTTGGATAACCAGGAATAGAAGAGCTAATGAAAAATCAAGATTTGGGTGGAAGAAATGGGATATGACCAGATGAGGGGAGGAATGGACAGCAGGGTGGACAAAAGGGGGGCTGAGAAGCGGGATACTGGGGGGTGTGACTTCCCCAGAAAATGTTGAGTCATTTGTGCAGTCAGCTGGGGAGATGCAGAACTGGGCACAAGTGCATGGAGTTCTAAAAGGCACAAACCTCTTCTGTTACCGGCGACCTGAGGATGCAGACACTGGGGAAGAGCCGCTGCTTACTATTGCCATCAACAAGGTGATGGGTCCCTTGTGGTAAGGCCACCAAAGGCACAGGCCCAGGAGCCTCTCCTTCAGGCCCCAGGAGGGTGGGCACGTACCTCAGAGAGATAGAAGCAGGCCTCCTGCTCCTGACAGTGCCACATCCAGCTTCTGGGGCCCGTATTCTCCCCACCACAGCATCACTGGGAGAGGACTGTCCCATTCATTTGCCATCCTCAGTCCCTGCCAAGTCTCAGAGAGGGTTTTCCCGCCTGCCAGTTCAGGGCTTTTCATCCTCTCTCCCTCTTCTCCCTCAGATTCCAATTTGTATCTATTTTACCACTTCCCATTTCTCTCCAGGTCCAATTGCCCTTCTTTGCTCCCCATCCCTTTTATTGGCTTTCCTGCCTACTTTTTGGCAATTCTGAGGGACCTCTGGCTGGAGCATCCTTGCCTACCTCTGTGTCTTCCCTGCCTTGCTCAATCCATCTTTCCCTGTCTCAAGCTGCTCTTCCTCCCCTGACTCAGGACTGGCTGTCTCATCTCCAGCCCTTTTTTGCCATTCCTTCCTACTCTGGTCAGTAGGAGGCAAATGGGAGGGCTCAGGAAAAGCCCCGCAAGCTCATTCTTCTAAGGCAGGGGTGATCAAGGCTGCCTGATTGTCACTGCCAACTTCTGTGACCAAGGTAGACCTCTTCTTTCTCCTGCAGGAGACTCGAGTCCGGGCAGGGGAGCTGGACCAGGCTCTAGGACGGCCCTTCACGCTAAGCATCAGTAACCAGTATGGGGATGATGAGGTGACACACACCCTTCAGACAGAAAGTCGGGAAGCCCTGCAGAGCTGGATGGAGGCTCTGTGGCAGCTTTTCTTTGACATGAGTAAGAGAGAAGGGGGCTGGGTTGAACCTCTGGGAAGGACTGGAGTTTTGTCATTTTTCCTAAAGGTCTCTGTTTCAAGATTGTGTGGAAGGGAATGTAGCAGGATAAAGGGCAGCCTGGCCTTCTCTTCTAATCAGCGCTCTTCCTCCAGGCCAGTGGAAGCAGTGTTGTGATGAAATCATGAAAATTGAAACTCCTGCTTCCCGGAAACCACCCCAAGCACTGGCAAAGCAGGGGTCCTTGTACCATGAGATGGGTAAGTGAGAGGAATGTGCACTCCAGGAAGCTAATGGGAAGTAGGGTTGGGGACTTCAAGAGAAACCAGATAATGGAAACAGAGAAAACACACTCTGGGCTACACCAGATCTCTGGGGACCCAATTCTCACCCAATCCTGTGTGTTCTTTTCTCTTCTCCAACTCTTCTTAGAACCACCTCCATCAAATTTCAAAACAAAACCCCAATAAGCCAGGATCATTTCATTGATTTCTTTCCTAATTTCTTGTTTTCTGTTTCCCTTTCTGCATGTGGATTCCTGTCTCTTCCTCTGACCCCTCACTTGCCTGGCACCGCTTTCATTTTCTCCTGTTTCTTGGTTTCTTCACCCACCTCTGCTCCCCACCCGTCCCCTTCCCATCCCCATCTACCTTGTGCCCCTCATCCCACAGTTTTATCAGAGCCTATAGCCCCAGGGGGCCTAGGTGAGGGGCTGCTCCTGCAGGATAACGCAATCTCGGCTGAGATCCGGGCTTTGCTTTCCTCCTATTACAGTAACAGGTGATAGGGCTGGGTAGGCTTGGGGCCTGAGCTCTGACTAGCCCACCCCTCCCCCAATCCCTTCCTGGTGCCACAGCTATTGAGCCGCTGGATGACATCGCAGCGGTGACAGACATCCTGACCCAGCGGGAGGGCGCAAGGCTGGAAACACCCCCACCCTGGCTGGCAATGTTTACAGACCAGCCTGCCCTGCCTAACCCCTGCTTGCCTGCCTCAGTGGCCCCAGCCCCAGCCTGGACCCACCCCCTGCCCTGGGGGAGACCCCGAACCTTTTCCCTGGATGCTGTACCCCCAGACCACTCCCCGAGGGCTCGCTCGGTTGCCCCCCTCCCACCTCAGCGATCCCCACGGACCAGAGGCCTCTGCAGTAAAGGCCAACCTCGCACTTGGCTCCAGTCACCAGTGTGAGAGAGAAAGGTGCTGGCATAGGATCTGCCCAGAAGAGAAAATGACCCATGCACAGTCGGGCTCTGGATACGGCACTGTCTATAGCAAGCTGGCCAGTCTGGCCTCCTGTTCCTCTGCTGGACCTGGGGTAGGCTGCAGGGGTGGGCAGAAGCCCCTCTTAAATTGTGGTTGCCATGGTACTGAGGGACTCATTCCTGGGGCTGGCTGGGACCTCCCTAAACCCTTCCTGGAAGAAAACTGGAACCAACTCTGCCCTACCTCCCTGCACTAACCAGCTTTGAGGATGGCACTGAAGAACCCTTGGAGGAAACATACCTCCCTTGTGACTCCCACATCAACCATTAAAGCTATTTAACAGCAGCCTTCACCTGGCTCCTGAGGACAGGGTGCCTCTCTCTGCCTGGTCTAGACCTGCCTCACTTCATCCCTGGAGCGTAGTTTACCAGCTGTGAAATATGACTGTGATACTGAGTAATCAGACTAACGCTGGGTGGAGTGGGTACTTTATGAATACCACAGGGACAAAGGAAGGCTGCTCTTCTCACACACTGCTGAATCTCCGGATCTCCGCAAGGTCATAGCCAGTTACGGCAAAGGAGCTGCCCGAGGAATCACAAAATCGAGCACCACACAGCTGGGTGTCAGAGACACACTCACCATGACAGTGTTCCACCTGGGAGAGCAGAGGGCTGGTCAGGGCCTGCTGCCCCATGGTTGGGCCCCCCCCATTCCACCCACCCCATGACACATACCTCAATGTAGCCACTCTCTGGGCTTCTGCTCAGCTTCCAGATATGCACAAAGGTGTCCTCACCTGCAGAGAGTAGCTGTGGAAGAGGAAGCGGGGGGAGTCAGAATGCCCTGACAGGGGACAGGTATAAGATGGAATCCCCAGTTGAGGTGCCCCGGGGAGGGGGCTATACTGAGTTGCAAAGACAAGCCTGTGGTGTTCTCTCAACATTCCACTGCCAGGAAAAAGGGTATGTAGGGACAGAGGAGGAGACTGACCTTGCCCACCTCAGGAGCCAGGTCCAGGGCGCAGATGGCCCGGGCATGGGCATTGATCTGGACATGTAGATTTCCTGTGGCGGCCTCATACAGATGCACTTGTCCGTTCCCATAGCCTGCTGCTATGATCCCCTGCCACAACTGCACAGAGGGGCACGGCACTCTGCAAGGGTGACACCCAACTTTGTTTTGACAGATCAAATCGTACTCCCCAACCTGAAGCTACCTCAGGAAGCCCTCTACCCCTTCTGCCTCACCTACCCAAATCCTGGAATGCGGGTCAATAATGTGAATTCTGGCCCTGACCGCCAGACACACAGCAAGCCTGAGTCATCTGCCGTCACCATGTCAGCCACACAATCCTGAAGGGAAAGGCAAGATCAGCCCTTCCCTTTCTCCCCTGCTATGGTCCTGTATACAGGGCAGGAGGGGAAGGGAGGCAATGTGTGCATCTTTGCCTCTCCAGGCAAAGGGCAAGATGGGTCTCACTAGCTAGACCCATCAGAAACCACCCCTACCACCAGCGTTCCCTTAGGAAGCATGAACTGCTTTCCTTGAATTTCTTCGTGGAGTCCCATCCCCCAGTAACACGTTAGGAGGGGCTGCATAATTGCCTCACTGGATGGATGATAAAACTGAGGCCACAGTGTCATGACCTTCTGGAGGTCTTGTAGTGAACCAGTCACAGTCATGACTAGACCCTGGGCCCCTGCACCCCCAACACCAGGCAGCCAACACAGCCCATGGGCCTAGCCCTATGCCAGGTACAATGGAGAATATGAATAAGAAAATACCCTCCTCTCAAGAGGTTTGCAAATTAATTGGGGAGACAAGAGTTGTCTTTTGAGGGCAGTGCCAATTCAGGTTTCAGCTAAGAGAGATCAGTGGGAGCTAGAATATGGGGAAGGCTTCCTGGAGAGGATGGATGGCACTGGAGCTGGGCCTGAATAGGTGGGACTTGCCCTAGAGAAGGAGGCTGCACATTTCAGAGCTGGAAAGTATCTTAGAAACCATTTGTTCCAACTCCTCATTTCACATCAGTATTATAAAGCCTTAGTTAACTATAAAATACTACATAAATGTAAAGTATCTCTGGCTTTATCACCGAACCTGGTTGCTAAAGACTAGGAAAATGCAGATTTGCCAATCCACCTGTTTAGTGGCAGAGCCAAGACTCAGAGCCAGGTCCCCTCCCTCCCAGGGTGGGGAAGGCTCCCAGCTGGGTAGGGGAATTCCACTCACCTGTCCCTGGGCAGGCTCAGTGGCAATGTCTGTGATTGGTGTCTGGTGCCCAGCCAGCTCCTCGCTCAGTACAATGTTGGGACCCTTGGCCGGGATGTCAAACACCAGCACCCGGCCTGACCATGTTCCTATAGCCAGAACCAGTACCCCAGTGATGACTTCCTGACCCACCTGGGTCTCCAGCCACCATACTCAACACTTACTCCATCCCAGAAACCATAGTAACAAAACCCCCTCTCACTGCTCCAACAGCCATGCCCCTTCATTCACTATCCTCATCCTATCCCACCCTGATCCTCTGAACCCTTCCATGGTTTACTGGAGTCTCTGATTCCACTCCAGTTCCACCCTTCCCTCTAACTTTCCACAGTTTCCTCAGGCCCTCATTATCCTCCTGGCCACAACCCACATGCTCCAGCACCCCTCCATGCCCTACCCTTGGCTCTCTCACCCACACAGATGAAGTGGCCACTGGCAGCAATTCCCCGGGCAAACACAGCCTGTACTGAATATGAAAGGGAAGAATGATCAGAAATATCCCTTCCTGCAGCCCTAGCAAACACTCTCTGCCCCTACCCCACTTGGTCCTGCAGGTACCTGGGGAGGCATCTCCAGAGTCCAGTGCATGCCAGTAGACCATGGTGTAGCCATTGGACTCGTACATCTGGAAGACAAGGGCAAGAACCAGGGGGCATAACCCAACTGACCTCTGCTGAGTACTTCACATATCCATGTTAGCCTTAGCCCATTTAATCCTCAAAACAAATCTGGGATGTAGGTACTATTTTTATCCTAATTTTTTCAGAGGATAACAGTGAGAGTGAGAAGTTAATAGTGTAAGAACACACAGCTAGTAAAGGGGCAGATACTGGAGGTGACACTTGGGAACTGGAAAAGATGGAAAGATTGAAGATAAGAAATAGAAAAAGAGTGAGTGGGCCAAGCATGTGAAAAGTTTGGAAGTGTTCAGAGGCAAGTGAGGAAGAGTCTGGAAGCCTGGAGGGGAGCTGAGAAGGCTCTGGTGGGGCAAGCAGGGGAGTTCTCTTCTTACCTGTATTCCTCGATGTGAGGTGAGTACCAGCAGCACTCGGAAGGGGAGGACACACCAGTGGACCTGGAGGGAGGTGCATCAGTGTAGGGAGAAAATCAAAGCAGGGAAGATGAGTCTTTTTTTTTGGCGGGGGGTGGGGGAGAATGGAGTCTTGCTGTGTTGCCCAGGCTGGAGTGCAGTGGCACCATCTCGGCTCACTGCAACCTCAGTCTCCTGGGTTCAAGCGATTCTCCTGCCTCAGCCTCCCAAGTAGCTGGGATTACAGGTGCACACCACCACACCCCGTTAATATTTTTGTATTCTTAGTAGAGAAGAGGTTTCACCATGTTGGCCAGGCTGGTCTCGAACTCCTGGCCTCAAGTGCCCGTCTCAGCCTCCCAAAGTGTTGGGATTACAGGCGTGAGCCACCGCGCCGGGCAGAAAGGTGGAGATTCTGAGGTTAGAACATGCCTGTTCCTGAAGGTTTGGAGAGAAAAGGCTGGGGGTAGGACTGGGTTCAGCAACATCACTGCTAACTCCATGCCTCACCTGAGTGATAAGTGGTGGGCTCACTCCAGCACCCTCCTTAGCGTGGAGCTGGCGCTGGGCCAAGGGCACACCCTCAGGAGCAGCGCTGAGAAGCTGGGCGCTTGGTCCATGAACCACACCAAAATACGTGAGGTTGCGAGCCGGCAGCTGCAGCACACTGAGGTTGTTGCACAGGGCGGCGGCCGAGCCTCGAAGGGGAATGGAGCGCTCCCAGCGGAACATCCTGTAGGGAGGTGCCTCCGAATCACCAGGCGCGCTACAAACAGACGCAGCGGAGATGTCCGAGGGAGGCTATCATCGAGCATTTCGGAAGATGCCTGATACTGGGTCACAGGATGGGGTGCCCTGACGACGGTGATGGGGGAGGGTCACATGGCGTGGGGAGGGTCTCGAGGAGCAAGACAGGGGAGTCCCAGGGCTGTTTTGGGGCGAGGAGCAAGACAGGGGAGTCCCAGGGCTGTTTTGGGGCGACGGGGGAATCGCAGAGGAGGAATGGTGATGACACAGGACCACCCGATGGCCCCAAGCCTGCGAGCCAAATAAGTGTGATGAAGACCCCAAGGCTTTCTACCTCGGCTCGGATCCCTGAAGCCCCCGGCCTAGGTCAGAAGTAACACCCGCAGCCCCCAGATCGGCTCGCCTGACTCTTGGTTCGTAGGGTCCCTCCAAATCCACCGCCACCATAGAGACGACGCACGTACGCACGGCCCTTGGGCGGGGTGAGCGGCCGGAACGTGGCGCGGTTGCCGGGGCAACTGTGGGCGGGGCGAGCGACCCCGAGCGCGTGGTTGCCGAGGCGACTGTTAGGCCGCGGCGCGGCCGGGACGCAGCAGAAACGGTAGAGTTGCTGCGACCGCGTTGGCTATGGCGCACGAAGGCTCGGTGAGCTTCAGTTCAGCTGGGGATGTACCAGAGCCAGGGTCGGCCGTTAAGGACGGTGTCGGGAACAGTGGGCTGGCTCTGGGCCGCCCAGTGCGCCTACTTGCCCCCGCCCACCGCGCGAGTGTTCTAGATGACCTAGGAAGCCACGTCGGTACTCGGGCAGAAAACCTACACCTGCACGGTGCCCACTCAAACGCTTTGTCACACTCAGGCCATGAGGGAAAGGGTCAGTGGGTGGTGTAGAGCCCGAGAACGGGAAGTGGATTTTGAAACAGCTAATGAATGTAGTAAGTCTCTTACATGGTGGTGCGTATTTAAATGGATAAGCATTTAGAGAGAGAAGATAACAAAAAAATCTATCTCGAGAATTTCAAGAGGAAGAAATATATTAAATAATTCAGAGGCTGCACTTGAAAGTCAGCCTCTGAATTGTTTAAGAACCAATCAATTGTTTAATTGTTTAAGAACCAATCAATTTTAAATTGTTTAAGAACCAATCAATTTTAAAATAAAGAAAACGGGGCCGGTTGCAATGGCTCAGGCCTGTAATCCCAGCACTTTGGGAGGCTGAGGCGGGCGGATTGCCTAAGCTCAGGAGTTCAAAACCAACCAGGCCAACATGGTGAGACCCCGTCTCTACTAAAATACAAAAGATTAGCTGGGTGTGGTGGCGCGGTGCCTGTAGTCCCAGCTACTGGGGAGGCTGAGGCAGGAGAATCGCTTGAACCGGGGAGACGGAGGTTGCAGTGAGCCGAGATCGCGCCGCTGCACTCTAGCCTGGGTGACAGAGAGAGACTGTCTCCAAAAAAAAAAAAAAGAAGAAGAAGAAAAAGAAAAAAGAAAACGGATTTGAAGAGCCTTTGTGCAAAAATATCTCTCTCCCCTCTGGACACCATCACGGGTGTCAGATGCGAAGCTGGGAGGGGAGGTTTAAGGAACCAACTCTCTTTACCCAGTCCAGTCAGCCCTGCTCTAGTCAAGCTTGGCCTGGGCTGTGGGCCACTCCTAGTGCTTGCCACAGGGCTCTTCTCACTGGTGGATGGGGTAATGAGACTTAAGGGATTTTGAGTTCAGTGCAAGACTTAGGAAACAGCAGATTTGGGGAGATAATGAATTTTAGGAAACAGATATGAGACAAGGTTTTACAGAGCAATAAGCAAAGGTTTGGGAAGGTCACATTTGGAGGTGCATTTTGGAAGGAACCAGGTTCAGGGAGACTGTTGTGGGGAATTGAGGGAGCTCCCAAGAGATTGTTTGTAAACTTTTTATGTCCCTAAAGTGAGTTTTGGGGACTAGTCTTTTTTTTTTTTTTTTTAAGTGATTACAAAAGGAAACAAACTCATTGTAGAGAACTTACAAAATAGAAAAGAGCATAGGAAGGAAATGTACTCTCTGTTATCATTTTGATGTTTTCCTTTTGTTGAGCACATAGTGGTTTACATATATGAAATCATAATTGATATGTAATTTTGTATCCTGCTTCTTTCACTTAATATTACATCATAAACATTTGCTTTATGCCATTGCAAATTCTTTCTAAAGATTACCTTTAATGGCTGAGTCAGTGGCTCACGCCTGCGAGGTGAGCAGATCACTTGAGGCCAGTTCAAGACAAGCCTGGCCAACATGGTGAAACCCCATCTCTACTAAAAATAGAAAAAAAATTAGCCGGGCCTTGTGGCAGGCGCCTGTAATCCCAGCTACTCAGGAGGCTGAGGCAGGAGAATTGCTTGAACCTGGGAGGTAGAGGTTACAATGAGCTGAGATCTTGCCACTGCACTCCAGCCTGGGTGACAGAGCGAAACTCCGTCTCAAAAACAAAAAACAAACAGAAAAGATTACCTTTAATCATTGCGTAATATTTCAGTATATATAGCATAGTCAATTATTTATTCTCTTTTTAAAGACATATTTTCAATATTCTGCTATTATAAAAATACCACAGGGAATTTGTTGGAGAATATATATATATTAAGAACCAAAAAATATATATATATTTTTTTGAGACGGAGTCTCGCTCTGTTGCCCAGGCTGGAGTGCAGTGGCTGGATCTTAGCTCCCTGCAAGCTCTGCCTCCCGGGTTTACACCATTCTCCTGCCTCAGCCTCCCCAGTACCTGGGACTACAGGCGCCTGCCACCTCGCCCAGCTAGTTTTTTGTATTTTTTAGTAGAGACGGGGTTTCACCGTGTTAGCCAGGATGGTCTCAATCTCCTGACCTCGTGATCCACCCGTCTTGGCCTCCCAAAGTGCTGGGATTACAGGCTTGAGCCACTGTGCCCGGCCTGGAGAATATATTTTTATATTCATTTCAGAAAATGCCTTTTGGTTGTATTTATAGAACTGAAATTGCAGGGTTGAAGAAGTGAAAACATTTTTTGATGTCTTCATGCATACTGTTGCAGCATGATGTCACACTAAACCTTTGCCAATGTTGAGTATTCTTGTTTTTAAAATAATTTCTAATTTGATGAACTAGAAATCAGAATCTCAATACTATATTTATTAGTCATCTACAGCCCCTCTTTTGTGAAATGTCACGTCCTTTGCTTATCTTTGGGATCTCAAATGGTTTTTCTTCTTATAGTTTAAATTTTTATTGCAATGTAGCCCAAGCTGGACTTGAACTCCTGGGCTCAAGCAATCTCCCTGCCTCAGCCTCCCAAGCAGCTGGTACTATGGGTGTGCACCACTGTGCCTGGCCATTTTTCTTCTTCTATTTTTTATTTTATTAGTATTTATTTATTTATTTATTTATTTATTTGAGACAGAGTCTCGCTCTGTCACCCAGGCTGGAGTTCGACAGGATGATCTCAGCTCACTGCAAACTCTGCCTCCTGGGTTCAAGTAATTCTCATGCCTCGGCCTCCCTAGTAGCTGAAATTACAGGCGCCCACCACCATACCTGGCTAATTTTTGTATTATTAGTAGAGACGGGGTTTCACCATGTTGGCTAGGCTGATCTCGAACTGCTGACCTCAAATGATCCACCCACCTCAGCCTCCCAAAGTGCTGGGATTACAGGCATGAACCACCGCGCCCGGCCATTTTTTAAATATGAGCTTTTAATTTACTCGGGATATTTATCTTTTTTTCATATTTGTTGCAAATATCTTTGGTTGAGACGCTCTGGAGTCAGACTTGCATGTGAATACATTCTGACTTCACTACCGCCTACTTGTGTGATACTGGGTAAATTACCATAAAATGGAGATAAGAATAGTTGATTTAAAAAAAAAAAATGTAGAGAACTTTTTAGCTCCCCTGAGGCGGGGCTGCGCTGTCCTAAGGGGGACTCCGAGCCTGGGCTATTTCTGGCGCTGGCGCGGCTCCAGGAAGGCATCCGCATTTGCGACCAGCGGTGGCAGCGGTGGAGCCTGGCCGGGCCTCAGCGCCCAGCACCGCCGCTCCCGCCAAACCGGAGCATGCACCGCAGGCTGGCGGCCGAGTTCGCCCATCCTAGCCATCACTCTTCCACCTGCTCCTTAGAGAAGGGAAGATGAGCAAGTCAAGCTCAAAGTCCAGCCAGTCCTTGGCCTCCAAGCAGAAAAAGGACGGCACTGAGAAGCGGGGCCCTGGCAGGCCCCACCAGCAGCCTCCGGTGAGTCCCGGGACATCGCTGGTATGGAGTCAGAAGGAGCCCAGCGAAATGCCAACACCTAAGAGACCTCGGGCCGACCAAAGGGAAGCAAAAACAAGGGTGCTGCTAAGACCCGGAAAACCACCACAACTCCAGGAAGGAAACCAAGGGAAAGACCCAAAAAACTGGAGAAGGAGGAAGAGAAGGGCATCTCGCAGGAGTCCTCACCGAAGGAGCAGCTTCCTTCTGGGACTGGACAGCTTTGATCCACTCCCACCCCGCCACACCCTCCACCCCCTCCCGACACCCACCATCACCACCGCCTCCTGCCACCACCCCCATCTTCCACCTGGTCCTCACCACCACACTACACAACACACCAGCCGCTGCAGGGTCCCTATGGGCTGAGTGGGGAGGACTTTTCCCCTGGCCTGTTCCCACCCCTAACCCCCGCCCACCCACTCATACATATGTGCCCTCCTGGACAAGGCTAATGTCCCACTTAGCCGCACCCTGCACCTGCTGCGTCCCCACTCCTTTGGTGGTGGGGACATTGCTCTCTGCGCTTTTGGTTTGGGGGCCACCTCTCTGCTCCTCCACTGTTCCCTCTGGCTTCCCATAGAGGGGCCTGGGAGGGCTCCCCTGGCCTTAAAAGGGGCCCAAGCCCCCATTCTGGGACACCCCACTCCACTGTCCTGGCAGCAGCAGGTGTGGCCAATGGAGGGGGGTGCTGGCCCCCAGGATTCCCCGAGCCAAACTGTCTTTGTCACCATGTGAGGCTCACACCTTTCATCCTTCACCACCTTCCCTAGTCCCTGCACTAGATTGGACAGCCCCCATTGGCTACAGGAAAGCAGGAGGGGTGTGAGTCCCCTACTCCCTCTTTGCAGTGGCCCCAGCCCCCTTACCCTCTGCCTGGGTACTGAGTGCATATTGCAGTGATGGAGATGCAGTCACCTATTGTCCAGGTGAGGCCCATGAGCCCTGTGGCAGCCACCTGAGATGGGCTGGGGCTGCTTCCCCACCCCTACTTTGCTTCTACCACTTGGCCATTTCCCCCTCCTCAGATGGGGCACCAATAACAAGGAAACCACCCTTCCCACTCCCAACCCTCCTGCTCCTGCCACCCCCCAAGGTTCTGGTTCCATTTTTCCTTTGTTCACAAACTACCTCCAGACAGTTGTTTTGTTTTTGGTTCAATGTTCCATTCTTTGACATCCGTCATTGCTGCTGCTACCAGCGCTGAATATTTGTTCATCCACATTGCCTCCTGCTCTGCACATGATCCTCTCCCCCAAGTTACTCTTCGTGGGGAAGAGGGGCTGGGGCATGGCAGGCTGGGTGACCGACTACTCCAGTCGGGGTCCTGCCCCTAGGATGCTGCCCCAGAGAGAGCAAGGGGGCCCGAATCCACCATAAAGGGTGTAGGGGCCACCTCCTTCCCCTGGTCTGTCAGGGAGGGGTAGCCATTATTTGTCCCAGCCTGGGGCTCCCCCTCTGGTTTCCTATTTGCAGTTACTTGAATTTTAAAACAAACAAACAAAAAAAAATCCTTTTCTGGAAAACAAAATGTGGAGAAGACTCTAAATAGCACCAATAATTCCAGGACTGTTTACTGAATTGTCTTTCTCAAGTACTTTGAACACTGAAGAATTTTGAACACTTTGCACTGGTATAAGGCCCATGAAGTTAAACCTTCACATTGCCTGAGTTTGCTCACTGTGTGCTCCTAAGCAAGGATGGTTAACTTCTGTCAGTTTCTTTCTTCTTTTTCTTTTTTTTTCTTTTTTTTTCTTTTCTTTCTTTCTTTTCTTTTTTTTTTTTTTTTTTTTTCTTGAGATGCAGTCTCACTGTCGCCAGGTTGGAGTGCAGTGGCGCAATCTGCTCACTGCAACCTCCATCTCCCGGGTTCAAGCAATTCTCCTGCCTCAGCCTCCCCACTTCAGTTTATCTGTCAATTGTGGTTAGTGGGCTGTTAATGAAAATTATTAGGTGAAACATCTACTAAGTATCAGTCACATATGGGCTCTTCCTCAATTGGCCCTTTTCCTTCCCACTAGACAACTGGAGAAAGCTTGCTTCTAACCTACAGCTACTCTTACGTTCTACTTCTTGGTTTCCTGCTCTGACTGCCCTGTTTTGTTCTCACAGAGGCAGGAGAGGCAGGTCCGAGACCGCGGGGTGACCCGGTCCAAGGCGGAAAAAGTACGGCCGCCCACTGTGCCAGTGCCGCAGGTGGATATTGTGCCTGGGCGGCTCAATGAGGCCGAGTGGATGGCGCTTACCGCCCTCGAGGAGGGCGAGGACGTGGTAGGGGACATCTTGGCCGACTTGCTGGCTCGAGTCATGGACTCTGCTTTCAAAGTCTACCTGACTCAGCAGGTGGGCCGGGATTCGGGTCCTTCAGACTCATTTCCTCCCTCTCCCGCCTCTCCCTGCCGACCTGAGAGACCCTCTCTCGCCTCCGCAGTGCATTCCATTCACCATCAGCCAGGCCCGAGAGGCCATGCTGCAGATCACGGAGTGGCGCTTCCTGGCCCGGGACGAGGGAGAATCTGCAGTGGCTGAGGACCCTACATGGGGTGAGGACGAGGAACCTTCAGCATGCACGACAGACTCCTGGGCTCAGGGTTCAGTGCCCGTGCTGCACGCGCCCACCTCGGAGGGCCTGGAGAACTTCCAAGGCGAAGTACACTCCTCAGGAACCTCTCCGGTCTCCTTTGCCCCTACTCCTGCTCTCCCCTTTCCGACATCTCACTGTCTGAGTGCATTTCCCCAGGACCCTGGGGGCGTGGACCAGATCCCTTTAGGAAGGTCATGGATGGGTCGAGGCTCCCAGGAGCAGATGGAATCTTGGGAGCCTTCTCCGGAGCTGAAAGTCACCTCTGTCCCTCCTGCTACATCAGAGCTGTTTCAGGAGGCAGGGCCCGGCGGTCCTGTAGAGGAAACGGACGGCCAGTCTAGAGGCCTCTCCTCGGCCGGGTCCTTGAGCGTGAGCTTCCAACTGTCCGTGGAGGAGGCGCCTGCGGAGGATGCCGACCCTTCTCTGGAGCCGTACCTGGTGGCCAGCTCCCAGGCCTTAACCGAGAGGGGACAGCCGCTGGACTTCCATTTGTCATTGGAGGACCTCTACTGTTGCATGCCCCAACTGGACGCTGCTGGGGATCGGCTGGAACTCAGGTCGGAGGGGGTGCCCCGCATTGCCTCGGGCGTGTCGGAGTCCTGCCCCTCTGTGGGCGGCGCCACCGGCCCCTCAGCGTCCTCCCAGCAGCAGCGGGCCGGATCCTCGGATGTGCGGCTGAGCGCCCAGCACCACAGGATGCGCCGCAAGGCGGCCGTGAAGCGCCTGGACCCTGCGCGGCTCCCGTGCCACTGGGTGTGCCCTGCGGCTGAGGTCCTGGTCCCAGACTCTCAAACACGCCCCTTGGAAGCCTACCGCGGACGGCAGCGGGGCGAGAAGACCAAGGCCCGGGCCGGACTCCAAGCCCTCGGCCCCAGCACCCGTGTCTCCCCGGCAGCGTTCTTCCCTCTCCGGCCAGGCGTTCCTTTCCGTGCCTTGGACTCGGGCCCCGCACTCCAGTTCCCCACTTTAAATTTAGGCCTATCGTCACCATCCTTCAGGTCAAAGCTGTCACTCCCCGACTCCAGGATCCGCTTCCTCACCGCACACCCGGTGCTCCCTGATGTGGCCCGCAGCCTTAGCCCCAAGCTGCGGCCCAGTGCCAGGTGGCCCAGCGGTTGGGAGGGGGAGGCCGAGCTGCTGGGCGAGCTGTGGACTGGCCGGACCCGTGTGCCTCCACAGCGTCTGGAGCTGGCAGACAGGGAGGGCCAGGATCCTGGCAGATGGCCTCGAACCACACCCCCGGTCCTTGAAGCCACTTCCCAGGTGATGTGGAAGCCGCTGTTGCTGCCAGAAGCCCTGAAGCTGGCCCCTGGTGTGAGCATGTGGAACCGGAGCACCCAGATGTTGTTCAGCTCGGGTGTGCCTGAACAAGAGGACAAAGAAGGTAGCACCTTTCCTCCCGTTGAGCAACACCCCATCCAGACAGGTGCCCCAAAGCCCCAGGTGACCGTAGCGCAGCTAATGAAGAACTCAACCCCCAAAGTGTGGTCACACTCCTCTAAGCCCGCTGCCTCACTCTGATCCCTTAGCCTCTGGCAGTGGTAACAGGCCTCTCCCTCTGCTTGCCAGAAATAAACACCTGAGTTGCCTTAGGAACTAGTCTGATGTCTCTTGTCAGTTTCTTCCAAGGGTGTCCACCCTCTCACTGAACTCGAAGGGGAGCAGTTATCCTGCAGGCCTAGAAGAAGATAGAACCAGGGTTCAGGAAATAATCCTCTCGCCACCCTTAGGAGACCCTGCTTTAGGGCCAAAACTGGCCCATCGCAGAGGTATTGTAGAGAAATCCCCTTCCTCCAAAGGAGTACACATAAGGGCTGCCAGCAGGTCTGGCTCTGTAGAGAGAACTTGGAGTCTCCTTTCAGTAGGGGAGGAAGGAGATGGCCCTGCATAAGCAAAGAGTGATTCAAGATATGAAGAACTTGATTTCTTGCTTCCCCCGTCCCTGGAGCTTGGTCACTTCACCTTAGACTGCAAATCCAAATTTCACTTTTGGAGTTAAGGAGGAACTCTCAAATTCAAACAGTGTATTGAACAAACTCAAGAGTCAGTGCCTCCTTAAATTTTATCTCAGGCTCCATACCTGCCTCGTTGCTGGTCTCCACTCTGCCCAGATTTATCCTGCACCCACTTCCTCCTACAGCATTTCCCCAGCAGGCCCAGGAAGTTTCTGCTGTGTTGCTGTGGGCTGCACTCAGCATCCTAGTCTGGGGCGCTGGTTCTGTCTTCCTTATTCTGGTCCTCCTGCTTCAACTATGTGTGCTGCTCTGGCAGAAGTCTCATCCCTGGGACCTCCAGCGCTGCTCCACAGATCTGACTGGGAAAACAGCCATAGTAACTGGGGCCAACAGTGGTGAGTGCTCCTGCCACCCTGAATCCTCACTGTGGTCCTCAGCCTACAACAACTCTCACAGGGAAGGCAGGGAGAAGCATCCACTATCAACACCCTGGTTCCTCCCCTAGAGTGTCCCTTATTCACTGTAGTCACCACCCAGCCAAAGCTGTCCTCCCACAGGCATCAGGAAGGTTGTATGCCAGGACCTAGCTCCGTGTGGGGCCCAAGTGATCCTTACCTGTCAGAGCAGGGAATGTGGACAGTAAGCCCTGGCTGAGATTCAAGCAGCCTCAAACAGTAACGGCCTCCTGCTTGGTGAGGTGGACCTTAGCTCCATGACCTCTATTCGGAGCTTTGCCCGGAGGCTTCTACAGGAGAATCCTGAGATACATCTGCTGGTAAACAATGCTGGTATGTGCCTTGGCTTGCTTCTCCAAACACCTTTCTGCAGCCTCCTTTCTAGCTCAGGAACCCTAAAACAGGTGTCCTCAAAGCCTAACGTATGCAATCTTACCAGAACACACTAATCCATACCCTCCCCTAAAAAGCCAACATTGAGTTATAGCCTTAAACTTCATTGCCCCCATCTTTGCATGTACGTGCCCCTGTGGCATTTCTGCTGAAGGTAATATGTCCCTCCCAGACCTTGTCTCCCTCAAGGTGTCTCCCTTTATCACTCAATGCCAGTGTTTTCATTTCCTCCCAGGATTCCCCAAGACACTTACCCCAGAGGGCCTGGATCTTACCTTTGTCACTAACTATGTTGGGCCCTTTCTGCTCACAAATCTACTCCAAGGTAAGGAAGGATGGGCACCTTCTGTGCTGCCCCTCTTGCCTGTACCCCTGGCATTCTAGTGACTGTCTCCCAGGACCACCTCTTGCCTCTTGGCACCCAACTGCTTGCTGAGTGGTGACCCAACACACTTTTTGTGTTACACATCAGGGAGGCCCAGCTGGCACAAGCCAGTATTAGAAGGCTGGTAGAAGAATCATTCAGCCCAAAATATAATCAGCAAGGGGATATGAGATCCCAGATCTCCTTCTCCCATCCCCTAGTTCCAGCCAGACCAGTACAGTCAGTTTTTGCAATGAAGGCTTCTTGAGGGGGATACTAGGCATCAGAAACAGAGAAAGCAAGAAGACCCAGTTTATTTTCTCAGGGTCGGCCAGAGGTGTAGGCCATACAGGTGATACAGTTGATGCATTACTGCCTTGGGCCTAAGTCCTTTGAAGAGGCCCTTTCTGATTGAGAAAGTTTGGCTCCTCCGGGGAAAGGTTCGGGGAGTGGGTGGCAGGCACATTCTCCCAGATGTTTTCTCTTAGATTGTAGAATAGCCCCTTTATTATTTTTGTTTGTTTTTTTTAAAAAAATTACTCATCCCCTTGCAATGTGATAGCCTCTTTAAAAGAAAAGCAATTTTTTTGGGGGGGGTCAGGTAATACATATCCAAAGTACAAAATTGAAAGTATACAAAAGGATATAGAGAGTTTTTTTTTTTTTTTTAAACTATTCTTCTCTTCTTGTACATCAACCACCTGTTCCCCCGCCGAGAGGCAACTCAGGGTCTCATGTATCCTTTCGTGGTCAACTAAATTAATCCCAACTGGAAAGTGAACAAAGGCAAAACTCTATGCACCTGCAAGTATGATTGTTTTTGTCCCTTTCCACAAATTGTAACATGTCATGACACTATCTGCATCTTGCTTAGTGACAGTTTCTTAAACTTCTTTCCTGTCTCCTCTTCTCTAATCTATTATCCCCACTGCCACATCTAGTAATCACTTTTCATCATGACACTTTCTTGCTTAAAATCCTTTGAAGGTACCCCTCTCCTTTGTAGGATGAACTCTAAGCCCCTTCTCTACACTTAGAAGGCCCTGTGCTAGGCTGGGCGTGGTGGCTCATGCCTGTAATCCCAGCACTTTGAGAGGCTGAGGTGGGCTAATCACCTGAGGTCGGGAGTTCGAGACCAGCCTGACCAACATGGAGAAACCCCATCTCTAGTAAAAATACAAAATTAGCCGGGCATGGTGGTGCATGCCTGTAATCCCAGCTACTCGGGAGGCTGAGGCAGGAGAATTGCTTGAACCTGAGAGGTGGAGGTTTCAGTGAGCTGAGACTGTGCCATTGCACTCCAGCTTGGGCAACAAGAGTGAAACTCTGTCTCAAAAAAAAAAAAAAAAAAAAAAACCCTCCACTGGCTGAGAGCCTGCCTTTTGCCCTTCCTTAACCCACCTCCTAGTCTCCAGCCAGGCAATCTGCAGCTCTTGGACCATGGTCTGTTTTTTTTTTCACCCTCTTGCTGTGTTTTTGCTCATATGGTTCCTTCTACCTGGGATATCCTTTCTCATCGTGTTGGCCTGGCTAACTTTAGTTCACCTGCCAAGATGCAGCACAGATATCACCTCTACTGTGGATCTTTCCACAACCTTCACCTCCCCCAGTCACCCCCATTTACTGGGCTCCATTAGCCCCCTTGGACACATCTCTGTGACTGCACTGATGTTGCTCTGTGAGGATCAGTCTCTCCAACTGAGCAGAGAGTGCTTTTGGTCTCTATGTCACTGTCTGCAAATTTAAAGTCCATTGTCTTCTTTAAGAATAATTTTCTTTCCAGCAAATTTTGGCTAAATACCACCTGCTCAGTTTTTCATTTATAATTTGTAATTTTTAAACTTTATTTTGTATTAATTTTTTTTTTCCTGGGGAGACAAGGTGCAGGTGTTGGAAGCAGCCCATGCAGCAGGCTGGCCTCCTGCTGAGTGATTCTTAATTTCAGTGTAAGCCTTGAAATAGTTTTAGCATTTTAAAAACAATACTGTAAACTGATATGTGACAACTATTTTTTATACTTTATATAATCCAGCCTTTTTTTTTTTTTTTTTGAGACGGAGTTTTGCTCTTGTTTCCCAGGCTGGAGTGCAATGACACAATTTTGGCTCACTGCAACCTCCACCTCCTGGGTTCAAGCGATTCTCCTGCCTCACTCTCCTGATGAGCTGGGATTATAGGCGCCCAACACCACGCCCGGCTAATTTTTTGTATTTTTGCTAGAGACGGGGTTTCACCATGTTGGGCAGGCTGACCTCAGGTGATCCACCTGCCTTGGCCTCTCAAAGTGCTGGGATTACAGGCATGAGCCACCACACCTGGCCAATCCAGATTTTTTTGTATACTTACTGATATGGTTTGGCTCTGTGTCCCCACCCAAATCTCATCTTGAACTGTAATCCCCACATGTGGAGGGAGGGACCTGGTGGGAAGTGACTGGATCATGGGGGCAGTTTCCCCCATGCTGTTCTTGTGATATTGAGAGAGATCTCACAAGATCTGTTGGTTTTAAAAATGGCAATTTTCCCCTGCCTGCTCTCTGTCTCACCTGCGACCATGTAAGACATGCCTTGCTTCCCCTTTGTCTTCCGCCGTGATTATAAGTTTCCTGAGATCTCCCCAGCCATGCAGAGTTGTGAGTCAATTAAACCTTTTTTGTTTATAAATTACCCAGTCTCAGGTAGCATCTTAATAGTGGTGTGAGAACAGACTAAAACACTTATGTACTATTTTAAACATTTTTTTAAGATTTAACTTTAAGACTGTAATTTTGTTTTTGTTTTTGTTTTTTAATATTAAACTTGTCAATAGTTTTCCAGTGATGGCCTTCCCTAGCTTTGTTTCTTTAAAAATATTTTCTCAAGTATCTCTGCACACATATTTCTTTTCCCCCAAACCTAGCACCCTTATGTCCTTAGCACCTAGCTTAGTGTCTGCCATATTCCAGGTGCCTAATGAACATTTGTGGGATGGCTAAATGAAGGAATTAACGTATAAATACATGAAAGCAACTTTCACAGTGTTTCCAGCTTCTCCTTCCCCTTCTTAGCCATCAGTGAAATAAAACATATAAATGAGGATCAGTTAAGTTAGCTTCAACTAGCACGTACAAGAAAAGCAAGGCAAAACTCTAAACACTAATATGAAAGAAGAAAAAGATCATTAGGAAGGCAGCTAATAATGAAAATGAGGTCCCAGCTAATATTAAGCTCTCCTATGCCTAGCCCAGATTTCTGGATAGGGGCCCCACTGCCCCTTCTTAGAGAGCCCTGCTCTCCTATCTTCTGGAGAAGCAGGTTGGGGAGTGAGCATGGGAGTTTACTCTAGAACTTGGATTGAAGGAGTATGGTCCCTCTCATCTCTACCCAGGGGCCCTACAACTGGCAGAGTCAGCCCCAGGGGTGAATGTGTCTTCCGTTCAGTATGCACATGGGTACATTGATGAGGGGCACCTGACAGGCTGGAGGCCCTTCGACCTTTAACCAAAACTATGACTGCAGCAAACTGCTATTGACTTCATTCACTGGAGAGCTTGCCCAGAAACTTCCAGGAACAGGTAACTGCCTCTGACACCCCTTACTCCACATCCAGCACCACCTCCCAACCTTTCGCATCTCCTTCCAACGTGTCCTGGCTATAAAGTACTCCCAATGTGCCCCCAAACCAGGATTTTATTCCACTCCAACTATCATCTGTGTACCCTCTATTTCTCTCAATCCTGTATTCACATCATTTCAACCTTTTCCCATTCTTTCATCTCCCACAGTATTTCTTTCCTGCTGGTGTTTTCAATACCAGCATCATCCATCGTGTTCCTCCTGCAGTTCACCCAACACTTCCAATACCTATTCTTCCTTAACTGGCTTGGATACCATTAAGGTAAGCTATGGAGCACCAGTGTCCCCTGCACCACCCTCAAGTCGCTGATCAACACTACCCAACAGACTTGGAAGGACCCTTCCCTCATTTGCATGCTGCTGAACTACATTTAACCCCTTTTTTTATTTTTTATTTTTTACTTTTTTTTTGAGACGGAGTCTCACTCTGTTGCCCAGGCTGGAGTGCAGTGGCCGGATCTCAGCTCACTGCAAGCTCTGCCTTCCAGGTTTGCACCATTCTCCTGCCTCAGCCTCCCGAGTAGCTGGAACTACAGACGCCTACCACCATGCCCGGCTAATTTTTTTTTTTTTTTTTTTTTTTGTATTTTTAGTAGAGACGGGGTTTCACCGTGTTAGCCAGGATGGTCTCGATCTCCTGACCTCGTGATCCGCCCGTCTCGGCCTCCCAAAGTGCTGGGATTACAGGCTTGAGCCACTGCGCCCGGCCCCACTTAACCCCTTTTATCGGTCATCCTCCTCTCTCTTCACTTTGCGCTCTCCTTGTGTCTCTCCTTCTTAGGAATGACTGTGAATGCTGTGGAGCCCGGTGTTTTGTACATGGGGATTATGAGGCATTTCTCTCGGCCGTACCGCTTCTTCTTCTGGCTTGTCAGCTTCTTCATGAAGGTGGGTGGGGGAAAGAACTGATTTGGCCTAGAGGAATGGGGCAGGGCTCAACTTCTCAGTGTGTCCCAGCAGGCCAAAGTTTGCCTGGCATGACTTCTTTTTTGCTCCTCCCTCCCAGCAGGATCTCAAATAAAGTGTATTCCCAGTCCTCTACTTGAGCTTGGCAGAGGAGCAGGATGGTATTTCTGGAAAATATTTCAGCAGTTCCTGTGTGATAACTCTTCCCATTAAAGCCTCTCAGGATCCTCATGTTGCCCAGAGCCTCTGTAATGCCTCAGTTCGACTGACAAGCCTTGTCAAGGTGGACTGACCCTCTGTGACCTCTGCCCTAACTTGCCACCCTTCCTCTAACTTCCAGCACTTACTCTGATTATGCCCTTTGTTTGCTGGCTTCTAGGACCAATCACTGTCCAATATAATGACCACTTCCTCTGCCTGTTGGCTTACTGATGACTTGAGAGCCAAGAATAGTCAGGGGCCAGCTGTAATCCCAATGCTTTGGGAGGCCGAGGTGGGCAGATTGCTTGAGCTCAGGAGTTCATGACCAGCCTGAGCAACTTGGTGAAACCCCATCTCTATGAAAAAATACAAAAATTAGCTGAGCAGAGTGATGTGTTCCTGTGGTCCCAGTTACTCAGGAGAGTAAGGTGGGAGGATTGCACTGAGACCAGGAGGTCAAGGCTGCAGTGAGCCAAGATTGCGCCACTGCACTCCAGCCTGGGTGACAGAGCAAGACCCTGTCTCAAAAAGAAAAAAAAAAAGAATAATCGACACAGTTTAATCTTCCACTTTACTGCCAGTTCGCTGGTGGAAGTACTCATCCTTTAGGCACTAGGATCTCCCAACCTACCGAGTGTCATGGCGGGTTGTGGTGACTTGAAGTAAAACTCCTTCCAGGGAGCATTAGGGTTACCAGTAAGAAGGGAAACTTTCATTTGTACCTCTTGATTCCCAGACCTGTGCTTCTTGCCTATGGGGAAGACAGCCCCACACGGTGACCTCTGGATTAAGCCATGTACCACATCCTATAGCACAGCACCCCAACCTCATAGGGTGTTGTCTCCCAGCTAGTATTATACTGAGCCTGCTGTGGGTGATCCAGTTAATTTAGGGAGTATGAGCCCATTGCTCCTTTTCTGGGATCCTTGTTCATATATATAAATTTTAGAACCAGCTCTTTGAATTTCACACACACACACACACACACCCCCTGTTGGGGATTGCATTGAATCTATAGATCTACTTGGGAGGATTGACATTTTTATGAGATTGAGTCTTCCCAACCGTGGACAAGGTTGACTCATATCTATTTAAATCTTCTTAATACCTGTACAAAACTTTAAATAATTTTATCCACAAAGATCTTGCACAGAAGTTTTACTGCATTTATATTCAGGCACTCTCATTTTTATGCTATTATAAATGATATTTTAAAATGTGTATATCTGTTGATGGCTGTGTGAAACCTCAGTTCTTAGTTTAAAAGAATTTAAACACGGGACACACAGCAAAAGAAGTGCAGCATAGAGTATTTATTGCAAAAGAAAAAATATTTTGAAAGGTAGGTGCAGAACAGGCAGTATACCGAGAGAGGGAGAGAATTCAGGGCAAGCTGCTTATAAGGATGAGACAGCAAAGACTGGCACTAGCGAGACTCCCTTTATGGAAGTCTGACATGATTATTCATGAGGTGGCAACAGGTGTTACTAGTAAGCATGTTCTGGGTAGTCCTCTGGGTGTGGATGCTCAGTAGCTGTATATGCTTGTTCATATGTCATATGTCTCATTAGCATCTTCAATATCCAGGGGTGTGCTTTTTACTAATAAAATGAGCAACGGGTCAGTTTGAGGACAGGTAAAATCAAACTGCACATGCTGTCTACAGGGGAAATTCCCTACTGAGGATAGCTTTGCTTGAATGAGCTCAGTTACAATGCATATGCTGAGGTTTATTGTGTTGATTGTACAGTCACCACTGTTGCTGCCTTGATTACTTGGTCACTTCCTTGACTACCTCTCCTGCCTCATATTGATCTTACATCAAACAACTTTATGAACTTATCTAATTCTAATAAGTTATCCATAGATTCTCTTGGTTTTTCTATATGGAAAATCACATCATCCAGGAATAGTCACAGTTTTATTTCTTCCTTTGTAACTATTCTAACTCATATTTCTTTTTCTAGAAAACCGTAATAGATTTTCTAGTATTGAAACAACCTTACATTTCTGGAATAAACCTAGCTTTGTAATAGTGTTACCTTTTTTATGCATTGCTAAACAGCATGCTCATGGTTTGTTTTTTTTTGAGACGGAGTCTCGCTCTCTCGCCCAGGCTGGAGTGCAGTGGCTGGATCTCAGCCCACTGCAAGCTCCGCCTCCTGGGTTCACGCCATTCTCCTGCCTCAGCCTCCGGAGTAGCTGGGACTACAGGCGCCCACCACCTCGCCCGGCTAGTTTTTTGTATTTTTTAGTAGAGACAGGGTTTCACCGTGTTAGCCAGGATGGTCTCGATCTCCTCACCTCGTGATCTACCCGT
>NW_012102210.1:3801285-3858740 GCF_000951045.1 Mandrillus leucophaeus | reverse complement strand
TTTTTTTTTTAAAGGTGGAGTCTTGCTCTTGTTGCCCAGGCTAGAGTGCAATGTCGCGATTTCGGCTCACTGCAACCTCTGCCTTCTGGATTCTAGCGATTCTCCTGCCTCAGCCTCCGGAGTAGCTGGGATTACAGGCGCCTGACACTACGCCCAGCTAGTTTTTGTATTTTTAGTAGAGACGGGGTTTCATCATATTGGCCAGGTTGGTCTCAAACTCCTGACTTCAGGTGATCCACCGGCCTCGGCCTCCCAAAATGCTGGGATTACAGGTGTGAGCCACCACCCACGTACAAATATAGTATTTCTACATCTTCTGGCTTTCATTGTTAGTGATAAATTAATGTTAATCTAACAGTTATTTTGCAGGGACTTTGCCTTTTCTCTTTTGCTCCTTTTAAGATTTTATCTTTGTCATTGCTTTTCTAGTTTCATCGTAATAAACTCACGAATTTATTACATGTGAATTTCTTTTTATTTATTCTGGTGGAAATTTCTCAGATTTCCTGAATCTGAGGATATGTATCTAACCTGTATTACTCTTTTAAATACAATCTCTTCTTTATTAGCTTCCTTCCTTGCCTGCCTGGCTGCCTGCCTGCCTGTCTGCTTTCCTTCCTTCTTTCCTTCCTTCCTTCCTTCCTTCCCTTTTTCCCTCCCTCCTTCCTTCCTTTGCACCCCCCATTTTCTCTCTCTCTCTTTTTTTTTTTTTTGTTTTTTGAGACAGAGTCTTCCTCTGTCACCCAGGCTGGAGTGTAGTGGCACAATCCTAGCTTGCTGCAGCCTCAAACTCATGGCTTCTAACAATCCTCCTGCCTTGGCCTCACAAAGTGCTGAGATTACAGGAGTGAGCCACTGTGCCCAGACCTTTTTCTTCTCTCTCTATAGAATTGCAATTTAGATAAAAGCTAGATCTTCCCACTTTATCTTTTATGTCTCTTAATTTCTCTTTTATATTTTCCTTCTCTATATACGTTAAAGTTACATTTAAGTTCATTTTTTAAAAGCTCTATTTGGGCCCCCAATTCGAACCTTAGCCAAATTTCTGCAATAGACACTTCTAGTTAAAAAAAAAAGATCTATTTTCCAACTTACTAATTTTTTTCTTCAACCATGGCCAATCTCTTGTTTATTCCATCCAGTAACCTTATGTTACCAATCATTATTTTTTTAAATTAATTAATTAATTTTTTTGAGATGGAGTCTCACTCTTGTCACCTAGGCTGGAGTGCAGTGGCGCAATATCATCAGCTCACTGCAACCTCTGCCTCCTGGGTTCAGGTGATTCTCCTGCCTCAGCCTCCTGAGTAGCTGGGATTACAGGTACCCGCCACCATGCCCGGCTAATTTTCGTATTTTTAGTAGAGACAGAGTTTCACCCTGTTGGCCAGGCTAGTCTTAAACTCCTGACCTCAGGTGATCCACCTGCCTCGCCCTCCCAAAGTGCTGGGATTACAGGTGTGTGAGCCACTACGCCCAGCCCATTATTTTTTTATTACTAGATTTTATAATTAGTTATATTCCAATCTACCTGGTCAATTTTGATACTCTCCTGTTCCTTTCTTATATTTTAAATCCTCCTATGTGTTTTAAAAACATACTTAGCTTATTCATTTTATATACTGTAACTGAAAATTCCAGTATCTATAATCTTTGCAGGCTTGAACAGTTTATGGTGACTTGTTTCCTGTGTTTTTAGTGACTGTAAACTCATCCTTCTTGGAACCATAGCTGTAGAAATTATTTAAGACTGGAATTAGGAATGAGGCATTCCCTCATTACATTTCGTTTGGCCAGGTTCCCAGGAGTACTAACCAACTTGGTACCACTTAAAATTAAATTTTTGTTTTGGGACTTTTAAAATATATATATATATATATATTTATTCTCTATATATATATTTTCTCTATATATATTTTCTATATATATATTTTTCTCTCTATATATATATATTTATTTATTTATTTATTTTTTTGAGACAGAGTCTCGCTCTGTCGCCCAGGCTGGAGTGCAGTGGCGTGATCTCAGCTCACTGCAAGCTCCGCCTCCCGGGTTTACACCATTCTCCTGCCTCAGCCTCCCGAGTAGCTGGGACTACAGGCGCCCGCCACCTCGCCCGGCTAGTTTTTTTTTTGTATTTTTTAGTAGAGACGGGGTTTCACCGTATTAGCCAGGATGGTCTCGATCTCCTGACCTCGTGATCCGCCCATCTCGGCCTCCCAAAGTGCTGGGATAAAAGGCTTGAGCCACCGCGCCTGGCCCTTTTTTTTCTATACATATATATTTTTTATATATATGTGTGTGTGTATATATATATATTCTGGTCCTAAACTTGTATGAGTACTCGCTTATTATTTGAATAATCAGAGAAGATTTCTTTTCCTCACCTCTAAGATAGGCTTTTACCCTTACTGTTTCCCTCTGGAAGGGACTCCTTTTTGTTGTTTTTCACTCTCTGGAGGATGTTACTCTTTTTCCTGGCCTATGTGTGTGGCGGAGTATAGTTCTCCATTCCAACCCTCCATGATTTCATTTTCTGTCCCTATCCCCTGCCCACCTCCGACCTTTTTTTTTCTTCTTTGAGATAGTGTTTCACTGGATGGTCTCAAACTCTGGGCTTAAGTGATCCTCCCACCTTGGCTCCCCAAAGTGTTAGGATTACAGGTGTGAGCCACCATGCCTGGCATTCTGTTACTTCTTATGGACTTTTAAACCCAGGTTCCAGACCACCAGAGGTTGACTACTTAGCAAACACTGGCTCCAGTGATCACCTGTGTTTTGGGATTCATATTTTCCTATCATCTCTATACTCTGAAGAATTTTCTTACTTTCCTATCAGTCCAGTCAGGCAATATAAATAGTTGTGTGTGTGTGTGTGTGTGTGTGTGTGTGTGTATGTTTTGTTCTCTCAACCTGCAGCTGGAGTCACCCCAAGTTGACCCCAAAGCAAGGGAGTTCCCACAAGGGAGGCCCCCAAACCATCTTGAGATGGGGCTGGTTGGGATTCCAAAGAAGGAAGCAGTAAATGCTTGGGGTATTGGTTCAAAGCATTTATTTGAAGAACTCACATATAGAGTGCTGCAGCATATTTTCAAGATGGACAGAGAGAAAAATGTGGTGTTTTACCTAGGTAAGTCCACAAGGAGGGGTCAGGGTATGGAGTTCAAATGGGGATTTAAGAAATTTGGCACAGGGCTGGGGCCAGTTTCTTTCAATATTTTGGGCAACCTAGATACCTTTAACAGTGCCTGGAAATGTTCAAGGCCCCAGTTTGGGTTCAATCTTGCTGGGAAAAACCTGTAGCTGGTGGGGTCACAGACTGACCCAGAAAGTTGAGGGGGTGGACTGGGGATCCGTATGGTGAAAGAGTGTGTGTGGTTGTTAAATATTATATCCAGTATTTTTAGTTGCACTATATCAGGAGAAGTTTCCGTGATATTTAGTCCACGGTAGCACCAGAAATGGAAGCACTCAATTCGTTCCTCTCTCTCTCCCTTCTTCCCTCCCCTTTTCCCTTCTTTTATGCTTTCCTTTCTTGCTTGCTTTTTCATTTGAATACCTAATTGTTCCAGCACCATTTTTTGAATGGTGTATCTTTCTCTCACTGATCAATAATACAAATTTTGTCATACATTGAGTTTTTGGCCTGGTGTGGTGGCTTGCACCTGTAATTCCAGCACTTGGGGAGGCCAAGGTATGGGGATCACTTTAGGCCAGGAGTTCAAGACCAACGTAGGCAACATGGCAAAACCCTGTATCTACAAAAATAAAGATAAAAAAATTATCCAGGTGTGGTGATGCGTGCCTGCAATCCTAGCTACTCAGGAGGCTGAGGCAGGAGGATTGCTTGAGCCCAGGAGTTACAGGTTACAGCTATGATCACACCACTACATTCTGGCCTGGGTCACAGAGTAAGAACCTGTTTCTAAAACAATAATAATAATTTTGAAAAATGAAGCTTTTGTAGGTATATGTGTTAGTTTGTTTTTAGATCTAGACTCTTTCTATCCCTACATCAATACCACATTGCTTTACTTAATAAACTTTAAAATAAGCACACACACACACCCCCACACCCTCAACTGTCTTTTTTTTTTTTTTTTTTTGAGATGGAGTCTTACTGTGTTGCCCAGGCTGGAGAGCACTGGTGCAATCTTGGCTCACTGCAAGCTCCGCCTCCTGGGTTCAAGTGATTCTTCTGTCTCAGCCTCCCAAATAGGTGGGACTACAGGCGCCCGCCACCACGCCCAGCTAATTTTTGTATTTTTAGTAGAGACGGGGTTTCACCATGTCAACTGTCTTCTTTTTTTCAGAAGTTTCTTGGCTAATTTTTTTGCCTTTTGCTTTTTTCTACAAAATTAGTAATTTGTTGTCAAGTTCCTAGAATATCCTGATAGAATATTGATTGGAGTTATCTCAAATACATATTATTAATAAGGGCAACTAACTTCTTTATGACTTTAAATTTTACTGTTCATGAATGTGTTATATCTGTCAGTCATTTAAGCTTTTTTTTTTTTTTTTTTCTGACAGAATCTCATTTCTTTGCCCAGGCTGGAGTGCAGTGACACAATCCCTACTCACTGCAACCTCTGTCTCCTGGGTTCAAGTGATTCTCCTGCCTCAGCCTCTCGGGTGATTACAGGCGGGTGCCAGCACACCCGGCTAATTTTTGTACTTTTAGTAGAGATGGAGTTTTGCCATGTTGGCCAGGTTGGTCTCGAACTCCTGACCTCAAGTGATCCATCAGCCTTGGCCTCCCAAAGTGCTGGGATTACAGCCGTGAGTCACAGGCTATCTTTAATATATGTTTCCAAATACAATTTTATAATTTTGGGTTGTGCATATCTCTCATCTCTCTCAGTCTTTTTATTTTTTTGAGATGGAGTCTCTCTCTGTCACCCAGGCTGGAGTGCAGTGGCACAATCTCGGCTCACTGCAACCTCTGCCTCTCAGGTTCAAGCGATTCTCCTGCCTTGGCATCCTAAGTAGCTGGGATTACAGGTGTACACCACCACACCCGGCTAATTTTTGTATTTTTAGTAGAGATGGGGTTTCACCATATTGGTCAGGCTGGTCTTAAACTCCTGACCTCGTGATCTGCCCGCCTCGGCCTCCCAAAGTGCTGGGATTACAGGCGTGAGCCACTGAGCCCGACCAGGTTGTGCACATATTTTGTTGCTTATTACTAGGTGCATCAGTTTCATTTCAAAAATTATATAATTTAACTTTTCATTGTTGGTTAGAGAAATGCAATTGAGTTTTGCATGTTGATTTTATACCTAGCCATGTTGCTAAATATTTTCTAATCAATTCTAATAATTTGCAGATTATTTTGGCTTCTTTTTTTTTTTTTTTTTTGAAGTGGAGTCTTGCTTCTTCGCCCAGGCTGGTGTGCAATGGTGCAATCTCGGCTCACTGCAACCTCTGCCTCCCTCCCAGGTTCAAGCAATTCTGCTGCCTCTGCCTCCCGAGTAGTTGGGATTACAGGTACGTGCTAGCATGCCCAGCTAATTTTTTTATTTTTAGTCGTGACGGGGTTTCACCATGTTGGCCAGACTGGTCTCAAACTGCTGACCTCAAGTGATCCACCCACCTTGACCTCCCAAAGTGCTGGGATTACTAGCATGAGCCACTGCACCCGGCCTATTTTGGCATTTTCCATGTAAGTCATTATATCATTTGTGAAAAATGACAGCTTAATTTCCTTCTTTGTAATCTTTATGTCTTTTATATGTGTTTTTCTTGTCTCGATGCAGTCCTTCAAATACAGTGTTGATCAGACTCAGAGATATTCGGCATCTTTGTATTCCTGATTTTAGAGAATCTAATGAGATCTTGCCTTCTTTTCAAGGATCTGTATTTGTTTTAACAAAAAGCCTTCATCTGTAGATTATTTTCTTTATGATTTCTATGGTGATTCACTTGTTTCTTTTTACTTTTGAAAATTCTTTTACTTTTTAAAGTTGCATGGTCCTAGGTCCCCATTGTACTTTTATGGTTGTTCTGGGTTATCCTACATTGCGGATTCTTTGTACCACACAGTTTTCAAGGTACCCCGAGTGGACCACCCTCTTGCTGTTCCCTACCCCCGTCAGAAGGAAACAGGGTACAGTAGGTCAGGCTCTCCCTAAGCCAACTTGTCTCCTCATACTCTACCTGTATGTTGTAACAAACCAGGCAATGAACACACATGTGGTCCTTTCCTGAAGGGCCAGACCCTCTCATAAAAGTGTAACAAAGTGGGGAGAAGAAGGACTAAAGCGTTATCTCCGTACTGACCAATATGGTAGCCCTTGGCCACATGTGGCAATTGAGCACCTGAAATATGGCTAATGTAACTGAGAAATGGAATTTTAATTTTTATTTATTTTTAATTAATTTTATGTTTAAAAATATATACGTTTAAATATTCAGCTCAGTTATTGGAAAATATATTAAAATGTTTGAAATAAGTTGCATACCTGCATCTACATTTTTAGGCTGAGCCTGGTGGCTCAGGCCTGTAATCTCAGCTTTGAGAGGCTGAGGCAAGAGGATCATTTGAGTCCAGGAATGCAAGACCAGTCTGTCCAACATAGAAAGACCTTATCTCTGAAATTAATGAATGAATAAATAAATAAATCTACTTTTTCAATTGTAAATTTTATGCAATCTAAACCAGATCAACGATGTCCCATGAAAACTTAGCAAGATGTACTATAAATGCAAAATAAAGATTGCATTCTAAAGACAGTACAAAAAAAGAGAATGTAAAATGCCTCATTTTTGTATTGATTACATGTTGAAATGATAATATTTTGAATATTCTGGGTAAAATAAAACATGTTGTTAAAATTAATTTCACCAGGCTGGGCAACATGGCAAAAACCCATCTCTACAAAAAATACAAAAATTGGCCAGGCATGGTGGCATGTGCCTGCAGTCCCAGCTACTTAGGAAGCTGAGGTGGGAGGATCACTTGAGCCTGGGGGGTGGAGGTTGCAGTGAGCTGAGATTGTGCCATTGGACCCCAGCCTGGGCAACAGAACACGACCCTGTCTCAAAAAAGAAACAAAAAAAAATTAATTTCACCTTTTTTTTTAACTTTTGCAAATTGTCACTACTAAAAAATTTTAAATTATATGTGTGGCTGGCTTATATAAAATTTTATTTTGGCTGGCACATGTAATCTCAGCACTTTGGAAGGCCAAGGCAGGAGGATCATTTGAGCTCAAGAGTTCAAGATCAGTCTGGATAACATAGTGAGACTCTGTCTTTCCAAAAAAGTTTAAAATATAGCCAGACATGGTGGCCTTTGGTCTCTCAGCTATTCCAGAGGCTGATGTAGGAGGATCACTTGAGCCAGGGAGGTTGAGGCTGCAACGAGCCATGAAAGCGCCACTGCACTCTAGCTTGGGTGGCAAAGCAAGACCCTGTCTTAAAAAAATTAAGTTTTCTCCAGAAATTTTCTTTAAAATTTATTAACCTATTTCCCAACCAAAAACAATTTTAAAATTTACATTTATGCCTATTGGGCAGTGCTGGTATAGCTAATCTAGATGCTTCTCTCTCCCACACCTGTCCTCCCTATGGCTTCGTCACCTTTGATTTGCTCTCTATTGATTCCCCTCTCCAAGCCTTTCAGTTTGAAAACCCACCTTCTCTTGGAAAACAGCATCCCTTTCCTCAGGGGGAGGATTCTCCCCTGGTTTCTTCCCCACATTCTATAATGCCTAGGATTCCACCCAGGTGAGCACAGATGTTCTTCTCTGTTCAGCATCACAGGTTGGGGGAAAGGGCTCTAGCTATGTGAGTAGGAGTTTGGAGGTCCTTGTTCAGGTTCCCCGTTGGAGGAAGCCAAAGGCAGGATGGGTCTCTTACAACAGCACCTATAAAGAAAAACACAGGACAAAGACAATATTAATTTTCCTTGAAGACCACTCAGCCTAATCAAATATAAAAAAAAAAATTCAATATTTCTCCTATTAGCACGTTCTGTCCTTATGATTCAGTAGGATCTCTTTCATGATGCTGAGAAACATTTGGGTCTTTCCTGAATCACCACCCTATCCCAACTGAGACCTGGCAGCTTTATATAAAAAACTCAATACATAGGGTTTTTTTGTTTGTTTTTTGACAGAGTCTCACTCTGTCACCCAGGTTGGAGTGCAGTGGCACAATCTTCGCTCACTGTGCAACTTCTGCCTCCCAGGCTCAAGCGATTCTCCTGCCTTAGCCTCCCAAATAGCTAAGATTACAGGTGTGCACCACCATGCCCAGCTAATTTTTTTTGTATTTTTAATAGAGATGGGGTTTCACCATGTTGGTCAGACTGGTCTTGAACTCCTGGTGTCAAGTAAAGACTCAGCACACAGGTTAAATGTTAAAGTCACTCAGGAGATACATATAGTAGTCACTCTGTGTCCATGGGGGATTGGTTCCAGGACACCCCTTGGATACCAAAATCCATGGAATGGTGTAGTATTTATATATAACCTACACACATTCTATCGTATACTTTAGTTTTTTTGGTCAGATCATCATCAGCATTAGTTTCTTATAGGAGCACTAACCCTACCGCACATGGAAGGGATCTAGGTTGCTTATTCTTTATCAGACTCTAATGCCTGATGATCTGTCACTGTTTCCCATCACCCCCAGATGGGACTGTCTTGTTGCAGGAAAACAAGCTCAGGGCTCCCACTGATTCTACATTATGCTGAGTTGTATAATTATTTCATTATACATTACAATGTAATAATAATAGAAATCAAGTATTCAATAAACGTAATGCACTTGAATCATCCCAAAACCATTTGCCCAACCCAGTCTGTGGAAAAATTGCTTTTTACAAAACAGGTCCCTGGTGCCAAAGAGGTTGGGAACTGTTTCTTTAAATAATCTCAGGTTATGTATGAAACCTAATACAATGTAAATACTTGTTATACTGTATTGTTTAGGGAATAATGACAAGGACAAAAGTCTGTACATGTTCACTATGGACACAACCATCCATTTTTCCCCTAATATTTTCAATCCAAGTATGGTTGAACTCACAGATACAGAGGGCCAACTGTATTTTATTTCATGGCAGCTCAGTATGTACTAATATGGACAACTTCTAAGATATATTGTCTGTATTAGTCCGTTCTCACACTGCTATGAAGAAATACCTGAAACCATATCATTGTTTGACTGTGTCTCCACCGAAATCTCATCCTGAATTGTAGCTCCCATAATTCCCACATGTCATGGGAAGGACCCAGTGGGAGGTAATTGAATCATGGGGCCAGGTCTTTTCCATGCTCTTCTCCTGAAAGTGAATAACTCTCATGAGAACTGATGGTTTTATAAAGGGCAATTCCCCTACACACCCTCTCTTGCCTGCCACTATGTAAGATGTGACTTTGTTCTTCCTTCACCTTCTGCCATGATTGTGAGGTCTCCCCAGCCATGTGGAACTGTGAGTCAATTAACCTCTTTCCTTTATAAATTACCCAGACTTACGTATGTCTTTATTAGCAGTGTTAGAACAGACTAATACAGTAAATTGGTACTGGGTAGTAGGGCACTTCTGTAAAGATACTTGAAAATGTGGAAGTGACTTTGGAACTAGGTAACAGGCAGAGGTTGGAACAGTTTGGAGGGCTCAGAAGAAGACAGGAAAGTGTGGGAAAGTTTGGAACTTCCTAGAAACCTGGAGAGTCCAGAAGACAGGAAGATGTGGGAAAGTTTGAAACTTCCTAGAGACTTGTTCAATGGCTTTGACCAAAATGCTGATAGTGATATGCACAATAAAGTCCAGGCTGAGGTGGTCTCAGATGGAGATGAGGAACTTTCTGGGAACTGGAGTAAAGATCACTCTTGCTGTGCAAAGAGACTGGCGACATTATGCCCTACCCTAGAGTCTGTGGAACTTTGAACTTGAGAGAGATGATTTAGGGCATCTTGTGGAAGAAGTTTCTAAGCAGCAAAGAGTTCAAGAGGTGACCTGGGTGCTGTTAAAGCATTCAGTTTTATATTTTCACAAATATATGATTTAGAATTGGAACTTAAAAAAGAAGCAGAGGAGAAATTCAAGCCAGCTGGAGAAGTTTGCATAAGTAATGAGGAACCAAAAGTTAATCAACAAGACAATGGGGAAAATGTCTCCAGGGCATGTCAGAGACCTTCACGGGCGGCCCCTCCCATCACAGGCCAGGAAGCTGAGGAGATAAAAATGGTTTCATGGGCTGGGCCCAGAGCCCCCTGCTGTGGGCAGCCTGAGGACTTGGTGTCCTGAGTTCCAGCCTCTCCAGCTGTGACTAAAAGGGGCCAAGGTACAGGTTAGCCCATTGCTTCAGAGGGTGGAAGCCCCAAGCCTCCGCAGCTTCCATGTGGTATTGAGCCTGCAGGTACACAGAGATCAATAATTGAGGTTTGGGAACCTCTACCTAGATTTCAGAGGATATGTGGAAATACCTGAATGTCCAGGCAGAAGTTTGCTGCAGGAGTGGGACCCTCATGGAGAACCTCTACTAGGGCAGTGCAGAAGGAAAATATGGGATTGGAGCTCCCACACAGACTCCCCACTGGGGCACTGCCTAGTGGAGGTGTGAGAAGAGGGCCACCATCCTCCAGACTCCAGAATCATAGATCCACCAACAGCTTGCACCATGTGTCTGGCAAAGCCACAGACACTCAACGCCAGCCTGTGAAAACAGCCGGGAGGGGCAGTACCTTGCAAAGTCACAGGTGAAGAGCTATCCAAGGTAATGGGTGCACCTCTCTTGCATCAGCATGTCCTGGATGTGAGACATGAAGTCGAAGGAGATCATTTTGCAGCTTTAAAATTTGACTGCTCCACTGGATTTTGTACTTGCATGGGGCCTGTAGTCCCTTCGTTTTGTCCAATTTCTCCCATTTGGAATGGATGTATTTATCCAATGCTTGTACCCGCATTGTATCTAGGAAGTAACTAACTTGCTTTTGATTTTACAGGTTCATAGGTGGAAGGAACTTGCCTTGTCTCAGATGAGACTTTGGACTGTGGACTTTTTGAGTTAATGCTGAAATGAGTTAAGACTTTGGGGGACTGTTGGGAAGGCATGATTGGTTTTGAAATGTGAGAACATGAGATGTGGGAGGGGCCAAGAGTGGTTTGGCTGTGTCCCCACCCAAATCTCATCTTGAATTGTAGCTCCCATAATTCCCATGTGTCATGGGAGGGACCCAGTGTGAGGTAATTGAATCATGGGGGCAGGTCTTTTTCATGCTCTTCTCATGATAGTGAATAAGTCTCATGAGATCTGATATTTGTTTTTTGTTTTTTTGAGATGGAGTCTCTCTCTGTTGCCAGGCTGGAGTGCAGTGGCACGATCTTGGCTCATTGCAACCTCCACTTCCCAGGTTCAAGCGATTCTCCTGTCTCAGCCTCCTGAGTAGCTAGGACTAGAGGTGCGCACCACCACGCCCAGCTAATTTTTGTTTTGTTTTGTTTTGTTTAGTAGAGACATGGTTTCACCATGTTAGCTAGGATGGTATCGATTTCTTGACCTTGTGTCCGCCCGCCTCGGCTTCCCAAAGTGCTGGGATTGCAGGTGTGAGCCATCATGTACAGCCTGATCTGATGGTTTTATAAAGGGAAGTTCTCCTACACACCCTGTCTTGCCTGCTGCCATGTAAGACATGACTTTGATCTTCCTTCACCTTCCACCACAATCGTGAGGCCTCCCCAGCCATGAGGAAGTGTGAGTCCATCAAACCTCTTTCCTTTATAAATTACCCAGTCTTGGGTATGTCTTTATTAGCAGTGTGAGAACAGACTAATACAATGGGTAATTTATAAAGAAGAGAGGTTTAATTGACTCACAGTTCCACATTGTGGGGAAGGCCTCAGGAAACTTACAATCATGGCAGAAGGCAAAAGAGAAGCAGGCACCTTCTTCACAGGGTGGCAGGATGGAGTGAGTGCAAGCAGGAGAAATGCCAGACGCTTATAAAACCATGAGATCTTGTGAAAACTCACTCACTATCACGAGAACAGCATGGGGAAAACTGCTTCCATGATCCAATTTCTTCCACCTTGTCCCACCCTTCACACATGGGGGTTATGGGGATTACAATTCAAGGTGAGATTTGGGTGGTGACACAGAGCCAAACCATATCATTGTCCAATGGGGATAAAAGCAAAATTCAGAACAATGTGTATAGGAAGCTGCAATTTGCATTTAAAATGCTTGTGTTCAGAGCCTAATTCTGAAACAGCACATAAAAAACTGGCATCAAGAGTTGATTTGGGTAGGAATCTTGGGTATGGAATAAGTGAGAAATGCACTTGTTTCTAAAAAATATGTGCACACATATTTGCAATGGCTAAAAGGTGTGTTAAGTAAAATTGACGGGACTCCATTGATTTGGACTGAGCTCCTGCACTAGACTCCAACAGACCAAATGGAAATGGAGTTACTCAACTAAAGTTCCATGTCACCAAACCAAAGTTAAATTGTTTATCTGATTTTCTGAGAAATCAGAAGAGAGATGATAGCCAAATCCCCACATAGGCCAGTTTTTAACCAGGATGATAAGGAAATCCCTTCTGCTTTAACCCTTATAAGGAAAATAACCTGAAGTAGCCTGGTGTTAACCAATCTGATTTTTAAAAAGTTATGCTGGCCAGGTATGGTGGCTTATGCCTGCAATCCCAGTACTTTGAGAGGCTGAGATGGGAAGATCACTTGAGCCCAGGAGTTTGAGAGTAGCCTGAGCAACATGACAAAACCTTGTCTCTACAAAAAATACAAAATTAGCCAGGCATGGTGTTAATGTGCCTGTAGTCCTAGCTACTCAGGAGGCTGAGGTGGGAGGACTGATTGAGCCCAGGAGGTTGAGACTGCAGTGAGTGGTGATTACACCACTGCACTCCAGCCTGGGTGACAGAGCGAGACCCTATCTCAATATAAATAAATAAATACAGATAAAAATTAGGCTGTTTCTTGTTTCTACTTAAGTTACTTTATGAAATTCAACTGTCCTGCCATGCCTAATGGTATTCCTGTCTAAATCTTTAGTTGGGTTGCTGCTAAATTCTTGAATTACTAATGAAAGCCAATGAGATCTTTAAATCCAATTTGTTGAAGTTTTATCTTTTGACTGGCAGAAATAACCCAAATGTCCATTGATGAAAGAATAGATAAAATAAAATATAGCATATCCATATAATGGAATATATTTTGGCCATGCTACAACATGGATGAACCTTGAAGACATTATGCTAAGTGAAATAAGCCAGACACAAAAGGACACATATTACATGGTTCCACTTGTATGAGGTATCTAGAATAATCAAATTCATAGAGACAGAAAGTAGGATAGTGATTACCAGGGGCTGGGGTAGGTGGAGAATGGTGAGCTAGTGTTTAATGGGCACAGAGGGTTTTGTTTGCTTACTTGTTTGTTTTGGGTACGGAAAGCTGAAAAAGTTCTGGAGATGGATAGTGGTGATGATTGCACAACAATGTGAATGTTCTGAGTGCCTCTGAACTTAAACATGGTTAAAATGGTAAATTTCATGTTATGTATGCTTTACCACAATTAAAAATATGTATATGCAGTATCTTTTAAAGTCTTTATATTTACTTTTATATTCATTTTTCTTTAATTGAAGGAGATGGAAGACATTTCTACTAAAATTATAGATGCATTTATTATTTGACCAAGATGTATCCTACAGATATGCCTGCTCACATATGGAATGTCATTATGTTCAAAGTGATTCACTGCAACATTGTAATACTAAAAGACTGGAAATAAAGTATGTAACTAGAAGAAACTGGTTAATAAATTATGTGTATCCATGCAATAGAGTACTAAGCAACTGAAAAACAAATGAGGAAGATCTCTAATTTATTGATTTAGAAAGATTTTCAGGATAGATTAAGTGAAGAGAACTTATGCCAAGTGTGTCTAGCATGCTACATTTGGCATAAGAAATGGGAGAAGTAAGACTATATATTCATATGAGCTTATGTTTGCACAAAACACTGAAAAGATAAACAAGAAGACACTAATAACAAGCGTTACCTGTAGCAGGCAAGGGGGATGGAGTCGATGGGAACCAGGGTTGAAGGGAGGTTTCTCTGTTTATATTCTAAAATAGTGTTCTGATTTTTGAACTATGTAAACGTAGTATCTAATCAAAATAACAGTTATAAATATTTAGAAGGTGAAATAGGGAAAAGGGGGGAGTAATAAAGGGAATACTCAATTCATCCCTTCTACTGCTTACTGCTCCCCACATCAGCTTTATGAATGTTTTAGTTGGTTTCAAATCTGAGATTAACTGAAATAAATATAACATTACAATAGTTATATTTCCGGCCCTTCACATGGATTAACTTAATTCTTCTAACAACATAATGAGATAGGTACCATCATTAACATTCTCACTTTAACAAATAAGAAAACAGAGGCACAGAGAGGGTAAATAACTAACTCTAGCTCTCACACAGCTAGTAAATTGCTGTTAGAATTTGAGCCCAGGCGGGTGTGGTGGCTCATGTCTGTAATTCCAGCACTTTGCGAGGCCGAAGCGGTTGGATCACTTGAGCCCAGGGGTTCGAGACCAGCCTGGGCAACATTGTGAAACTCTGTCTTTCCGAAAAAAAAAAGAAAGAAAAAAAGAAAAAAGAAAACTAAAAGGGCATGGTGGCGCGCGCCTTGTAGACCCAGCTACTAGGGAGGCTGAGAGGTGGGAGGATCGCTTGAGCCTGAGAAGTCAAGGCTGCAATGAGCCATGATTGTGCGTGCCACCGCACTCCTGTCTAGGCAACAGAGGGAGACCTGTCTTAGAAAAAAAAGAATTTGAACCTATGTCTAAAATTTTAAAATGCCATTATGTAAATTTGTATTTTACATTCCCATCATAAGCGCATGAGAATGCCTGTATCCCCATATGACAGGTGACACTGAGGAGCAGCAAAACTTAATTTTCTCCCCCAGGCTAATGGAGGAGATACGGTTTATCGCTATTGTTTTAATTACCAGTTTAACACTTGGAATTGAGTCCTCCAGACCCGCTGCGCTTTCTCCCCTCCGCCGAGAGGGGGCGCTCGCTACGACACGCCGATTTCTTATGGTCCTAATTGGCTTCCCAGGCACAGTGCGCGTGCGCTTAGCCTGTCCCAGGTGTCCAGCTTTGTGCCTGATTGATGTAATCCCGGCTGCGGTCGGCGCGCAGTTTTCAGTCAGGGCGGGACTGCGGGAAAAGAGCGTTCACTGGATACAGAACGCCTCTGGGCCTCCAGGCCGAAGGGTTCTGGGCGGTCCTGGAAGGGTCTGGCGGCGAGTCGGGCAGCCCACGAGGGCGGGGAGGGCGGGGCCGGCCCCGCAGGGTCTTGGGCGTCGGTCGTCTGTGGGGCCGGAGCTGGGCGCGGAGCCCCTGACAGTGCAGGTACGGAGGCGCGACCCTGCCAACCGTCTGCTCCGCCGGCCCCCTACGTATTCGTGAGGTTGCCGGCGGTGGGCTGGGGATTTGGTGCTGGCCTAGGGCAAGACACTGAGCCCGGTGTGCGGGGCGGGGACTGGCAGGGATGGGCTGGATCAGGGGTGGGCGCTTGCCGGGGTCTGGGGGCTCCGCCTGAGCGTTTGCCCCGAGGCCCGTCTGACCCACCTCAGCTCTTCAGCCTAGCAGGGTTCTCTTGGGATCAGAGTGACTGCGCCTTAGAGTTCCTCCAGAACTGCAAGGGTCTCCCTTCCGTTGCTGCGAGCGTCCGAGGCGCCCCTGAATCCATACTGAGCTACAGGTTTCCTGTGGGCACATGGTTGAGAAATTCGTGTCAAACGGGGAGAAAAATCTTAAAGGACTCATAGCATGGGAGTCTGGATATGGTTTGTGTGTGTGATCCTACTGCTGGGGTCCGCCTTAGCTAGCAAGATGATCCTTGAAGTCATCTTGCGCATCCCTTATCTTTAGACAGAACCACAGCTAAATCACACAGATAAGGATCTCTGCTGTTTTTAGAGGCAGGGATTTGAAAAGTTACCCTCATTTATTGCAGTGAGGAGAGCAGCAAACCCATATTGATCACTGGCTACTCGGGTATACTTAAGGTACTGAGAGGCGGAAAGCTAGGAGGTAGAGGCTGACATCCTTTACTTAACGTACTGCCAAAGCCTAAGCTATGAGATGTTAAAAGAGATAACGATAACTTTATTTTAAAAAGGCATTTTGTTTTCAAAAGCTGTTGGAAAATTCGTGGTCAAACTTTACTACAGAATATTGCAGAGCCTTTAATATGCTAATAATATTTACCATGAATCTCCAACTGGGGGTATGGTATGCAGAATTTCCCAAATTTTACTAGGGTATACTGTTATTCTTGGGTGATTCCCCTGGTTAACATGTGGAACCGTTTGGGAATTGGAGTTCCAGAAATAGAAATTCAGGGTTTAGAAGGGGCAGTATGGGTGAGTGCGTTTTGAGTTTTAATGGTGTGCACGTGTAATGGGATCTCGTTACAGTACAGGTTATGATTGGTTCTGTATTTCTAACAAGTTGCCAGGTGAGGCTAATGCTGCTGGCCCATGGAACACAATCTGAGTAGCAAAAGTGTAGATCACTGGATTGAAAGTTAGAGACCATGTTTTCCAGAACAGAGTGTGCTGCCTTGAGAGATTCGCTTTGTCTGTCCAGGCCTGTAAGAGAGGAGTCTGGACTACAAGATCTCAAATATTTCTTTCAGATTTAAAATTCTGTGAGTCTAGTCTAGTTATCCCTGTAGTGTTGAGTTCTATCTAAAATATTCTCGCCAATTTGGTAAATTTTGCAGTTTGGCTTGAACATTTAAAATAATGGGGAATTGTCTACAAATAAGGCATCCCATTTTGTTCTTGGAATAGCTCAAGAAAGAAGTTCTTCATGTTCCTGAAATACATCTCTGCAACTTCCATGCTGTTGGTCCTAGATTATCTCTTAATCAAACAGAAAAAAAGTGTCACCCGTCCTTCCTAAAAAGTTGACTCCAAGTATTAGATGACAGCTGTGCCTACTATGATTTTTCTAAGTGGAATTGTGTTTAATTCTTCCATTATGTTTAAGAAATCCCTTTCTTAAATTTGTCTTTGTTATGTGTGGAGTGTAGTGGGGCTTTGGCTGGACTTTGAAGGATGGGTGTGGCTTGCAAGACTAGAAAAGTATCTTAAGCAGCTGACAGTGGTGCAGAGATGGGATTGCATCTGTTGAATCCAGGATTGTTTGATTATAGCAAGAAATGAGATTATCAATGAGAGATGTCGGGCAGATGGGTGTAGGGACAAAGCAGTGTTTTAGCAGATGTATTTGCTTTACTGTGATGTATAAGGTGGTTGGAACTAGGGAAGGAGGGGGAGAGAGGGAGCTGGATAGGCTTCGCATAGCAATGTTAGAGAATTTAGGTTGTTAATAATAATGCCTTGTATTTATGTATGACACTTTACAGAACTTTTCACAGGCATGATCTCATTTGATCTAATATTCCTACGAGGTAGGCAGAGCAGCTGTTATGCTGTTTTGTAGATGATGCACCAAAGAGGGTAAATGATTTGCCTTGATTTTCAAAGCTATTACATGGCAGACTGAAGTAATGATAGTGATAGTGGAGGAGAAAGGAAAGATGCAGGAGGCAGTACTAAGGACGAATTGATAAGTGGGGCCTGACTGACCATGAGGGTACAAAGGAGAAGAAATTGTTAGGGAAGAGTCAAAGTAGTTGGGTGAATCATAATGCCATTGACAACTGCCACTCTAGGTTTTACTCTGCCAGCTCTATCATTGCTAGCAGCTGCTTGGAGTTACAGGTTGAGAGGGATTCTAGATGATTCCCAGGTTGCTTGGCCTGTCTACAGCTACTAGGTGATACTGGGGGCACTTGGACTATCCGTCCCATACCAAGTAAAATAGGAACTTGGTCCTCAGTGTCCCCTGAAGAGGTAAGAGCTGAAATATTGCCGGATTCATATCTATATTAAGGTCCTTGTCATCCTGGAGTCTCTGACTTTGGCTTTGTATCATTTCGCTTTTGAGATTCAGGCTGATATTAGTTGAATGTGGTCAAGGGACAGGTTAGCTGTTTAGTCTGGCCTCCCCAAGGGCTTCACTACAGCAGATCATGGGCCCTTGCTGCCCCCAAATCCTCCCTAATGCTGTTTCCCAGGGGATCTGCACCTCACCTAGAGCCGTCTCTGTTATTCTTTTACCCTGGAAGTATACGAGATTGAGATTTAGTGTCACTACCAAATTCCATAGAATCTGGGGCTGTTCCTGCACTTTTAGTTTCTTAGGCTCCTATCTGGAGTGGAAAGAGCCATGTTTACTGAGGGTTGGGGGAGAGATGTGTGTGTGCATGTGTATGTGCACTTGAGTATTGATTTCCCCAATGGTGGTGGGCTTCAGGGATGGATCTGCTCTCCGGGAAAGCTGTCAGACAATTTATATCCTGAGTGTGATGTTGGTACAGGTGTCTATTCAACATTGAATGCCTTCTCTGTGCAAAGCCCTATGTTGAGTGCTTAGATACTGAGATGGATACAATCCTCTGTCCTGGAGGAATTCATAGTAGAATAAGAGACGATATTTTAAATAGAATGTGGTATTGAAATAGAGATATGTCCCAAGTGCTCTGTGAGGGCAGAGGAGGGAATGATTAGCTTTACATGGAGAAGCCAGAGGAGTCTTTAGGAAAGAGGTGAGAATTGGGCTGAGCCTTGAAGGATGAGGAGGAAGAATGGTCCTGGTGATATTTGTACATTTGCAGATGCATAAAGGGAAAGGCAGATAGATGCAAGTGGCTGGAATAAAAGAGAACTTTGGTGATTGATGCGACCGGATTCATAATGAAGCCACCTTGTTGTATTTTGTTTTGTTGTTTAGAGATGGGGTATCGCTATGCTGCCCAGGCTGGAGTACAGTGGCTATTCACAAGCAAGATCATCAGGCACTACAGCCTGGAATTCCTGACCTCAAGTGATCCCCCTCAGCCTCCTGAGTATAGGTGGGTCTGCAGGCCGCTGTGCCAGTTTGAGAGTTTGAGGCCTTTTTTTTTTTTTTTTTTTTTTTTTTTTTTGAGATGGAGTCTCGCTCTGTCGCCCAGACTGGAGTGCAGCGGTGCGATCTTGGCTCACTGCAACCTCCTGAGTATCTGGGACTATAGCTACTACACCTGGAACTACTCAGCCTCCTGAGTAACTGGAACTATAGGCATGCACCACCATGCCCAGCTAATTTTTGTATTTTTAGTAGAAACAGGGCTTCACCATGTTGGCCAGGCTGGTCTCAAACTCCTGGCCTCAAGTGATCTTCCCGCCTTGGCCTCTGAAAGTGCTAGGATTACAGGTGTAGCCACTGTGCTTGGTCAAGGCCAGGTTGTTAATGGCCTGTAGTGCAGTGCTAAAAATATTTCATTTTGTGGGCAGAGAAACCACCGGAGGATTTTAGGCAGGAAGATGACGTGATTGTATTTTGGGAAGCTAAATGTGGAAATAGACTGAAGGGGAAGAACCTGGTTCAGGGACATCGGGAGACTCTTATAATATCATGGACATGGTTTAGGGCTGATCTAAGGATTAGGTCAGTGGGGACAGAGAGGGCAGGATGAATCTGAGAGAGACTGGAGAAACAGAATTAACCAGACATAATGACTAAATTGGTTGTTGAGAACAAGAGAGGGAGTTTTTGCAAATGACTCAGTTTTCTATTTTGAGTGGATGGTAGTGCCAATAGCAAAGAGGGAATATAGAGGAGGAGCCTTTTTTTTTTTTTTTTTTTTTAAAGTGAGGGAGATACCAAGTGTGTTTTGGGTCGTATTGAACTTGAGGGCTCTGTGGCAGTTAGCAGACAGGGTGAGATATGAGTCTGAAGTTCAGAAGAATTTCTGTCTAGGGGCAGTAAGTATGAGTGGTAGTTGAAGTTGTAGGAATGGATGAGCTCTCCCAGCCACGCTTATAGAAGGCTGAAAATAATGACAGAGGAGATGAGTATGATTGACATGCTAGGGTAAGAGAGAGTGTTGTCCAGGAAGCTAGGAAAGGAGAAAATTCCTGAAAAGGATTGACAATCTGAGTTGCTACAGGGAGGTCAAGTTAGGATGAGCTTGGGAAATGCACCTTGAGGTTGTATAGAACATTGTGGTCACCAGGGCTCATTTAAATTGTGAGCAGCTTCAGTGAGTGGTAGGGATGAAGCCAGATAGCAATGGATCGAGAAGTAGATGGGAAGTGAAGATAGAGAATGTGTACTCACTTTGAGTAGTTCAGCAGAGAAAGGAAGAATACAGAATGGTGGCAGCTTGTGGAGGAGGTAGCAGGGACTAGTTTTTCCTAGAATGGAAGAATCTTGTTTATGGCTTTTCTGATGCCATGTAAGATCCAGTAGAGAGGGTGCAATGAAGACACAAGAGAAAGGACGATTGCTAAATCAGGTCCTCAGAGGAGAGGGAAAAGGGTGGGCCCTGAAAAGAAGGGGATACCATTTTCTTTAAAGAGGAATGTTGGAAGAAAGGAAGGAATTTAGGAAGAAAGAGATAATGACATATGCATGTAGATGTATCTAAATTTGCAAAGAACTTCTTACCTAATAGGGCCAATTTTCTTTTTCAGCAAGGTTATCTGCTGAGAGGTGGGGATGCTGGTGTTGGCTTGGGTGGGAGTAAGGATTGAAAATGGTAAAAATGGTGAAGGAAGCTTGAAACAACTGTTAAGAGGAAAGAGGAAGACAGTGGAATTGAAATAAGCTCCAGGAGTGTTGAGTACCCTCTGAACTGAAATCCTACGCTATAAGCCTCCCCTTCATCTTTCTCATAATAATAATGGCTGACATTTATTGAGTGCTTTATATGAGGCACTGTTCTAAGTGCTTTTCAGGCATTCTCATGTGATTTTTACAACAATCCTGTTAGAAAGTTACTGTTATTATCCCTTTCTTCCAGAAGAGGAAATTGAGGCATGGAGGATTAGTAGCACTTGTATTTGATGAATCTCTTACCTCTGCAGAAATGAATTCCTTCTCCTGAGGCATCAGAGAAGGCAGAAATTTAATCCCAACTCCGTTTCTGGACCTTGAGAACCTAGAGTCTACGGTTGCTAAGGAGGGAATCTTACCATGCCAGTTTGTGGGCATGCTGGTGGCATGGAGGGGGCAGGACAGTGGCATGGAGGGGGCAGGACAGTGGGATCAGTGTTACTGTCAGCTTTTGACAACTACATAGGGAAACTTGGATATTCTTGAGTGATTTTCCAGCATCCTGACTAGAAAGACAAGTGACCGATAGTGATTTGTCAGGAATTGTGGGCTGAGATTGTGTCACCTGAGAGGTGAATAAGAAGAGAGACCTTGTCCCTGTTCCCATTGCCTAGAAAAGGATAATTTTTTCTTGGCAGAGAGACTAGGCAGATCTAAAACCTTATATAATAACATGATGATTATTAACTCACCTTATATGTTTTCTCAGTTTGTGTGACAGATACCGTTTGTAGATAAGCTGTATACCTGACTTGAGTGAAAGGAGAGAGTGATGGGATGGCGTGGATGGAAGAGAAACGGACTTACCTTTTCCTGCTGCAGCCACTGAAGCATCATCTCTGTGTCCTTCCTTTTGAGGTTGCCATGGATACGCCTTTGCATGGTGGTTTGAGGAGATTGATTTCCATTATGATCAGATGATGACGTGGGTTTAAAAAGAGAAAGGATGGAATGCTCTGCTTTTGGGGAGTGGCCGGCGAGCTGCCCAAAAGGCAGAGCCCAGTACAGCCGATGGGGCTGTGGCTTTGTTGGCTGCTTTGGCTTTTGCTGAAGTTGTGAAATGGTGCATCTCTCTCTTTAGAGCGCAGGCTCAGGGTTCCCTGTCTACAGGGTCCTAGTGCCAGGAACTTGCTGGTTGATTCAAGGGGAGGAATCAGCAGGAACTTCAAACAGGCTAAGTCGGACTTCTCATACCACTGAGAGCATTGCAGTTCTTGAGTACAGGACTGAGTGCCTCTTGCCTTCCTGCAGAAGTTCCTATATTGAAGATAAGTGAAGCATATAGCGTAGCTTTTCTTCTTGACTCTTAAGAGGTCAAGAGGCCCTTGGAGGTGGGCCTGGAAGTCACTGGATATTTCTGGGGGAAGGGGACATTTTGAGATGGAGTAGAGCTGCATTCAGAGTGGGAGTGAGTTTGTAGACATTTTTTTTAGGGTAATGAGGAGCTGGAGAAGGGAAGGAAGTCCATTGAGTGTGTAGGCCCTATCTATGAAATCTGTAAGGCAGATACTGAGTAGGACCTAGGAACAAAAAGCTCTGTACACATTGTCTTCTGGGGTCCTGTGAATATCTGGAATCCAGCTTTCCAAGCTTCCAGTCTCCCAGCCTCCATTTACCACTCAATAAGCAGACCTTTTCCTTTCTGACTCCTGAAGGACTTAGGTCCACACTTATCTCTTCCTTACTAGTGCTTTCAGAGATGTATGGTTTTGCCTTGCTATCAGACTGCCTGAGTTTCAGACAAGCTCCTCTAGGAGTGGGAAAGCAGGGAAAGCAGACAGTTGGGTTAGCCCAGGATCAAGGTTTGATAAGGTGAGACAAGAGGAGATCAAGGTATCAAAGAATGCTGGGGTGCCAGTAAAAACAAGGTAGAAATGGTTCCGACAGGGGAGAAATGGTAGAGATGGAAAAGAGTCTTTTTCCTCTTCACTTTCTCCTTTTTAATTCTCCAAAATCTTGTTTTCCTATAATTTCCTGAAATTTCTCTAAGACTATTGGCAGTTTATTTACTAGACACAGATATTTTTCCCTCCTCTCTTCCCATTTTTCTAGCTATTTTAGTGGTACTTAATATCATTGGAGAGGAAAATGGATTAGAAATCCAAGAGGTGTCTGTCTCCTCCCTGGCTGGGGTAACGTTAACCCAGGATTGTCCCATGGGATATGGGCCTGGGCCCGCTAATGCTGTGGAAGGAGCACCTGCCTGTAGAGATATTCAGATGTGTCCCTCTGCCATTTTTTGGCTGTGAGACTTGGGCAAGTCATTTGACTTCTGAGACAGTTCTATCATCTGTGGAATGGAGAGAATGGAATCTGTTTTGGCTACCATCACAGGTTCGTTTTTGAAGGAGATAGTGAAGTACATGTATTCGTGTATACAATTAAGTTTTCCCCAGAGAAGGCCCTAAGAATGGGACGCATTTTCTCTCTCCTAACATGTTGTTTCCCCTCCCATTTCTTCAATTCTATTAATATTTCAATTATTACATTTCTCATGCTTGAAAACTTCCTGAGTTTATTCATTTACTTATTCATGCATTCATTGACCCATCCGTTTATCCTTGCAGCATTTGAGTTCCTACTGTGTGCAAGTCATCATGGATAGTCCCTTAAAATAATGAATGAAGATGTTATCTGCCATTTGCTGAACACACAGACATTGTGCTAAATGCTTTATTTAAATCTTATTTAATCTTTAAAATGTCCCTGTGAGGTAACATTATTTCTTCCTTTTTGCAGTTGAGGTAACCAGGGCTCAGGAAGTTAAATATCTTGCTCAGAGGAGAACCAAAGGTGTATTCAGGTCTGTCTCCAGAGCCTGTGTAGGCCTGCTGCCTCTTTCCTCATGTTTGATCTATTACAGGGCCTTCTCAGGGCTTTTTTGGTACTGTCTCTGAATTGGCCTCTTTCTTCTCACTCTCCTGATCCTGGTTCAGGCCTTCCTTACCCTGTGTTCACTATTGCAGCAGCCTCCTTGCTGTTATTCCTGTCTTTGCCAGGTTGCTCCTGCCTGCACTCCATCCTGCAGGTGTCATCAGTTTGATCTTCCTAAAATAGTTTTCACTATGCTGTCTCCTGCTCAGGAACAGGACTGCCTTCCTGTGATTATTGGATCAAGTCCATCTATGTTTGCCTGATGTTAAACTTCTTGCCTACCCACAGTTACCTCCCAGTACATTGCAATGTTAAGATGTTTATTTATTCAATAAATATTTGACCATGAGCTATGTACTGGCTATTGGATCATAAAGAGGAAAAGGTGGGGGCTATGCTTCAAAAGCCTTATAGTTTGATAGAATAACTCATCTAGAATTCGTTACTTCAGGTAAGCCAGTATTCTTTACTATTCCCTGGTCAAGCCAAGTTATTTCTGCCTCTATTCATACTGTGTTCACAACTTACAGGGCTTTCTAGGCCTTTCCACATACTTTCTAAAATCCCCATAATTCAAGGCATGCTTAGGTACCCCCTTTCTTTCTAATTTACCTCTCTCTATAATTTCTTATGATATTTATTGTGTAACTGTATATACCATTTAGTATCATGTCAGGTAATTCTTTGCACTTCTATAATTTCTGTACTTTTTACAAGGCACTTTTTTTTTTTTTTTTTTTTTGTTTTTGAGTCTCAGTCTATCACCTTGGCTGGAGTGCAGTAGTGCGATCTTGGCTCACTGCAACCTTCACCTCCCGGCTTCAAGCGATTCTCATGCCTAAAGTCTCTCAAGTAGCTGGGATTATAGGCATGCGCCACCACACCCAGCCCATTTTTGTATTTTTAGTAGAGATGGGGTTTTGCCATGTCAGCCAGGCTGGTCTTGAACTCCTGGTCTCAAGTGAGCCACCCGCCTCAGCCTCCCAAAGTGTTGGGATTACAGGCATGAGCCACCATGCCTGGCCTACAAGGTTCTTGTATATGCTTTAGCTTTTTTGAACCTCATAATACTAACGTAGATATGGCAGATATTATTTCCATTTCATAGGAAAATAAACAGATTCCAAGAAGTTGGGGGACTGTTGATACCTATGTGGTTAGTGAGTTGTGAGGCTATTTTTAGATCTGAGCTCTTCTGAATTTTTGAAGGCAGTGTGGCCTACAGGAAGAGCAGTGCGTTGGAAGCCTAGAGATGTTTGTGGTAATGGTGAGGGGTAGTAGAAAGCACAGAGGGCTCTGGGTCAGGTTGTTTCCAGTTTTGGCTCTACTCCTCACAGCCTGTGAAACTTCAGGGAAGTTGCTCAGTTCTCAAAGCCTCAGTTGCCTTGTCAGCATCATCCCTGGCCAACCTGTCAGTGGGGTTATTTTAATGTCCATATATGATGACATTGTTCTTAGCTAACTTTTATTTAGCACTTATTAAATACCAGGCGGTGTTCTGGATGCCTTGTATGGATTATCTCAGCTAATCCTCATGATACCTCTCTGAAATATGTTCTTTGTTACTTCCCCATGGCAGATGAGGAAATTGAGGCATAGAGATGTTAAGTAACTAGACCAAGTTTATGTAGCTACCAAGTGGTAAAGCCAGGAAAGTAGCTTGAGTCTAGAACCAGTACTCAACCATGGTTCTATAAAATGTCTTTTTTTTAAGGTAGACTGTGAAGTGCCCCGAACATGTGAGGTCCAGGCTGCAAGGACGTGCCTGGCCTTGCCCACCTGTGTAATGGTGAATAGGGAAAGGAGGGGGAAACATGGAGATTTTGCAAGGAGGAGAGAGATGATTTCCTAGGGGGTCTGGCCAGGACTGAAGATATGGAATTGTGTTTTGGGGCTATATTTCTGAATGTTGGCTATCATTCTACTGTTGGGCTACCTGGCCTATCTTAGGAGGGTAGAGTGGGGTGAAGTCACTGTTCTGCCAGTGAAGTAAGCCCAGTACAGAAAAGACAGGCGTCCCTAGGCCCAAGGGAACTAGATCCATACCATACTCAGTGGAGCCATAGGTCAGACCCCAGGCCAACCTTGTTGACTGTGTAGGGGCAGGGACCCTGGTCTTTTGGTTCCTAGCCCATGATAGATGGGCCAGTGAATGAAAGCAGTATGGTTACATAGTCCCCTGGAGACCTCTCATTAGAATGCATAATCTTATTAAATTAAACAATTTTAATTGTAAAAGTAATACATGGTTATTAAAGAATTTTTGTGAAATACAGAATTGTAGAAAATAAACCATTTCATCGGGTCTGAGATGCTAGGAGGCAAGGCCAAGAGTACAAGGGGCAGATGGCTGAGGTGGACTGGGCCTTGTGCTACAAGAAGAAAGAAGGGCTCTGCTTTTGACTACTGCCTTTAGTAATGCAGTTGAGTCTGATATTCTTGGGTTTTACAACCTGGCCCCTTATAACAACCATAAAGGGTGAAGAGTGACTGTGGCAACCTTTGCCAGCCTTGTGGGAGGGGGCTGGGGTACTTGGCTTGCTTTGCTATGTGTGTGAAGTTGCCTCCATTACTGCCCTTCCCTTGCTGACTATTGGGCAGGTCCTGCCTCCTCTGGCTCAGTTTGAGATTGAAATCCAGGCCCTAATCACATGAATTTGGACCCTGAGTCCAGAGTTTACAGAGGGGAGGGAGAGAGTAGAGCACCAGAAAGGTGGATGAGAGACCCTTATTTTGGCTGTGTGGAGGCCTTAGGCAGCTGATCACTTTGAAGTGTCACTTGATGCTTATGGGCCTGCTAAGGCCTTACATCCTGGGGGACAGGGGAACAGTGATGGTGAGTGGATACAGACTAGGAGGACTTGTCAAGACTGTTCCCAGCCCTAGGACAGTATACTCAAGAGGTGAGTGCTGAGGGTCTGTGGCGTAGGCCCAGCCCTTAGTCCCTGGCCCAGGTGAAGCAGGGGGGCACTAGGACCCAGAGGCTAGCACGGTTCCTGACAAGTCTAGAGCAGCACTAGCGCAGAGTGAGACTCATCAGCTGGCAAGCAGGATTCTGTGTCTCTGGGTTCAGGAATCCTCAGGCAGCAGAGGGGACTTGCTCCTCAGCCCCCATCACTGCCCCCACCCCTACCCGTGTAGGCCACCGAGTGAGGCCCATGGACTGGGGAGGGCTGTGTCTGACGACTCCTGTGTCCCTCTATGAGGGCCCAGCGCCCTGACCCTCCTGCCTAGGTTTCTACCTTTTCTCTCTGTCTTTGGCCAGCTGGGGGAGGGGGTAGAGGCCGGGTGAGCAACATGGCACAGAGCAAGAGGCATGTGTACAGCCGGGTAAGTGGCCCTAATCTGGGATGGCCCTGGAGGGCTGCTGGGGAAGGCCTGGGTGCCTGTGGACATCATTGGTGTGGGGGCTGGGGAGATAGGCTGGAGCTCAGCTGGGGGCACTCAGACTGTGTTTTCTAAGGAGCCCTCGAAGCCCTGGTGGTGTAAGACTGGACAGGCTTCCCTTTACAGAGTTGATCCCTAAATGGGGACTAGCAAGGCCTGACCTCTGACTCTAATTGGCCCTCATACCAGGGGCTCCTGAGGGGGTCCACATTATCCTGGGGACTCAGAATGGGGATGATGTGTCAGAGAGGTCTTATAGTAAAGCCTTTCTTAAGAGCTGCTTTGTTATTTGTTACTTGCTTTCTTTCTCTTCTGAGACTGAATCTGTAGCTACTGTTGTGGCCCCCTGGTTCTGAGAGGCTTATTGGGGTTGGAAAGTGGGGGAGTCTCTGACTTTGGGTTCAGCCTCTTATATCACTGGCAATTCCTTTTATTATCAGGTCCATGAGAGCCATCCTGCTGTTCCAGGTGTGATTTGAGATCCTGGAACCTCTGAGAACTATATCCTCACCTTCCTGGATGAGCTCTTTGGGGAAGGGAATTAGGCAACGACAGGTTGGGAGGTGTCCTGGCTCTTCCATGGCTCTGCTAGGGCTCCCTTCTGAAGCTATTATGAATGAGAGTATCAGAAGGGACTCCCATAGAGTCTTTAGGATGATGGTATCACTTCATCATGCCTCATTCATCTGTTTGCTGCAAGGCCCCTGGTTCATGGAGTTGCTATTGCTAAAAATGACAAGTGTGATTTTCTTCTAAACCATGGGCCTATTTGGGACCTAATTTTCTATTGTGTTCAGTCATCATGGGTGTGCCAGAAGCTGAGAGCTGCCCAAGGAAAGTGTCTTAGTCTGTTCTTTTGCCTTGCTCATCTGTGGAGTGATAAACCATTCATTTGGACCACTGAGCAGAGTCTTGGGAACAGAGTGAGGGGTAGATCCACCCAATTTACTTGGCCTGTGTTTTCCTTTTTATAGCAAAATAGCATGGAAAAGAATCTCCAGAACTTGGGGATAGAGAGTTGACCAAACAAGACTCAGGCCAGGTAGAAGGGAGTTGAATGGTTGAATGGGCTGTGGTGAAGCATCTGGGGTTTCATGGTGGGTTGTGGATGGGGATGGGAGGAGTCAGATCGGGAAGAAGAGGTGGTGACTTAAGGGTCTGGAAGGCACAGTTGTGTGCCTCTGAAAGGATGAGGCCCAAGAAAACCATTTGAAACACAGAGGAGACAAGTGACAGTGGAAGGGGAAACAGGATTCTGTAGGTTCACCCACTGAATTGCCTGTCTTCCCAGCTCAGACTCCTGAGTCAGGGCATTGAGTTGTGGGGAGCCTGGTCTAAACTGAGTTATTTGCTTGAGCTTAATTCCCTTCCTGAGAGGAGAATTAAGGAGGCAGTGCTCCTGAGAAAGCAGCCATGTGGTGACATTCATAGACTGATCAGTGAATTCCGATTTGTTATAAAAAAATATAAACCCTTAAAAATTCTAGCAGATTCCAGAGGAATTTGGAGAAATCTTAGAAGAGAATATCACTGACATTTTTTCAGAGGGGAATTTGCAGGTCCACCCAATTCTGCAAATGGGGTTTAAGAAAATGATTCTGGTTGTTTTTCAGTCCAGCATCTTGTCTGAGGCATTTCTTATACATGAGAATGCCACCTTTGATCTGAGGCCTCTAACTGTCTATGTTTACCTGTGTCTTTCTTTCAGACGCCCAGCGGCAGCAGGATGAGTGCAGAGGCAAGCGCCCGGCCTCTGCGGGTGGGCTCCCGTGTAGAAGTGATTGGAAAAGGCCACCGAGGCACTGTGGCCTATGTTGGAGCCACACTCTTTGCTACTGGCAAATGGGTAGGCGTGATTCTGGATGAAGCAAAGGGCAAAAATGATGGAACTGTTCAAGGAAGGAAGTACTTCACTTGTGATGAAGGGCATGGCATCTTTGTTCGCCAGTCCCAGGTATTCACGCCCTTCTTCTGTGTGTGTGCATGTGTGCACATGTCTGTTGCATGTGCAGCTGATGTGTTGGTATTTCCTTTTCCTGAGCATGGGCATAAGCCTCTGGTTGGGAGAGTGGAAGGTAGTGGGGAAGGGAAGATTCGAGATCCATCCTTAGGGAAGCTGCCCTGTACTCTTGATTTGCTTGGAGCCTGGGGAGGGGCCCATATTACAGCCATCCTTGATCTGGCTATATTGAATCTATTGATCTGGCTATATTGAATCTGGCCTCAGATCCAGGTATTTGAAGATGGAGCAGATACTACTTCCCCAGAGACACCCGATTCTTCTGCTTCAAAAGTCCTCAAAAGAGGTAACAACCACCCACTTAAAGTTGCCTTCTCATAATCAGGAGGAGTCCCCAGGGCTTCTCCTCATAACATGGGGCCACAGTAGATCCTAAGATTTGTTTTCCATCACCACCATATTCCTTTATTATTATCTCCCCCTACCTCTCTATACAAGTACACACTTTGTTTCTGTTTGCTTTCTACAGAGGGAACTGATACAACTGCAAAGACTAGCAAACTGGTGAGTGGTTTGGGGGTGGAAATGGGGAGTAATAAAGGGAGGGGAAGGAGAAATATGGGGGATACCCAGTGCTAGGCAGGTAGAAGTAGTAGGTGAGTCTGAGTTGCCTTCAAATCTCTCCAGCTTCCCTAAGAAGGAGGCTTTCTGGGAGTTAATTTCTGCATTAGAGTTATAGTAAAGGTGGTAGCAGGGAAAAACTCATAGGCTCCATAAGTTCAGGGTCAAATGAGATTGAGCTGAGGGTGATAGGAAGGACAGGTCTAACCCAAGTAGTGTAGCCAACTTCCTACCTTTTGGAACCCAAAGATGCCAACATCTAAAGGGTCTGAGGGTAAGGTTAAGGTGGAAGATAGAGGAAGAAGCAATCTCCTATTCACAAGTGAATGGCGAGGAGTTGGACCCTCTACCTCCTGTTTTAAGCTGGATGCAGAGGGTGCTTCCTAGTTCCTCTCTGATACTCCGTAAAGGGTGTGTGAGGTGGAGCTGTAGACTCTGCAGCTTCTCTGGGCCAAGGGGTGAACATCATGGAAGCTGATCTTTGAGGGACTACTCATTTCACCCTGACAACCCCCTACCCCAACCTAACCTGTGTATGCCTGAGTTGGTCTTAACACCTATGCCCAGGACATCTGTTCTCTAACTCTGCCCTTTCCTACTCCTCATGCAGCGGGGACTGAAGCCTAAGAAGGTGGTGTGTTTACTATTTGTGCCTGGGTGGATGGGAGCCATGAGCCCCTTCCCCAGCTGTCCTGCATGTCCTTGGGCTGCTGCATGCCTGTGTGTGTGTGACCTTGGGCTGGGATGGCCAGAGGAAATGGTGGCCTTGGCTTTCAGAGTTCCTTTGAAGGGTGCAAGAACTTCAGGCTCAGTGTCCACGCCCAGGTAGCACTCACTAGGGATGATTCTCTCTGCCCCAGGACTCCAAGTCAAAGATTCCCCAGTCAAAAACTATAAGCATTTGACTGTAAATAGCAGCAGTGTGAAATAGATCATTTACTGGGTTACAGTGGGTTCTCGCTTAGCCCAAGCTTGGACAACCGTAGAAGGATAGACTAGGGGAATGGGACTGAGGAAGATACCAAGTGATGGGGTTTTGCAAGGAGATGGGAGGTCAGGGAACAGAGCATAGGGTAAGAACAGTCCCAAGCTGGAAAACCTAAGAGCCTTCATGTGCCTGCCTCTGGATGGGCTCTGCCATAAATATCCCCACACCCCGCAACTCTGCCCCATCAGTCTGTCCCTGCCTCCTTCCCCCTCTGGTGGTGTGCCTGAGGCCTACCTCCTACCCCTTGCAGCCTTTCATCAACCATCATTGGAGTGGGGCTCAATCATGTCACCTTCCCTCCCCTCCCCGCCACAGACTCTTTAAACTCTTCGATTGCTGCCATGACCACTTCCTCGTACCAGCCCTTGCCTTGGGCCTCTGCCCAAGCTCTTTTTGACCTGCATGTGCCTGTCTGGCCTGTATGTACTGTGTTGTATGTACAATTCTATGATTTCCTTGTTGTCAGCCTATCTCAGGCCTTTCTGACATTGCATGGAGAGCTGCTGGATTGGGGCTGTGGGAGGGGAGAGGAAAACATCGCCTTTTCCAGGAGGAAACCAGCTCCTGGTTGGTGATGGGTCCTCACTTTGAAGTCTTGCCATGGTAGAGACCACAACCATTGCTTTGGTTGGAAATGGGGATATAAAGAAAATAGTGCTGTGAAGGATCCTGGGCCCATTTCAGAGTCATAGAAACTTGGCGTTGTCCTTTGATTATTGTCTCCTGATTGGGGTTTCCATTTCACCTCAGGCCTTGAATAGAGAAGAGCATGAAACTATGGTCTTATATTTATGGAGTTCTTTACACAGCCTGGTCCGACCAGGGGCTTTGGCAGCTGCCTGGGGAAATGTGGGAAAGCCCAGGCTAGGCCACCCATGCTGCCCTTCTGCACTCATGTTGGAAAGTGTCAATCAGACAGTTGAGTGCCCCCACCCCGGGGCACCCCAGTCTTCCTCTCCAGTAGTTTTTTTCAAAGCAGATCACTTAGCCTAGGGCCCCTGCTCTCACCCATGTGGATCAGGGAGCTGGTTCCAGAGCAAAAGAATGTGCTTTGAAGGGGAAGGCAGAAGAAAACTCAGATGTCTCTGCAAAGTGCTTAGTTCTTTTTGGAAACCCTTTAGAGACAGGTTTTAACCTGTCTACAACCAGGGGATGGTTGGAGAGGAGCCCAACAGTCATTAGAACTGCTGCTACCCAGATGCATGTTCCCCAGGGTTTCTTAGTCACTGTGTGTGCTCCTCAGAGCTGAGTCCTGTTGCTGGAGGGGCACTCTAGATGTGTGTGTGCGCCAGATGAGAGACTGTAAGGGTGTTGCCAGGTTGTATAAGAGACAGAAGTGGAGTTAATGGGGCTATGGATGGGTGGGTGGGTGAGGGGGGCAGAGTGTGAGTATGATGAGAGAGACTGCTGGAGCAGAGAGGCCCTGTGTCCCTGCCCAGTGATGCCCTGGCCCCATAGAGTGCCATTTCTGGGATAGCCTCTGGCCCAGTTTTTTGGAGCACGCTCTTGGGGGTAGGCAAGGGAGGGAAGAGAGGAGCCAGAACCTGTTCTTTGGAGAAAGAAGCAGGACAAGCTCTGCGCATGACCATCCTGAGGAGGAGGAGCCAGCAAAGCCCTAGATGGTTGCTAGGTGACTGAGGAGCAGTGGCTCCACCCCCATGGAGCAGAGGAGGGTGGGTGCATGACGTCAGGTGGAGCTGGTGCTGCGGCCACTGAGGCTGCCATCAGCCTAAGCTGGTGAACTGGGCCAGGCACCGCTCCGGTGCCTGCCAGAGCCTGGCGATCTAGCTGCACATCTGCGGGGGCCTCTGTGTCAGAGCGGCGGCCGTTTGCAGGCTGGGAAGCTGCGGCACCGGGAAGCTGAGGCTGCATTGTTGGGATTTGATGCACTAATCTCCTGTCTCCGCCGCCTTTCCCTCTGTTCGGTCTCTTGCCCTCCCTCCCTTCGTCTGTCCTTCCTCTGTGTGTTTGTCTATCCTCCTCTGTCCCTTCTCTTTCCTCTCCTTGCTTTCTTTGGTTTTCTGCAATGATGAGACAGGCACCGACAGCCCGAAAGGTACTCTTGCTTGCTCTCGTCCTGCTGCTGGGTTGCCAGGGCAATGGTGGCAGCAGGCTGCTGGGGTGGGGGTGGGGGCTGATTGACTTCATCTGTCTACCTGGTCAGGGGAGGCGGGTGAGGACGAAGGTGGGTTAGGGAGAGTCGTGTGTCACCACTATGCCCCACACCCTGGGCATTTGCTTACGGCCTTGCCTGCTTTTGGCTCTGCCTGTGTTCCAGGCCTTATACCCAGTGGCCTCATAGGCTTGGGCTTCAGGCAGCCTCTACTGCATACTGGATCTGGGAGGATTTCCTGTGGTAGAACCTAGGGAAGCAGGCCCAGGTATCTCAGTGCCTCTAGCAGGCCTGCCTGCCTCACCCAGCCTTTGCTAGAATACCTCTTAGTTCTCCCCGCATCCCCCAACCCCCAGGGTTTGTATCAGGGCGCTTTACCAGGGTGGGATGGGAACCCTAGAATAGTTTTTGACCCACAGCTATGGAAGCTTAACCCAGGGTAGGAGGGGTGGGAATTGGTTTTCTTGGCCTCAGTGTATCCTGGAAATAAGGCCCAAGCCAAATCTTGTCTTGACTAGAGCAGTGAGATACTGGGTAGCAAGAACACTATTTGGAAATTGGAGTTAATTGTCCACTTACCATTTTGCAGTAACCTGAAGGGTTTCCAGATTTGATTTAGGGCTGTAGTTTTTCTGTGCTGCTGCCCACCCCCACCTCCTTTCCTACCGCTGGGTGGGGTTACTTTGCTGAGCTCTGGGCTTCTGCTAATGCAATATTCATGGTCCTGACACCTGAGCCCTCTTCCCTAGCGATGGGGACTGCTGCAGGATCTGATTCTGGGGAAGGGGGTTGGGGAGAGGAAGGACAGCAGCATTGCTCTGCCCTAGGGACCTGATCTCCCATTTCTGGGCTTAGATTACTTTTGTCACATGGGGTTTCTAGGGAGTTCTGTATAGAGTCTAGCACTTGAAGGAAGAGGCTGACCTGGGAAAGTCCTTGGGAGTGGTGGCTGGGCGGGGCCTCTGGCTCTGGATTGGAGTGGAAGAGATCGTTTGCAGGAGGACTGGTCTCTTGGGACCTTCTCACTAGCTGCTTCCTTGTTCTATGGCTCAGCCTAGAGATGGACTTCTGGGATTTCCGGGGTGTCTGAAGGGGTGAGGCCTGCAAGGATTGGACAAAAGTGGGAGCAGGAACCAAGGGGAACAGGAATTCTGGGTTCCTGAAGTAGGAACACAGTGATTCACTGAAGGGAGAAGGGGGTGGGATTAGGAGGAGGGTGGCTAACTGTAGCCCCATTCCTGTTACTACTTCTGCTCTCATTGCTGTCCCTTTTGCTCTCTGTCTTTCTGCCATTGCCCTTTCTTTCCTGACTACTTCTCTTCTGGCTCCTGTTGCCTGTCCAGACCACAACTCGGCGGCCCAAGGTGAGAAAACAGGCCCCTGTGTGAGCCACTGCTGAGTGAACACACACGTTTCAGGCATGTGCATGTATGAGGGCACGTGTATGAGCAAGTGAAAGTTGGTCATAGTGCATCCTGGGTTCTCTTCAGAGGAAAGGGGGGGTTCGCGGTGCTGGCAGACACCTCCTAGGGAAAATGGCTTTTGGCTTTTAGGAGGTTGTCTAAGCGAGTAGCTTCAATGCAAAAGAGAAATGAATGGGGTTGTAGTTAATCAAAGCAGGCTTTCTTGAACAAGGGAATTTTGACCTGTTTTGAGGGGAGGGATTGGAAGAAAGATGAAGAACTTGGCCATGTAAAATGTCAGCGGATAAGGAGGTGAGTGTGTCTGTGACAGGCTTTGGGTGGGGATGTCTGAGGATTGCACATGGTCTCTGAGTGTCAGCCCACTGGGAGACCTTGGGGCTCAGCACTTTGAGTACATTGGCAGGCCTGTCTGCTCCAGGACTTGAACTTCAGGTCAGCTTCTCTGCTCACCTCCTCCCCTGCCCCACAGGGACCTGGATAGTGTTGCCAGATCGGGGGAGATGACAGAAGGGTTGTTTCAAGGGGGAGTCTAGGGGTACAACTTTCACCTTGGCCCTTTTACCTGCAGGGTCCTCTGAAGTAGACTGAGAGAGGGAGATTCAGCTTGACTCCCATAGAGGGTTTAGCAGGGTAGAAAGCCTGGCACCCCCACTTTTGGCCCTGCCTTCTCTGGAAATTACATTGTAGTTTTTCCCTCTAGGGGTGGAGGGCATAGACCTGAAGCAAGGATGGGACTGAGAGTATTATGAAGTTGCTAGAATGATCACAAGTGGGTCATAGACGGGGGTTCTAGGGAATAGTGGATTCTGCTCTTACAGGTAGTGCCAGAGCTAGGAGGAATGCGCAGTCAGTGTCAAGCGAGGAGCCTTATAATCTTATGATGTCTTTCTCTTATCTTTTCCTCCCTCTCTCCTCTGCCTCCCTCCTCCCCCTGTCCTTTGTCACTATCTCTCTCTGCCTCTCTGTATCATTTTCCTTGTCCCCTTCATTCTTCTCTGTTCTCACTGTGCTTTGATATTCTCTTTCTGCTTTTTCTCTTCTCTGTCTCCTTCCCTTGCCATATTCTCATATTCTGTTTCTGTTCCTCTTACTACCCCTATCCTCTGCTCTCTTTCTGGTCTGCCTCTACCCTCTCTGAATAGCCCACCCGCCCAGCCAGTACTGGGGTGGCTGGGGCCAGTAGCTCCCTGGGCCCCTCTGGCTCAGCGTCAGCAGGTGAGCTGAGCAGCAGTGAGCCCAGCACCCCGGCTCAGACTCCGCTGGCAGCACCCATCATCCCCACGCCGGCCCTCACCTCTCCTGGAGCAGTCCCCCCGCTTCCTTCCCCCTCCAAGGTAAGGACTGGGGTAGGGATAAAGGAGAATCAAGATACCCAGAGGCTTATGGCTACCTGCTGTGTCTTGAAAATTTCTTGGGGTTGGCAAAGACCCAGAACTTGGATCAGAAAGGGTGAGGACGTAGCTTATGGATATCTTGCCACTGACTGAGTCACCCTTTCTTTTCTTGCCGTTATGCCATACTTTCCCCGTATATACTGTGCCACAGTTTCCTCTCAGATGTTCTTATGCCACTGACTTTTGGCCACCCTGGGGCTGGGTGATGTTTGCACACTTTATTGTGTTCTTTGCGCCAGCTCAGTGTTGGTGGAGAGGTGGGGTGGGCTGTGCAGAGACCATGAGGCCTCTCTTTTGCAGGAGGAGGAGGGACTAAGGGCTCAGGTGCGGGACCTGGAGGAAAAACTAGAGACCCTGAGACTGAAACGGGCAGAAGACAAAGCAAAGCTAAAAGAGCTGGAGAAACACAAAATCCAACTGGAGCAGGTGCAGGAATGGAAGAGCAAAATGCAGGAGCAGCAGGCCGACCTGCAGCGGCGCCTCAAGGAGGCGAGAAAGGTTTGACTCTGGATGAAGGGGGTGGCTGGGGTGGCCTGAGACCCAAGGAAGCATGCTGGAAACTAGACTGGAACTGGAGCCTGGAACACCCCGTGAGAAAGGGAGGCATGGGGCATCTCTGTGCTTGTACCCCCTCCCACCTCCACCTCTTCCTCAGGAAGCCAAGGAGGCCCTGGAGGCAAAGGAACGTTATATGGAGGAGATGGCTGATACTGCTGATGCCATTGAGATGGCCACTTTGGACAAGGAGATGGCTGAAGAGCGGGCTGAGTCCCTGCAGCAGGAGGTGGAGGCACTGAAAGAGCGAGTGGACGAGCTCACCACTGACTTAGAGATCCTCAAGGCTGAGATTGAAGAGAAGGGTAAGGGGCCCAGAGCCGCTGGGGGCCAAACGGTCGAGTGAGAACTATGCCTGAAAGTGTTAATGGTCTTCTCCAGGCTCAGATGGCGCTGCATCCAGTTATCAGCTCAAGCAGCTTGAGGAGCAGAACGCCCGCCTGAAGGATGCCCTGGTGAGGTAGGGTCTTTAGTGCTTGGCTCTGATGGTTACTCTTCTGTCTCCAAATGCATTAGAGCACCCATCGCCAGAGACTCTGACATGTGCTTTTCTCTTTCTGTCTTCCTAATGTCCCTGCAGGATGCGGGATCTTTCTTCCTCAGAGAAGCAGGAGCATGTGAAGCTCCAGAAGCTCATGGAAAAGAAGAACCAAGAACTGGAAGTTGTGAGGCAGCAGCGGGAGCGTCTGCAGGAGGAGCTAAGCCAGGCAGAGAGCACCATTGATGAGCTCAAGGAGCAGGTCTGGGGAGCCTAGCCCCTCACCCAGAATCCCCCACCTGACTCTCCTGTTAGTTGGTGCCTCCTCTTTCTAGGTGCCTTCCAGCAGCCCTTCTCCCCATCTTCCCTGTAACACAGGTGGATGCTGCTCTGGGTGCTGAGGAGATGGTGGAGATGCTGACAGATCGGAACCTGAATCTGGAAGAGAAAGTGCGCGAGTTGAGGGAGACTGTGGGAGACTTGGTAAGAGAAGAGCAGACCCCTGACATCTGACCCTGATGGTGGGTATTTGGAAGGGACCTGCTGAGAAAAAGATTGACATGTGACCCCTGGCCTTTTTTGAGCAAGGTGTGCAGTGAGGGACCCAGCCTGGGCTTGCTGCACTGACCCTGCCTGTTTTTTTTTTTTTCCCCCAAGATGGCATCTCACTCTGTTGCCTGGCTGGAGGGCAGTGGCGCAATAATCTTGGCTCACTGCAACATCCGCCTCCCAGGTTCAAGTGATTCTCCTGCCTCAGCCTCCCGAGTAGCTGGTACTACAGTCACGCACCACCACACCCAGCTAATTTTTGTATTTTTAGTAGAGATGGGGTTTCACCATGTTGGCCAGCATAGTCTCGATCTCGACCTCATGATCAGCCCGCTTCGGCCTCCCAGAGTGCTGGGATTACAGGTGTGAGCCACTGCGCTCAGCCAACCCTGCCTTTCTTTTGCCCCAACTGTGGTGTGGTGTCCTAGGAAGCGATGAATGAGATGAACGACGAGCTGCAGGAGAATGCACGTGAGACAGAACTGGAGCTGCGGGAGCAGCTGGACATGGCGGGCGCGCGGGTTCGTGAGGCCCAGAAGCGTGTGGAGGCAGCCCAGGAGACGGTTGCAGACTACCAGCAGACCATTAAGAAGTACCGCCAGCTGACCGCCCATCTTCAGGTGCATGCCTACTGCTTGCTGTCTGCCCACCATCACCCCAGGGCTTCCTTAAGACCCAGGTGTGCTTCATTGTCTCTCCTTCTAGGATGTGAATCGGGAACTGACAAACCAGCAGGAAGCATCTGTGGAGAGGCAACAGCAGCCACCTCCAGAGACCTTTGACTTCAAAATCAAGTTTGCTGAGACTAAGGCCCATGCCAAGGTCAGGAAAGTGGGTGGGTCTGAGGGAGCCCTGCCTGGGTTGAACTGGTATGGGGTTCTGGGCTTCAGATTCCTGGGGGAAGGGGTGCTTTGTGTAGTGGTTTGGAAGACTCTGGCCTGAGCTTGCCCTAGAAGCAAGGCATCTCCTGGAGCAAGGCTTGGGAATTCTGGGGCTCTTTCAACTCTGGCTAAGAGTCTTCCTCCCTGTTCACCTCACAGGCAATTGAGATGGAATTGAGGCAGATGGAGGTGGCCCAGGCCAACCGACACATGTCCCTGCTGACAGCCTTCATGCCTGACAGCTTCCTTCGGCCAGGTGGGGACCATGACTGCGTTCTGGTGCTGCTACTCATGCCTCGTCTCATTTGCAAGGTACAGCCAATCAATCACATGTTCCACAGAAATCTAATGAACTTGCCATGAACCAGGCATTGAAGATGCTGAGTGAAGACAACAGAGTCTCTGCCCACAAAGAGTTTATGGTGTAGTGGAGGAACACAGCAAAGTCACTGATGAATATATATTACAAATGGTGTGCTTTCAAGAAGAGATAGGTTCTGTGAGAGAGCACAATTGGAGATTTAGAGGCGAACAGGGTGTGACTGAGGGAATAACATTGTCTGAGGGCCACGAGCTGCCTGGGGGTTAACGTTGGGGGTGATTGGCAGGATAGCATTCTAGGTGGAGAGATAGCAGGAGTGGCAGCTTTAAGTCAGGAAAGACCTTGGTTCCACTGGTCCCACTACCCTTTCATTTTCATATCCTGACTCCTCACAACTTCCAGTAATCACATCACTACCCTTTCCCCATGCGAGATTCCCCACCCAGGTAAGAGCTATTTCTGCTTTCTCTCCCATGTGTGTCCATGCTGCCCACATAGTTAAGTTCTGAGTACTGTATTCCTGAGTCTGTGTTGTCCATCCTCTGCTCTGAGGCCCAGGTTCCTGGTGTTTTTTCCCACAGGCAGAGCTGATCCGGAAGCAGGCCCAGGAGAAGTTTGAACTAAGTGAGAACTGTTCAGAGCGGCCTGGGCTGCGAGGAGCTGCTGGGGAACAACTCAGCTTTGCTGCTGGACTGGTGTACTCGCTGAGCCTACTGCAGGCCACGCTACACCGCTATGAGCAGTAAGTGACTCCTCACTCCCTCACCCCAGGGTCAGGGGTCCAGAATTGGCCAGAACTGAGATTGCCTGTCAGACTCTAGCCTCACAGCCCTCTTCTCTGGTCTCTAGTGCCCTCTCTCAGTGCAGTGTGGATGTGTATAAGAAAGTGGGCAGCCTCTACCCTGAGATGAGTGCCCATGAGCGTTCATTGGATTTCCTCATTGAACTGCTGCACAAGGATCAGCTGGATGAGACTGTCAATGTGGAGCCTCTCACCAAGGCCATCAAGTACTATCAGGTGTGGAGCGAGAATTTGGGCTTGGGGCAGGAGGCAGGGAAGCTTTCACTTGATGAGGGCTCTTACTAATATTATCAAGGTTGTATGTCCCATGCTCGCTGTTTGAGGCCTGGTTTGCTCCTAGATGATCTCTCCATATGATGCAGCTGCTTGAGGGCTTTGGATTGTCTTGTACCTCCAGAGACCCATGATGACCAGGGCTCAAACTACAGTTTGGGAAGAACTCCCCACCCCCTCCAGGGCCTAAAAGTTGTCTGTTTCTTTTGTTATCTCTCTTCAGCATCTGTACAGCATCCACCTTGCCGAACAACCTGAGGACTGTACTATGCAGCTGGCTGACCACATTAAGGTGAAGTGTCTGGGCCAGTGATTGAGCCCCCGTGGAGATCAGCAATGGAGGGCATCAGGTCAAGAGATCAGGCACCCAAGAAGTATCACATAAGACTAGGGCAGAGTTACCAAAGCCGTATCAGGGAAACTAGAGGACTACTTACGTATGGGGGTCAGCAGAGGATGAGGACTTCTTAGAGATGTCGATAAGGCAAAAGGGCTCCTGCTGGGGGCTGATGATTGCATGCATCTGTCCTTACAGTTCACGCAAAGTGCTCTGGACTGCATGAGTGTGGAGGTAGGACGGCTGCGTGCCTTCTTGCAGGTGAGAGCACTTCTAGATCTCTGTGAGCTCCTCTTCTTAGTCCTCACTTCCTTACTCCCAGCCTTAATGCTAACTTGGTTCTCCATCTATTTTCTTTTTCCTGAGTAGGGTGGACAGGAGGCTACAGATATTGCCCTTCTGCTCCGGGATCTGGAAACTTCGTGCAGTGACATCCGCCAGTTCTGCAAGAAGATCCGAAGGCGAATGCCAGGGACAGATGCTCCTGGGATCCCAGCTGCACTGGCCTTTGGACCACAGGTTTAGGGCTGCAACTGGGGAAGGAAGGAAACTGAGTAGAAACAGGAGGGGCATAGCACTTAAAGATCTGGATCTGGTTAGGGGACAAATATGGTTTTGGGGTAGCTGGAAACTGTGGTACTGAACGCAGGGTTGACTCCTGACTCTGGCCCATCACACAGGTATCTGACACGCTCCTAGACTGCAGGAAACACTTGACATGGGTCGTGGCTGTGCTGCAGGAGGTGGCAGCTGCTGCTGCCCAGCTCATTGCCCCACTGGCGGAGAATGAGGGGCTACCTGTGGCTGCCCTGGAGGAACTGGCTTTCAAAGCAAGCGAGCAGGTGGGCCTGAATGGCTGGGCAGAAGGTGTAGGGAGAGTCAGTGACCAGTGTGGGGCTTTCACTTCTGCCCTTGGCTCCTGCAGATCTATGGGACCCCTTCCAGCAGCCCCTATGAGTGTCTGCGCCAGTCATGCAACATCCTCATCAGTACCATGAACAAGCTGGCCACAGCCATGCAGGAGGGGGAGTATGATGCAGAGCGGCCCCCCAGCAAGGTGGGTGGAGATTTCCTTGGAGAAGTTGCAGAGGCCTGTAGGAGTAAGACTTGCAGAGCTACTGCTAGTTGTGGGAGGACAGGGAGACAGGAGGAAGGCATCTGGAGAGCACCATCCTGCCTAGAAGGCAGGGTTTCCCTGTAACTGGATCTCTCTGAAAGGAGCACGTTGATGATCTCTTCTCTCCACCCTCACTTTCTCACCCGCCACCGACCATTCCTTAGCCTCCACCAGTTGAGTTGCGGGCTGCCGCCCTTCGTGCAGAGATCACAGATGCTGAAGGACTGGGTTTGAAGCTCGAAGATCGAGAGACAGTTATTAAGGAGTTGAAGAAGTCACTCAAGATTAAGGTGAGGGTAGTGTAGGCTCAGGATCTGGGGGCCAGGAAGTTGGTGGGACCCTGGCAAGCAGTGAATGTTGGGGATCCGGGACTAAAACGGCTTGGGAGTTAAGGGGAGAAGTGGGGCCTGCAATCAATGGGAGCTCTAGTGAACCCTCAGGGAGCCTCCTATCTCATGGTCTAGCCCCCAGTTTCCAGGGACTGTGGGGAGGATGTCAGGGATCTAGAAGTTCTGTCCTTGTCCAGGGAGAGGAGCTAAGTGAGGCCAATGTGCGGCTGAGCCTCCTGGAGAAGAAGTTGGACAGTGCTGCCAAGGATGCAGATGAGCGTATCGAGAAAGTCCAGACTCGGCTGGAGGAGACCCAGGCACTGCTGCGGAAGAAGGAGAAGTCAGGCACTTTCCCTGGGGCCTTGCTTCCTCTAATCCTCCCCACTGCTGGAGCTCTCTGCCTCCTAACCCATACCCCTACTCAGGTTCTCTTATAGTGAGACTCCCCATTTTCTTTACCCACTGCCAACTCCATTGCATCACCCTAGCCTCAGCCTGTGCTGCTCTGCCCTGGCTGCTCACTAGCATGGCTATTCCAAGGACCTCTCAGGACTGAATAGTCAAGGGGTGTTTTGGAGAAGGGACACTGCCAAAGCCCAGATTCTCTTTCACAGAGATTTTGAGGAGACAATGGATGCACTCCAGGCTGACATCGACCAGCTGGAGGCAGAGAAGACAGAACTAAAGCAACGGCTGAACAGCCAGTCTAAGCGCACAATTGAGGGGCTCCGGAGCCCTCCTCCTTCAGGCATTGCTACTCTGGTCTCTGGCATTGCTGGTGGTGAGTACAGTGGAATAGGCAGCAGTAGCACAGAGGAGATTGTCCTCTCTCCTGTCCTTGGCCTCAGTTTGACCTCTGTCCCCCCCTCCTTTAGCCCCAGGATATTCAGCCAGGAATATGCTTGCACAGTTTCACTCTGTGCCAGTTTTCACCAAGTTTTCCCTTTCCCTGAAGATATGTGCTGAGTTCCTCTGGGCAAAGGAGGGCTTTACTAAATTGTTAATGAGGCTCAGAATAATCATGACAGTTGGTCTCTAGTAGGTGTCCTTTCTGGCTCTGTAATCTGACCTTTCTGCTCAGCCCTATATCCCAGAGGGCTGTCAGCCATCAGCAGGCTGGGCTGACTCTCCTGGGGCATCCGGCCCTGCCTATTACCTGCTCTTGATTGCTTCTCTGCTTGGGTGCTGTGTTTTCTCACTGAGTTCATGGGGCTTCATTCTATGATGTGGCCATATCTTCCACTGCTGAATTATCCCAGTTTCACTTGGGGCTTGTGTTTTGACCTTTGCCTAGTTACTCAGTATAATCAGGGCTCCTCACCTAGAGTTTTTCTGGTTACCAGTTTCAGCCTCCCCAGTTTCCTGGCTCAGGAGGTGGCTGCTGCTGTCTTTGTTCTCCTCTGCCCTATAGTTTTTGTTTGCTCTCCAGTTTCCCACTTACCCTCCAGAAGACAGGCTCTTTGCCCTGGAATTAAACCCTTAGGGCCTCCAGACTTTCCCAGCTGCTCCCGTGTCTTGTCAGCTGACCTTACCTACATAGAGTCTTCGACAAAGTCTCTGTCACTGACACCCCTTGATCTTGCGAGGTGACCAAGTACCTTCTTGACTTTAGACTGTTGTGGTACAGACAGCTCTGTGTTCTTTGGAGAGTGTTTCCAGAGTTACTACTTTGTGTTGTTTTTAGCACTCTTGAAACAAACATTAGCACTCTTTAAACAAACGTCGTTCTGAATTTATGAAACTTCCCACCAAAAAAGAAGGTGTTTTCCTCAGAGCAGTGGAGAATCCTGAGGAGCAAGGGAGTGTGTTTGCTTCCCCAACTTAAGCTTTGCTGCTGGTGAGCACTAAGGGTGCAGACATATTGGGGTCTCTGGAGCATTCTCCATGCCCTTCCTGGAGATGGCGTCTGAGGCAGGGAGGCAGGAACAGCCTCGTGTTCCGAGTGCTTTGTGCAGTGCACACTCCCTTTGCCACTGTTCCTCACACGTACCCTGTCTTATGGCCTCACTCCTGTTTGGTGTCTTTCTTTCACGCAAATCAGCTCGTCCACAAAGATAGGTGGCAGAGGGTCTTGTTAGAGAAAGTATGCTGATTAGGAAAAGGGTTTTCCTGCAGGTTGTGTCCAAGATCCTCTGGTGTGTCCCCCTAACCTGCAAATCACCTAACTCCTCTCTCCTCTTTTCCTGCTCCCCCATGGGCTATCCCGAGCACAGAAGAACAACAGCGAGGTAGAGACCCACTCAGGCTGGGGGTTACCAGGGCTGGTGGGAAATGGAGCTAAGGGAGCAGGGTGAGGGGAGAGCCAGGACTGGAGGTGGGTGATGGGGGGATGCGGAAAGCGGGGAAGAGCAGGAATGGAGCCCTGTGTTCAACCCTCTCCACTTGGGGCTGATGACATTTGTTATGGTCCCTACAGGAGCTGTCCCTGGGCAGGCTCCAGGGTCTGTGCCAGGCCCAGGGCTGGTGAAGGACTCACCACTGCTGCTTCAGCAGATATCTGCCATGAGGCTGCACATCTCCCAGCTCCAGCATGAGAATAACATCCTCAAGGTGAGGGAGCCACGGGGAGGACTGGGATGGGGGATGGAGCATATTCGCCCCATTGATGATAGATGGCAGGGGCCTCCTAGCACCTCTTAACCACTACCCTTCTTTTTTCATCCACAGGGAGCCCAGATGAAGGCATCCTTGGCATCCCTGCCCCCTCTGCATGTTGCAAAGCTATCCCATGAGGGCCCTGGCAGTGAGTTACCAGCTGGAGCGCTGTATCGTAAGACCAGCCAGCTGCTGGAGACGTTGAATCAGTTGAGCACACACACACACGTAGTAGACATCACTCGCACTAGCCCTGGTATGTACCTGCCAACCCCCAAGATGAATAAAACCACCCCCTCTACTTGACCCAGGGATTTAGGCCCTGCTCAGGTGGTGCCCCTACCACAGAAGCTCTTCCCAGCAGTGTTCTTTGGCTTCACTGTTCAGTTTTCTTGATTCACCCACTCTCTCTCAAGTACTTGTTCTGTTAGAGAATCTCATACCTGCACCCCTAACCCTTAATCCAGTACAACTGCCTGCCTGCGCCTTGGTGGGCCTCACCAGCTTTCTCTCCCCACAGCTACCAAGAGTCCATCAGCCCAACTTATGGAGCAAGTGGCTCAGCTTAAGTCCCTGAGTGACACCATTGAGAAGCTCAAGGTCAGCTCAGACTTTGCCCTGCAGAGCTCACTTCACAGTGGAGTCAGGCACTTCTGGAGTTCCTCTGAGCCTGGCCCTATGCTAGACAGCAACTGGGGAGGAGGTGGAAGGGAAGGCAGGGTTCTTGCCTTGGAAGTTCACTGTCTCAGTGCAAACAGAAGACAGATTCTCATAACAGAATGGATTAGCTGGGATAATCTTTAGCGTGACTGGTTCAGGCTTTAGATTCCATCAGAGCTGAGATCATTGTGGGGTAGAATGGTTGGGCGTGGCTTCCCAAGGGCGGTAGACTGTGAGTTGGACCTTACAGGATGAGGACTTGTAAAGTAAGGAGGAGTGTTGGGGAGGGGGGATGGGGTTGGAGATGAGAGCAAAAGTATGGTGATACAGAGGACTAAGTTCCTGCCCCCTTGGTATTAGTGTCTCTGTGAAACCAGGCGGTCTTGTGCTAGCCTGTGGGGGTCCCCTAAATGAACCCTTGTCTTTCTCTCCCCTTCCCTAGGATGAGGTCCTCAAGGAGACAGTATCTCAGCGCCCTGGAGCCACAGTACCCACTGACTTTGCCACCTTCCCTTCATCAGCCTTCCTCAGGGTGAGGGGGAGATGGGGTGGAGGACGGGACAATGTGGAGAAGCTCAGGTGGGCCCCCCTCTCCTCCAGAATTGGAAGAGGCCTTTGGAGTCTCAGGTCTAACAACTACATACCTTGGGTTATCTGGCCAAATCTTACTTACAGGTAACAGAAGTGCTTATGATGCTTTGAAATTCCAATATTTTAGCACCTAAACACTTTCTGTGACTTTTGACACCAGGAGAGGCTCAAAACTCCCTTGTCAGATTATGTATCCCTATTCTAATTTGAAAAATGTGGTCACCAAAGCCCAGGATCTCAGAAGCCCCAGCCACCTAGGAGCTGCCTTGGTCTCAGTGCTCAGGGACCCCTTCAGTGGCCTACAGCTCAAGTAAGCCCCTGACCTGGAGTCTTTTTCTCCTCATCAACCACCAGGCCAAGGAGGAGCAGCAGGATGACACAGTCTACATGGGCAAAGTGACCTTCTCCTGTGCGGCTGGTCTTGGACAGCGACACCGGCTGGTGCTGACCCAGGAGCAGCTGCACCAGCTTCACAGTCGCCTCATCTCCTAAGCACTCCTTTCCCCTGCTGTCCCCTTCGACCCTCAGCCCTCTGGTGCCGCTCTGCCCGATGCACAGCCACCTCAGCCAGCCCCCAGGTAGAAACATGTGGGTTAAGCTCTTCCTGCCCCATTCAGCTTCACTCCCACCCTTTCAGCATCCTGCCCCTTCACCTTGACCTGGGTTCCCCCACTCCCGTTCCCTGGCCTCTGCCATAATTTGCTGTTCAATTGCTCCCTCCTTCCTGAGGGGCCTCAGGGCATGTGGGGGGTAGGCTGAGACCCCACCACCAAAGGTTGAGTGAGGTCCTCTTGATTGAGGACTTCACCCCTTGATTAAAGCAACTTCTGCTTCAGTGGTTCCTGTGTGTGTTGAGAATGGGACTTGGGCCATTCAGCTCAGAGCAGGAAGGGAGGAGAAGTGATGCTGAGGAAGCTTTAGCTGTATCAAATTTGAGGGCTTCTCTTCGTAGTGACCAGCAGAATGCTGTTTCTAAAATTCATGTGCAGTTAGTTACTCTAAGCAAGGGGGAAAGGGCTAGACTTAGGACTAGGTACCTAAGTTCATTTATGGAGTTAGGAGGGCTGGGAGGGTGTAGCCTCTGCCAACCCTGCCTCTGCTTCCTGTAGCTTCCACTGCTCTTTATTCCAGTTTTTGGAGCCAGAGTAATGATATGATCACCACCCCAGCCAATTTTCTGATGCACTGGCCAGAGTCTTCCCGTAAGATCTGGGGCCTCTCAGAGGAAACATTTACTAAATAAGGGGAAACTAAAGTGGCATACTAGTAAAGGATAGAAGGTACAAAAGCTACTCCCAACCCCACTACAAATTAGAATCACCTGGGGAGTTTCTTTTAAAATGTAAGAGATTTCTGGTTCTTGACTCAGACCTGCTAAAAACACTTCCAGAGTTGGGACTCATTAGGCTGGTAAACAGCACCCCAGCATTGTAGATATTAGCTCCAGTTTAGATTAGTTGGCTAGCTCCTTTATACTCTCTTTTTTCCCCACTTGGGGAGAGAAGTCCAGTCCAGACTCCCAAAAGGCTCTGATCTAGATGCAGAAAGAGACCCTTGGCCCTGCAGAGAGCCAGGCCTGAATTAGGCCAGATCCTTTGCTTGTGTGCTTTCTGTCTTGAAGGGAATGGCAAACAGGAGGGCGGTTGCTCCAAGGTGGGCGTCCAGGGACTGTATTCTCAACGAGTATACTGTCTGGGAGGTCAGCGGGTTATGATATTTGAATGCCTGCTCTGTACCTTGGCTCTTCTCACCTGGGATTCTGAGAGAAAGTGATTTGATCACCTTTCCTCAATACTCTCAATGATGGTACACAACCAGTATCATTCTAGATGTATAGGATATATTGCATTACATAATAAGAGATTAATTCTCACAGAACTGGTTGAGAAGGGTTATTGTGTCTTGAACCAGAGAGTCTTCACCTCACGTCTCCAAATTGGGCTCTGCTAGAGCTAAGAAAATCACAGACCACACTGTCCTTTCCTTGGGATTGGATTCTACCCAAGCTGCTGACCTACCTTCTGATTGGTGTGGTTAAGACACTGAGGCCAAGCAACTTCTGGTGGCACTTTGAAAGGAGAACAGGGCTTTTTGTTCCATCCTTTTCCCTTGGTGGCAGTTTCTCACTACTTAAACTACTGCTCTCTTGAATGCCGAATTCATTCACCCAATTATTTGTTGGCTGTCTCCTTGTGAGTGCCCCACAGGTATCTTAAGAGTCAGCATATCCAAAACTGAAATCATCTCTTCTGTGTCCTACATGTGACAAGCCACAAACCTGGATATCCTTGACTCCTTCTTTGATCTCCTTAGCTAATTTAGTTATCCAGTCCTGTTCAGTTTGTCCTTCATTACTATCTCTCAAATTTGTCCACTTTTTTACATCCACGAGCTTTGTCTATAAATAACTTCTTGCTCTGGGCACTTCAGCAGTTTTTAAACTGGTTACCCTACCTCCATTGCCTCTCTTCAACCAGTTCTACACATTGATATGAGGGACCTTTCCAAAATGCATACTGGGCCAGTTTAAATGTCACTACCCAGTTTAAATCCTGAAATGATTTCTTCAACTAGATTTAAGATCTGAAATGGTTCCTCTATGTGTCTAGATTTTAAAATTTAAATTCACTAGAATGGGCCATGAGACCATCAATGATTTGGGTCCTGTCCACCTCTCCAGCCTCTCCCCCCATGCCAGGTGGTTCAGCTTTAGTGAACTCCTGCAGTTTCCTTGCCACCCTGTGCTCTCTCAGGCCTCTTCCCACCACCCAGAATGCCATCTACCTCCTTCCCTCCACTGTACCTTCCTGCCCCCGCCCCGTCCCCATTCCTCAGCTGACATCCTGTCAATTTATTAAGATAGCTCTGGCATTGCCACCTCAGTAAATCTCCAATCCCTGTGACCTGTTAGGTGCTGCTCTTCTGGAGGCAGCAAAAGATAATAGACCTTTTTTTCAGATGTGCTTGGATTTAGTTGCTTTGTGACTTTGGCAAGGTTTCTAATCTCTGATCTGTTTTCTTACCTGCAGAATGGAAAAATTATATCTTACAGGGTTGTTATGAAGGTGAAATGAGATAGTGCGTGCAAGCATCAAGCACTGTGCTGGCACACAGTAGGCTTGCTTCTCTTCTCCAGTACATGCTCCTACTACGCTACTTTATGCCAGTAAGCATCTGTTTCTATTTTAAGTGTAGTTAACTCCTCTCCTGCTTTAGACAGGAGTTCCTTTAGGGTGTCTTCCATCTCTGCATCCCACCAAATACAAGTAAAGGGCATGTATTTGAGGAGGAGGAAGATGAGGTGTTTTGTTTTTGTTTTGTTTTTGTTTTGTTTTGTTTTTGGGACAGAGTCTTACTTACTCTGTTGCCCAGGCTGGAGTGCAGTGGCACGATCTTGGCTCACTGCAATCTCCACCTCCCGGGTTCAAGGGATTCTTCTGCCTCAGTCTCCTGAGTAATTGGGATTATAGACATCTGCCACCATGCCCAGCTAATGTTTGTATTTTTAGTAGAGAGAGGGTTTCACCATGTTGGCCAGGCTGGTCTCGAACTCCTCACCTCAAGGGATCCACCCACCTCGGCCTCCCAAAGTGCTGGGATTATAGGCATGAGCCACTGTGCCCGGCCAGAAGATGAGTTTTATTTTGGACGTGAGTTTGAGGTGCCTCTGAGAATGTACAAGCAGAGATGTCCATTTGGCAGTTGGAACCTGCTGGGTCTGGAGCTCAGCAGAAATGTCCAGATTGAAGATAAAGTCTGGGGAGTGAGTTGGGAACGTGTCAATGGTGGTCAAAGGCATGGTTTGGGTGAGGTTACTGTCTGTATTCAAATTACTTAGAAAACCGAATCTTAGGCAAAGCTAGTGTTAGCACTTTATTGGAGGGTGAAGTCTCAGAACAGTGAGAGTGAGGGAAAGGAGGAAAAGAAAATCAAAGGTTAGTGTTAGTGAGTTGGCTCCTGCCTCACAAAGACAGCTGGTCACTTTCCCATGTTGGATGTCTCTGGATAGGCTACACAGAAACACCATGACTGGCTGGAACATTGTATTTGGATTGATGGAGGGATGGAGGGGAAATTCACCTGCTCTGCTTCCTGCCCATGCTTTACTGCCCAAAGTTTGCCATGGGTCCAGTGTTAGCTCCCCACTTCCTTGCTGGGATGATATTTCTTGGCCACTGGGAAAGCCAGATTCCATGCCTTGTGGCATGGCATTTAATCTAAGTCCTGCAATGGCAAGGGGAACAGAATGTGGTCACCGGCCTGTGGGAGTTGGTCAGCACACAGCAAGCAGCTGGAGACCTGGGAGTCAGGGGAGGCTGAGAGAATCTGAAGCAGCAAGTTACCTCAAGAGAGTATACAGAGGGAAGGGAAGATAGAACCCTGGGAAGCCCTGAGAGTTAAAGAGCCTGCAGCCTGAAGGGGCATCCACTGCAAGCAGAGGGCCCCGGTAGAAAGCATTGTCACAGAGCCAAGGGAGGAGAGAGATTGAGAAACTCAAGAGGGCAGTCAAGTTCTGGGAAGTGGCCATTGTGATTCAGAGATGCCTGATGAGCTGGCCAGAGCAGTCTCCATGGAATAGAGGAAACAAACTAGGTTGTGGTGGCTAGAAAGGGGAGACAGCAGCTCACGCTTACTCTGTGCCCTGGGTGGCGTCCATTCATGGGGATTGTGGAGAATGGATAGCCAGGCAGATGACCAGGGAATGATTTCTGGAAACTCGGATGTGATGGTAGCAGAGAGGCCTGGCGAGGTGCTCTGTGTACCAAGGATGGAGCATAGCATAGTAACAGCCACCTTTGATTCATCCAAAGCCAGAAATGCCAGTGTGACAGAACCAAGCAGACTGGCTGGCAGTTGGCAGGGACAGGATATAAACATTCTCAACTCTGTTCCCTGGGTGCTTCTCTCTTTTGGTGGGTTTTGGGAAGTTTCCTAGGATTAACGTTACCTGCCCCAGCATGGAGGCAGCTTTGTGAAATAAGAATAGGGCTTATATTCCATCTCTTCCACTATTGAGCTGTCTGAATGTGGGGAAGGTGCTTAACCTTTTAACTTCAGTTTCTCTATTTGTAATAGGCCAATAGCACCTTCCTCAGGTGATAATCTTAGGTAATCTTCAGGGAGAAAATTAAATGACATAACATGCTTGATACAGATGCTTAAAAAAGGCTACCTGGGAGAGGCCGATACTAAACAAATGAAAAGGAAACAAAATAGAAGCAGTCACATTCCCAAGACGTACACTTGTGACACACATAACCATCTTTTGAGCCCCAAAGGATAGGTAGCCATGGCCAGGTGCGGTGGCTCATGCCTGTAATCCCAGCACTTTGGGAGGCCGAGGTGGGCGGATCACGAGGTCAAGAGATCAAGACCATCCTGGCCAACATGGTGAAACTGCATCTCTACTAAAAATACAAAAATTAGCTGGGCGTTGTGGCACATGCCTATAGTCCCAGCTACTTGGGAGGCTGAGGCAGGAGAATCACTTGAACCCCAGGAGGCGGAGGTTGCAGTGAGCCGAGATCGCGCCACTGCACTCCAGTCTGGCGACTGAGTGAGACTCTGCCTCAAAAAAAAAAAAAGGAAAAGAAGGATAGGTAGCCCTTTGTGCCCCAGCTTTCAGCTTGTTTCTGTGGGTGGCTACTGTCTTATTTTCTATCATCCAGGCACTGTTTCCTCCTCGTTTTAGCAGGCCAAGGCTGAGAGAGAATCTAAACATGGTGGCACCTCCCTCACTCCACTCCCACAATTTGAATTCACCTGCTTAGTTCACATTTTCAGTGCTCTACCTCAGTGGGGAGCAGGGGTGGGGCAATGCAAAGACCCAAATCTGCTGCTGGGTAATCCTAGGGAATGTACCAGGCCCCAGAGCTGAGTCTACCCTACACAGCCATGAGGCAAAAAGTGAATTAGGAACAGGTATGCTCTATAGCCTCGGTACTGTGGAAGTTTTACAGCACAGGTGACCTTGGCCCCTGTCAAGTAGGCCCAGGGCACCTGGAAAACACTTAAGTCTGAGGGTGAGTGGTCCCTCCTGCTTCTCTGTGGTTATTGTTTCATGTAGCCAGCTCTTCTATGTGTATGGGTAGCATGACCATTCACCTAGCCTCCCTCCTTCTCTATTATCTGTGCCACCCGAAACAGGTATTGCTACTCCCAGGGACAGAGGTCCTCAGAGGGGCAGCCTGGGGCGTTTGGCCTACATTCCTTTTCCAAAGGCTGGGGAGTTTGGATGTGGGAATTGGACTCTTCTTGCTCAAATAATGGGTGCCAGAGTAAATAGATGTCTCTCACCCTGTGTTTTGTTACTTTTTATTACGGAAAATTTTAACATACAAATGAGAGGAGAGTGTAATGACTTACATGTACAATATATGTTCATTTCATGGTTCATCTTGTTTCGTCTATATCCCCTTTCCCATCTACTCCCAGAATGTTTTGAAGCAAATCTCAGACATCACCTTATTATTTCATCAAAAAGTATTTTAGTATCCCTAAAAGATACAGCTCTTCAAAAAAGAAAACTACAATACCGTTATCACACCTGAAAAGTTAATTCATCAACTATCCAGCATTCAAGTTATCTTGGTTGTCTTATAAACATTTTGTTCTGTTTTACAGTATGTTTATTTGGATGAGATTTAAGACAAAGACAATACACTACAAATAGATGTCTTTTGAGTCTGCTTCCCCTTACTTTCTCATTATTGTACTAATATAGTGTTTGCTTTATATACATTCTTCTTAAGCTTCATTTTCAATGTGTCAGCAATTCAAATACATAACATTATCACCTTGATAATACAAATAACACAATATGGAGGAAGATTGAGAACATAGGCTCCCAGTACTTAGTCACTGGGATTATAGAGATTTTCCTTTTAGTATTTTCTGTTTAAATTTAAAGATGTCCTGCCATGGCTGTGCGAGAATAGAGCTGTCTAGAATGGGAGTGCAATGGAAAAAAAAAATGGACTCAAAATTAGGAAAACATGAAAAGTTATAAGTCAAGGAGAGAGAATATATTTTGAAACTAAATAGAATTTCCTGGCCGGGTGTGGTGGCTCATGCCTGTAATCCCAACCCTTTGGAAGGCCGAGGTGGGTGGATCACAAGGCCAGGAGTTTAAGACCAGCCTGACCAACATGGTGAAACCCCGTCTCTACTAAAAATACAAAAATTAGCCAGGCACGGTGGTGCACACCTGTAGTCCCAGTTACTCAGGAGGCTGAGGCAGGAGAATCACTTGAACCCAGAGGGTGGAGGTTGCAGTGAGCCGAGATCATACCACTGCACTCCAGCCTGGGTTGCAGAGCAAGACTCCATCTCAAAAACAACCAACAACAGAAAAACAGCAACAAAAACTATTTCCTTCATTCATAGTGTAAGCATCCAAACAGGTGCTAAGGAGAGAAGTTGTATCTTATTTCTTCCTCAAATTGCCCTTATCAATTACCAAATAGGTAATGCCCATTGACCTAGAAAAGGGAGCTCTCTTCAAGCAGTGTATAAGAAAAAGCAGGGCAGAGGAAAAGTAGTGAGGGGGTCACTTGCTTTGAGGTACTCCAGGTCAGGGGTCCCCAGTCCCTGGGCTGTGGACTGGTACTGGGTCCATGGCCTGTTAGGAACCTGGCTGCACAGCAGGAGGTGAACAACGGGCAAGGGAGCATTACCACCTGAGCTCTGCCTCCTGTCAGATCAGCAGTGGCATTAGATTCTCATAGAAGTGTGAACCCTATTGTGAACTGCACATGCAAGGGATCTTGTGGGCTCCTTATGAGGATCTGACTAATACCTGGTGGTCTGAGGTAGAACAGTTTCATCTCAAAACCATCCTCCCCCTCCTCCCCATTCCATGGAAAAATTGTCTTCCATGATCGGTCCCTGGTGCCAAAAAGGTTGGAGACCACTGCTCTAGGTGATGGATATCAAAGCCTTCACCTTGAGAAACCTGTCAAATGGCTGAAGCTGTGACTCTCCATCATTACAAATGATGAAAGATGTAGCAGATTTTTACTGAGGTGCTAATGGATTGAAAAAAACTCTATGAAAGGGGGCCAGACAGATACCCAGGTAGCAAGGCAACATGGGTACTGAGTGAGAGTTAAGTGCTTGCAACCTCTCTGCTCCACAAATCAGGTTAAATTCTAAACTTTTAAATTTTAGATTAAATAATGGGGCAAATACAAAGCAAAGCCTTCATCAGTTGCAGCAGCTGGATGGAGAAAATAAACACTTCTAGAATATAACTTAGAACATCCCCTTGAACTCCCATCATCTAAACCACACCCACTGGCTGAAGATGTTGTACTTTTTGACCAAAAAATGGAGGTGCTACCAACACAACCTTTGTATCATAGGAAGAGACATGTAAACACACGAGGGCGATGGAGCTGCACTCAGCACTGGATGTGGTGAAGAAGGGTATATAAGAGATCTTTCTCCATACCCATCAAAATTTGGGATCTATAAACACTGGAGGTAAGTCTATCCATTTTCAGAGAATTGGCTTAGTGGAGTGGGAAGTAGCAAGGGTTTTTTTGTTTTGTTTTTTTGTCCCCTGAAATTGCTAAATAGGACTTCACAAAGGGTACATGAGAACCATGAGATGACTGAAATAAGTTACGGAATTTAAAAGGTGGAGGAAAATTTTACAATATTAGGAGTCTTTTCCCCATAGTCAGCCGCAGGTATGGTAAGACCCATTAGTTCCTGGCTTGTTCGTGAGTAGGAGATGGCATACACTCTTGGCTGCGCAGCAAGTGACTGCAAAGGGGAATGACATAAAACAGCTTGAATATAATGGGGAAGCTAAGAAAAAGGTTGTTTAGTAATTGTAGTTCTGGGAAGGGAAGGGGTTTCTAGCCTCCTAAAGATTCCTGTTCCCGAGGTCATTTTATTTCTGTTTAATTTTTCATACATTATTCCTGGTATCAATAGGTTAAGAAAGTAGAATTTTCCCAAGTACTGATTTATTGATAATGTTTATAAGTGGCACATAAAACTTTCCATTTCACAAACAGTAACATTCATTGATCCCTTTAAATGCAAGTTCAATCCTTATAAGCTAAGTGTGGGGATGATTTCATGTAACATAGCTGAATGCACACAAAATCTGTATATTCTGAACTACAAAAGTGGTTTCCATAGCCACGTATGGTTTTAGACAAGGATGCATTTTCATAATGAATAGTACTAACAAATATGTTAATCAAACAATACTTGTTTAATACCAAATGCTTGTTCTGTCACCAACTTTTAAAGCAACACCATTCCAACTAAAAGCATTTATTTTTAGAAGCTTTAATCTGATCTGTGAAAATAAATTCTCCAAAAACTTGACAAATAGTATGGATAAACCTCAAAGCTTTTAAATTTAAAAAGCCTTCCAAAGGCTGGGCACAATGACTCACGCCTGTAATCCCAGCACTTTGGGAGACCAAGGCAAGCAACTCACTTGAGTCAAGGAGTTTGAGACAAGACCAACCTGGGCAACATGATGAAACCCCATCTCTACAAAAAAAAAATACAAAAATTACCTGGGTGTGCTGGGATGCGCCTGTAGTCCCAGCTACTTGAGAGGCTGAGGGGGGAGAATTGCTTGAGCCCAGGCAGTGGAGGTTGCAGTGAGCTAAGATCCCACCAGTGCACTCCAGCTTGGGTGACAGAATGAGACTTTGTTTCAAAAAATAAAAATAAAAAGCCTTCCAACACTGAAACCTTCACATGAAACTTAGTTTCTACAAAAAAATCACTTGCTATCGGAAGAAAAGAATATTAAATTACCTTTTAATACAAACATTATTAAAATAGACTTTTCCTGTATCTACTTAAGAGAAACATAAAACAGCTCACAATCTTTAATAATTTGTCTGATATTGTCTAGAAACTAAAGACTACATGACACAGCTGTGTCTCAGCTATGGTGAGTCAGAGGTACCATTTGGACTGCATATATTAAACAGCTGTAGTGTAGCTTACAGTGGCACAAAGACTCGACACAAATATTGTGTTGTTTCATCATTTAGGTAGTCAAAAGTCAGAAGGAACTGCACAGTTTGCAAGGTCCTTTACACGTAGTCATTAAAACTGAATAATTCAAGTATGGTAATATAAATGCAGGCGTTAAAGTCTCAACATTCTAAAATTGAAAATATGAAAACTTTGTTTCTTCATCTTTCATTTACATGGTTAGATATCGGGACCTTACTATAGAAATATTTAGTTACTATATATGGTTGTCCCAGAAAATAATGGAGCTTCAGAAAGTATAAAAGGTGTCAAAATCTGTAGTTGGCTTTGTCAGATGCTTTTCTAGCTTATTTCAATTCTTCATCCATAGTAACTAAGTATTTTAACCCTAGCAAACTTTCTTGGGTCCTTTCAAATTAAGAAGACAGTATCATCAACTTGTACTTGATCTGATTGTCCAATTGGTGTTGGAAGTTCATAATTACATTGATGAACTCTATAACAAGATTTTTAGGAATATCCATTGGCTCAGTGTAAGGATTCTGATAATACCCAAGCCCATACATCAAACATCATAATTCTTTAGGAAACAGTCTTTCTTTTATAAGATCCACCTTCTGCTCCTTCTTCATTTTCTTCCTCAGAGAAGTGATTTTCTGCCCCATTTTCTCAAGGTCATTTTTGTTCTTCAAGTCTGTCCTTGATGTCTTGCCAGTACTATTCAGATCAGGAGTCAGTTGGCTCTGATGCCAGGTTTGGGACAGAATGGTTATAAAGTCTCTCCACATCATTGCTCACAGAGACTGCAGCTGGTGCTGGTGTCATGACAGGAGCAGAAGAATCACAGCCTAAAAGGATATCTGCGTCACTCCCTCCGTGGCTAGAATTGGAACAGCTGGTGAGGCAACATCCTTGGAGGATGGAGGGGAAGAGTAACTTGCCTCCAGATGGGGTTGGGAGTAAATTGAGACCTCCAGTCCTGTCTCTTGCAGTCCTGAGCTTAGAAGCCTCTCCTCCTCCTCCTCCTACTCCTCCTCCTCATCATCTCCATCATCTCTTTCTCTCTTTTAGAGAAGAGCTTCGCTATGTTGCCAAGGCTGGAGTACAGTGGCCATTCACAGGCATAGTCATAACACACTACAGTCCCCAACTCCGGGACTCAAGTGGTCCTCCTGCCTCAGCCCTCAGCGGGGACTACAGGTGCATGCCGCTGCACCTGGCTGAAGCACATCATTCCTTGGTTGTAATGTTCCCATTACTCAGCTTGATGGTCTGTCTTTCCTTAAAGCCCAGATCCAACTTGGGATGAGTGTCCATTTCAAGAGATCCTATGGCCATCTCAGATACCTGTTTTATCCATTTAAGGTGCTTTTTCAGGAAGAAATTAAAGTCAAAAGCGTCGCCCTCATCTGTGAAGCCAATGCCAATGAAAGCACTATACCTGCTCAGTGTCATCCTAGAACCACATTACAAAGTAGAAGCTGTAATCTTTCACTGTCTCAGCAGTGTCAGCATATTGTTCTGCTGGTGCCTGAGCAAAGAGCTCTCCTGATATTTTATACTTGAGTTGACATAGGCAGTCTTCTCTTTTGAAGACTAATCAGGCTGGTCCACATTCCAGCCTGTAGCCATTGTTGGAGGCCTGGGACAGAATCTAGTTGACATTGACACCAGCTAGGATAGGCTCGTACTGTGCCTTGGCTACCATCTTGGCTCTGCCCTTTGTGCCCTCCAGATGACGCTGGGCATAAATTGAGGCCTCCAGTCCAGTCTCTTGCAGTCCTGAGCTTAGAAACATCTCCACCTCCTCTTCCTTGTCATCATCATCTCTTTCTTTCAGAGAAGGGCTTTGCTATGTTGCCAAGGCTGGAATGCAGTGGCCATTCACAGGCAGTCTGGGTTCTTTCTTGCTTGATTTTTCCTTATAATTTATTTGTTGAAAGAACTATTTCTCAGAATCTGAATTTTCTTAAAATGCATCCTCATGGTGTTAATACATTCTTCTGTCTTCTCTATTTTCTGTAAATTGTTAGTTGGGTTTAGAGCAGTGATTTCCTGACTAAAACATCAGCATCACCCGGGAATTGTGGGAAATGCTAATTCCTACTCATCCCAGAGAGGCTGGCCATAAAAGTCACCATCTTGGTGAGGCCTGGCATCTCAGTTCTGTGAAGTCACCCACTGAAAGAGATCAAAACAATTGGGGTGGACAGGGGTGAAATATTGGATGAGGTAGCGGTTGGTCTCTTGATGGCATGGCATGCCTGTTATTTCTACGTTTTTATTTCATATCAATGAAAATTTGGGGATTTTGCATAACAGATGGAATGCAAAAAAGAAAAAAGGATGGTGAACTTATGGTTTAACAGTTAACTTAGCTGATTTAATGTACTTTAAAAACTACATTGGCCGGGCGCGGTGGCTCAAGCCTGTAATCCCAGCACTTTGGGAGGCCGAGATGGGCGGATCACAAGGTCAGGAGATCAAGACCATCCT
>NW_012102210.1:3797260-3800470 GCF_000951045.1 Mandrillus leucophaeus | reverse complement strand
TTTTTTTTTTTTTTTTAATGAGACAGTCTCGCACTGTTGCCTGGGCGAGAGTGCAATGGTGCGATCTCGGCTCACTGCAACCTCCGCCTCCCAGGTTCACGTGATTCTCCTGCCTCAGCCTCCCGAGTAGCTGGGTTACAGGCGCACACCACCACACCCAGCTAATTTTTTGTATTTTTTAGTAGAGACGGGGTTTCACTATGTTGGCCTGACCTTGTGATCCACCTGCCATGGCCTCCCAAAGTGCTGGGATTACAGGCATGAGCCACTGCACCTGGCCAGTTTTTATACATACTAACATAGTGATATTGGAAATTCATTTTTCAGTGGAAAAAAATGCTCTCTATTTTGGAAAGTAGGTAGTTGGGCTTCTGTTTTAAATGAAGACATATTTGAAAAATTGCCGTGTAAGTTCTGTGAGGAGGCAAGGGCAGTGAAGGAGGGTGAAGAGACCAGAATGTACCCATTCCACTACCAGTGGACATTTGGGTTGCTTCCGAGTTCAGGTACCTCCAAACCATGCTATATAAATATCCTCCCTTGTTCATGTGCTTTGGCACACATATGCAAAAGTTTCTCTTAAGGAGTTAAATTGCTTGGTCATTCCTCATGAGTATTTTCATCTTTATTAAATATTGCCACATTGTTTTTGCAGAGTGGCTGTACTGGTTTACAGCCTCATCAGCAGGATGGGTCCCCTTGGCAGGATTCCAGTCTGCCCCTTTGGGGAGGAGGGTGTAGCGGGGAGAGAAATAAGGCTGGCAAGGAACAAGGAAGCCAGACAGGAGAACACTGTTAGTGCCAATCCAAAGAGTTCAGACTGTATTTGACTGCGTTGGGAAGCTACTGACAATTCTGGAACAGGGAACAAAATGCAAAAACAGGGTTTTGGGAAGGTGAGTCTTTAAAGCTCTCTCTTGGTTTGTATTGGGGGTTGGTAGTGATAGTGGTGGGGTTGGCTTAGGCCAGCAGCAGGACTCAAGCTCACAGGAGAGAGGAGATCTGTGGGGTGACAGTACAAAGGGGACACTGAGCACATGCCTGGGGGTAGAAAACCAGAGCATCCCAGGTCTCCCAACTCATCCTTAAATAATCCAGTTAGACACTCACACACTGCTGGTAGGGGTGTGAAGTGCTACAGCCACTCTGGAAAACACTGTGGCCTTATTTAACAAAGATAAATATGCACATACTGAATGGGCCACAAGTCGTAAAATATACCAAGCAAAACAAACAGGAAGGAAAAAAAAAGAGGAAAGAATCATCAATAACATCGGATGTAATAGAGAAGTCTGTCAAGCAAAGATCTGAAAAGTGTCCACTGTCTAATTGTCCGCTTGGCAATTAGAACTTTGATGATGAGCTTTGCCACAGAAATGTTTGTGGACCAGTAAAGAGCAGAAATCAGAACACGATGGTTTGAGGGATGAGTGAGTGGTAAGAAAGGGAAACTAGGTGCGGGACCTACTGTCAGGTTGGTTGGTTGAGAACAGACTCAAGCACACAGAAACGTTAGTATGTGATCAAGCACGATGGGTCCCCTCGGCTGGATTTCAGTCTGCCCCTTTGGGAAGGAGGGTGTAGAATGGTGGGTACAGGGTACATAATTTTACAAATGGTGATTTAACGCTTGGGAAAAACAAGTTAAATCCTCATATTACACCATATAACAAAGTCCAGTTGGATTGAATATTTAAATATACAAAGCAATACCGGAAAATAACTAGTAGAGTATTAGAACATACAGATTTTCTACATAAAGAAAATTTATTTTGTATATAAAGTTGGGGATGGCTAAAACTTTTCTAAGATTGACAACAAAACTAGAAACCTTAAAGGATGATATGGATAAATTTGACTTTATTAAAATACACACACACCCCCCCCATATTAAACCTTTCTGTAAGGAAAAGAAAAAAGACTGTAAACAAAATTGGATGACAAATGACAAACAGAAAAATATTTATAATTGGGAGGCTGAAGTGGGAGAATTGCTTGAGCCCAGGAGTTTGAGATTTTAGTGAGCTGTGATCGCGCCACTGCATTCCAGCCTGGGTGACAGAGCAAGAACCTTTCTCTAAAAACAAAAAAAGAAAAAGAAAAATATTTATAACATATGATAAGTAACATTTACAAATAAATAGGAAAAAGAAGCTGGGCATGGTGGCTCATGCCTATAATTCCAGCACTTTGGGAGCCTGAGGCAGGTGGATCACCTGAGGCCAGAAGTTTGAGACCAGCCTGGCCAACATGGCAAAACCCTGTCTCTATTAAAAATACAAAAATTAGCCTGATTTAGTGGCGCATGCCTGTAATCTCAGTTACTTGAGAGGCTGAGGCACAAGAATCACTTGAACCCAAGAGGCAGAGGTGAGCTAAGATGGTGGCCAGTGCACTCCAGCCTGGGTGATAGAGTGAGACTCTGTCTCAAAAATAAATAAATAAATAGGAAAAAGAAACACATCAATAGAAACATATACATGACTAGGAAATTCACAAAAAATATAATTACCACGTTAAATCAACCTTAAGTAAAAAACTCGTTTAAGATGGCAAAGTGAACTGTTACATTTACTTCTCTTTCCTCCCTAAGTCCAACTGGAATTACGTTTTCTAAATGAAAAAAGTAAAGTATGCAACCTCATGAGAGAACTGGAAAAAAAAAAGTAAAAATGAAAAATATCCAAAGCGAAAAAAAAAAAAAAATTCCAAAGCAGTGCTGGAATACAAGGAAGGGTTTACAGTACACTTATTTGGACCTGATGCCTAGAACTTTCCCTTCTGGGAGAAAATCCGCCATCCCCACTTCAGTCGCCAGGTTCATGTGGGACACTGAGGCTCAGAGACAGCAGAACTGGGGGGTGGCAGCAGGATATTGTAGCAGGTGGTGGCAATCAGGGGACTTCAGGCTGTGGTCTCACACCACCACCCTGCCTTTTCCTTTGCTCACAGAGAACATTGAAATGACTGTCTTTCTCTAGCAAGGTAGAAAGGCTCTCAAAGAAGAAAGGAACATACTTTGGTTAACGGCTAACCAGGCATTAGGGCTGGACAGGAAGACAGGCAGTGCAACAGCCAACTCCCAGTAGACACTAGACACAAGGAAGAAAGCACAGTGCTGCCAGGGCAGGTCCTCTTCCCTATTCCTGAGCCTGCAAACCTATTCCCTTTGTGCATCCTGGAGGGACAGCCCCTACCCCATACCTTCCT
>NW_012102210.1:3793556-3794210 GCF_000951045.1 Mandrillus leucophaeus | reverse complement strand
ACAGAGGGAGACTCCGCCTCAAAAAAAAACAAAAAACAAAAAACAAAAAACTACATCATTACTAATGGTTTAGTGATCCCTGCCCTTGACAGAGACACGAGGAGAAAAGTGTTCACTCTCTCCCAGTGCTTAGACTACTATTTGACCCTTTCTAAAAGACAAGGGAGTTCAGATAGGGCAGACTGTCCTCCCTCAGATATTGGAGTTTTAGTTACCTACATATTTGACAGCCAAAGGCACTTGGTTTGGAAAGATCCTTGACTGGGCCCTCTAGCTGCAGCCATGGCTAGTCAAGTTTCCATAGAGAGTACAAGCCAGGCTTGCCTTGCCAGAAGAGACCCTTCTGATCTTAGTAGAAAAGATCAGCCCAGGACTGGCCATCTGGCAGGTAATCAGGACCTACTCAAACAATTGAGCAAGGAACAATAGGTGGAACTGAACCCTTATGAACTCATGGGGTAAACTCTAAGCCTCAGTGAACAAAATCTGAGATAAATCACTTTTAACTCATCTTGGTACTCCTTTGTAAAAAGCAAAAAGCAAAGGATAGACTGTATGCATTTGACAACGTAGAACTGAAAACCTAGATATAATATATATTTAAATTTTAAAAAATATCACACCATTTAACAAAATTTTTATACTTTTTTTTTT
>NW_012102210.1:3784615-3787216 GCF_000951045.1 Mandrillus leucophaeus | reverse complement strand
TTCTTGTACCAAGTCCCATTCCACATTCCTTTCACTTCAGACATGTTTGCTGATGTTTACACCTCTCCATAGAATACCCAGCCTATCTTCGCAGGCCCAAACCTTTATTTCCCCACACGTGCCCTGTGCCAGGGAAATAGCTCTCTAGTTCTCAGGATATTTATGCTATGTTCTCCCACCTCTTACATCTTTATTTTTTGTGGCTTCTTCCATCTGCCTCAGATACCCTTTGGTAGTTCTGCTGTTCTAAATCCTACCTCTATCCTACCCCTTCACTGCATCTCCAAGGCCATTTTCTCCACGAAGCTTTTCTTTAACACACAGGGCCGGTAGGTAAGCCATGAACATTTGTGGAACAAAGTAATCCTCCAAACAAGGGTGATTTTTCTTTCACTGAACCCTTCCCTCACTTTGTGCTTCTTTTTGGAGCCTCACACTCTTCTGAATTTGTTGAATTCCCAACCAGCTGGAAATTTCCTAAGGCCCGAAACTGTTTCTGGCCTAGGCTGTGCTGCTCTTCCTGGGACTAAGGAGTTTCCTGGGTCACAGATCTTCTGTGCTAAAACCAGGAAAACCTCTGGTGACCCAGCATGTGTTGATCTCCCTAGTCTTGCCTGTCTTTGATTCCATGGATTATTAACAGAAACTATAATGTTGGGTTAATGTGTTGTCTTGGGCATGGCCTCCAAAACATGTTCTTTCACATGTCTGCCACCAGCAGGCCCTAGATCCAGGAATGAGGCTTTTCCACTAAGGGAAAACTCCACGTGATCTAGGAAGAAAGTGAGGACATCCAACCAGAAGATAAATTTCTTATCTGAAACAGAAGGTCAACCCTGAAATAAGGAGGCTGAAGACCCTTAGAGAAGCCACAGAAGAGACTGTGGAAGAAGAGGGGCAGAGTTGCTTTTTAAATGGGGCTTCTAGCTCCTGCTTTTCTTCCTGTCTGTAAGTCTCTGAGCTTCTGTTCCAGCCCTGTAAGGTTGGGGATGAGAGAGTTCTCCCTGCTGGACTGTTGAGAGTTCAATGAGGGGAAATGTGTGCAAACACCAGGCCCCATGCTAGGTGTCCAGAGATGCTGCGCCTTCCTGGCATGCTCCTCTTCCCTGTCCCTCAGCGCTGCGTCCCTCACTCCCTCCACTCCCAATTCTCACTTCCTACTCACTGACTCTCTTCTTCCTTCCCATCTTCCTCCAAACTTCCCATTTTCCACTATGTCTCTCTCACCATATCTTTCTCACTTAAACAAAAATGGAATTCATAAAAAAAGAGGCCAAAAGTCAGGATAAACCTAGAAAAATCACTAAGAATGCAAAGTTTTTCTTGCAGGGTTTGGTTTGTTCAAATGCCTTATTTTTTTCCTTGCCCATATCCTTCTCCAGAGAGTCAGGATTTGGGGTTTGCAGAGCTGCGTGGCAGTGGAATGTGGAACGTTCTCCTGAATCTCGGGCCCATGGAGTAAAGAGGCAAAAGTGCTGACATCTTTCCTGAGGATTGTCTGATTTAAAAGAGCTGATTCTCCCCAGACAAATGCCTTAGCTTTATTGTGCTGGGACAAGCTGAACAGGCAAGGAATAAACCTCCCTAGAACACACTGATTAGATTAGCCAGTAAGAACCACTGAAGACGCAGACATTAGATTAAAAAACAGAAAAATGAATGTTACTTTTACAGTGGCTATGAATAGACAAAGACTTTTTGGTTTGAAAATAGTTGGTGAGGCAGTAGAGGAGGGGCTATGTTAATAGCAGAGGTAGAAAAAACGAGAGGTGGATGATTCCAACTGCAAGGTCCACCCTAAAGGAATTGGAGTCAGGGCCCAGGAGCCACAGGCCACTGCACTGGGGTGAGTAGAGTGGATTTTACATAAATAAAGTTACAGAGTGGTTGTAGGTTCTGGTTTGGGGATGTGAGTGAACCAACTGAATAGTATAGGCAGATTCCCCAGCCCACCGAGATTCAGGTGAGAATTTTATTGCTTTTTGCTAAGGGCCTGTACAAGACTTAGAGCAAAGATAAGGAGTAATCTGATTGTTGAAATTAATCTGTAACTATTCCAACATAGCAAAGGACAAGTAACGAAATGACGAGGTTGTTCTGTAGTAGTGTTGTGATTTTGTTCTGCTCTGTCCCCCTACTCCAGTTTCCTCTGTGAGGGGAGCGTGTGTATGCACATCTGTGGAATGTCAGACTTCTAAAGTCAGGGACTGAGACCTATATCTAGTTGACCCCTGTGCAGAGGTCTAACTACCCCTCTTAAATGCCATGTTCTTGAGCCATAGAAGTCACAGTGGTTGATAGTACTTCACACGTCTTCCAATTCAATAAGGGTTACTTATGGTGTCTCCTCTGAGTCTTCTAGGAGTCCAGAAAACATTCGACTTGTATAAGAATCCACACTTCAACTAAGCTTTCTGGTTCCAAGAAGGCATCATTACCAAGGATTTGTTTCCTGAGGTCTTTAGGGAGTGAGAGGGAAGGAATGCATGAGGAACCAGAGCTAGTCCCCATCTCTCTCCCTAGAAGTGACAGACTGCATAGTTCTTATGTATCAGGAGTCCTGGAGATCAGCTGACTTTCTGAAAAAAGGGTCCTCCAGCC
>NW_012102210.1:3762510-3784565 GCF_000951045.1 Mandrillus leucophaeus | reverse complement strand
CTATGTCTCTCTCACCATATCTTTCTCACTTAAACAAAAATGGAATTCATAAAAAAAGAGGCCAAAAGTCAGGATAAACCTAGAAAAATCACTAAGAATGCAAAGTTTTTCTTGCAGGGTTTGGTTTGTTCAAATGCCTTATTTTTTTCCTTGCCCATATCCTTCTCCAGAGAGTCAGGATTTGGGGTTTGCAGAGCTGCGTGGCAGTGGAATGTGGAACGTTCTCCTGAATCTCGGGCCCATGGAGTAAAGAGGCAAAAGTGCTGACATCTTTCCTGAGGATTGTCTGATTTAAAAGAGCTGATTCTCCCCAGACAAATGCCTTAGCTTTATTGTGCTGGGACAAGCTGAACAGGCAAGGAATAAACCTCCCTAGAACACACTGATTAGATTAGCCAGTAAGAACCACTGAAGACGCAGACATTAGATTAAAAAACAGAAAAATGAATGTTACTTTTACAGTGGCTATGAATAGACAAAGACTTTTTGGTTTGAAAATAGTTGGTGAGGCAGTAGAGGAGGGGCTATGTTAATAGCAGAGGTAGAAAAAACGAGAGGTGGATGATTCCAACTGCAAGGTCCACCCTAAAGGAATTGGAGTCAGGGCCCAGGAGCCACAGGCCACTGCACTGGGGTGAGTAGAGTGGATTTTACATAAATAAAGTTACAGAGTGGTTGTAGGTTCTGGTTTGGGGATGTGAGTGAACCAACTGAATAGTATAGGCAGATTCCCCAGCCCACCGAGATTCAGGTGAGAATTTTATTGCTTTTTGCTAAGGGCCTGTACAAGACTTAGAGCAAAGATAAGGAGTAATCTGATTGTTGAAATTAATCTGTAACTATTCCAACATAGCAAAGGACAAGTAACGAAATGACGAGGTTGTTCTGTAGTAGTGTTGTGATTTTGTTCTGCTCTGTCCCCCTACTCCAGTTTCCTCTGTGAGGGGAGCGTGTGTATGCACATCTGTGGAATGTCAGACTTCTAAAGTCAGGGACTGAGACCTATATCTAGTTGACCCCTGTGCAGAGGTCTAACTACCCCTCTTAAATGCCATGTTCTTGAGCCATAGAAGTCACAGGGGTTGATAGTACTTCACACGTCTTCCAATTCAATAAGGGTTACTTATGGTGTCTCCTCTGAGTCTTCTAGGAGTCCAGAAAACATTCGACTTGTATAAGAATCCACACTTCAACTAAGCTTTCTGGTTCCAAGAAGGCATCATTACCAAGGATTTGTTTCCTGAGGTCTTTAGGGAGTGAGAGGGAAGGAATGCATGAGGAACCAGAGCTAGTCCCCATCTCTCTCCCTAGAAGTGACAGACTGCATAGTTCTTATGTATCAGGAGTCCTGGAGATCAGCTGACTTTCTGAAAAAAGGGTCCTCCAGCCTGTGATGAAATCCTGACTTAGAAACCCAGTGCCCTTAGCTTTGTGGGCGTCTGTCCCTGAGAAATGGTGTTTTAGTCTCCTTCCAAGCAGGCATCCCAGGATTTGGAATTCAGCTGTGAGCTCATGAGCTGAGGGGTGTTTCCAGGAGTACCCTGAAGACCACCCAGCTACGCTCTCCCCACTTCCTTTATTTTGGATGGACCAGTCTAAGGAGAGTCATCTTTTCCCACCCCATTGATGGCACTCAGTGAGTGGCTTGTTGCTTGACTGAATGTCTGCCCCCACCCACTCCAGTCAAGTTCCTCTCCCAGGAGGGAGTAACCAAACACTTAGCAATGGAGACACTCATACATCTCTTTTACCTCCAGTGCACTAGAAGTAGGGATGGTGGCCATGTCAACAAAGGAGATAACTTTAGCACAAAGGATGTCACAAGAAACAGATAGTAGAGTGTGTTCTCCAATGTTATCATTTCCCAAACCAGAATCAACTGGTCTTGGGTTTCCTTCCTTCATCCTTCGTCTGTAGAAAACTTTGTTTCTTGAGCTACTTGAGATCTACTTCCCTATTTCTTTTTCTTTCTTTTTTTTTTTTTTTGAGACAGAGTCTCACTCTGTCGCACAGGCTGGAGTGCAGTGGCGCAATCTCGGCTCACTGCAAGCACTGCCTCCCAGGTTCATGCCATTCTCTTGCCTCAGCCTCCCTAGTAGCTGGGACTACAGGCTCCCGCCAACACACCTGGCTAATTTTTTTATATTTTTAGTAGAGACGAGGTTTCACCGTGTTAACCAGGATGGTCTCAATTTCCTGACCTCGTGATCCACCCGCCTCGGCCTCCCGAAGTGCTGGGATTATAGGCGTGAGCCCCTGTGCCTGGCCTACTTCCCTATCTTGAGAGGTGGGCTGTGTGCTGCTTCTGCTAATTTATTATCCCAGAAGTACGTAATTTGGACAATTTTATATAGTTTTGAGAACAGGAGCCCTGTAAGAGTCTCTTATTCAAAAATGGATTCAGCTTGGTTTGAGGTTTAATAGGTCATTGCAATGCTCCCTTCTGGTATCATAGGACATAAGCTGGGTTGGGCTGGGTCCCCCTTTTGTGTCTTAGCCTTCCTGTCCTTACTCCAGAGTGAGAGCAGCCCTGATGGAAAACCAAAATTACCATCCATGCCTACTTCCTTTCTGTCCCTCTTGCTCTAAGTCTAGGCAATCTGCAACTTCCTAGATTGGACTTCCTAGATCACAGACTCTTTTTCAGGAAGAGTCAATTCAAGCCACCCAGGACTTATGATTCCTTGCTCTGTGTTGGGCATGGTGTGAGCACAGAAATGGCATGGGCTGCCTGATGAATCTCTCTTGGTCAGCAATTTAGTCAGCAGCTATCTCAGTGCCCCCTGTGTACATTTGAGGCAGCCTGCCAGGCTGTGGGAACAGTGTGGGGTTAAACAGCACATGGTCCTTGACCTCAGAAAGCTTAAAATCCAAAGTCAGATAGAAGGTTATTTAACAGATGCATATTAATTTACAATTAAAGCTAATATTGTGCACTGTTCCATTGAACAAACATGATTTATGTGGTAAAATCAGAAAGCAGCTTGATTTTTGCTTTTACTGCTCTTTTACATTTATTCTTTTTTTTTTTTTTTTTAAGATGGAGTCTCGCTCTGTCACCAGGTTGGAGTGTAGCGGCATAATATTTGGCTTGCTGCAACCTCCACCTCCTGGGTTCAAGCGATTCTCCTGCCTCCTGAGTAGCTGCGGTTATAGGCACACACCACCATACCTGGCTAATTTTTGTGTTTTTAGTAGAGATGGGGTTTTACCATATTGACCAGGCTGGTCTTGAACTCCTGACCTCAGGTGATCCACCCACTTCGGCCTCCCAAAATGCTGGGATTACAGGCGTGAGTCACTGCACCCAGCCTCTTTTACATTTATTCTGTGGGACTAGCTCTTGCTTTGCCCCTGAATGAAATTTAGGCAAGTCACAAGATTGTTCCAGCCACCCTTGGTCTCAGTCTCATTTTAATGATTATAATTTCCAGCCCTATCTAATGATACCACTTCAATCCTGACTTGGAGTGGAGCCTCTTCTGGTGCTGCTAAAGAACAGAGGCCCATGGTGGATGGTGCTCTGGATGGGGAGTCCCTGGTTTCCATTCTTCCTCACTCATTTAGCTAACCAGGGTCCTCAACCCCTTCAGGGTTGTTGCCTGGAAGAGAAGAGGCGAGAGGAATAGGAAAACTACACGTTTGTGATCTCCAGCTCACCAGTGGAACATGGTGATTGTTTTACAGGTTCCTGCTGTAACTCCTCTGTTATTCCCCTCAAAGGCCAGCTTTCTCCACCCCTGTCAGAATCCCTTTCGTGCACCCGCCCCATTTATCTCATCCTCATGGCCCCATGGGAATTTCTCTGCTTCTGCCCTCACCCATCATCTCTTTCCTGCCCACTTCTCCATCTTGGATGAAGCTACCCTCTTCCCCTGGTTCTGGTTCAGCCTTTCATCCCTGCTCAGAAACATGAACTCCCAAAAAGCCAGCCAGCAAAGCAGAGCAGGTCTAAATGCTAGAATTTGGAGAACAAAAGCCCTTTTTTGGATAGGACTGTTCTTTGTTATTGCTCATACAACACAGCTCTTTGTGATTAATCTATATTTAACATAGCTCCAATCAAAGTGATAAAGGAATATTTTTATTTCTTTATCTGATTTTCTTTACATGATTTCCTTTTATGGCAAAATAAGCATAAGATTGACCATTTTAACTATTTTTGAATGTACAATTCAGTGGCATTAATTATATTCACATTGTTGTATAATACAACCATCACCACCATCCAGTTCCAGAACTTTTTCATCATTACTGACTGAAACTTGGTACCCATTAAACATTAACTCCCCATTTCCCACTGCCCCAGGCCCTGGTAGCCATTAATCTACTTTCTGTATCTATAAATCTGACAATTCTAGGTACTTCTGTAAGTGGACTCATACGGTATTTGTCCTTTTGTGTCTGGCTTATTTCACTTAGCATGATGTCCTTAAGTTCATTCATGTTGTAGCATGTGTCTGAATTTCATTCCTTTTTAAGGCTGAATCACGATTGTATGTTTATACCACATTTTATTTATCCATCTGTCGATGAATACTTAGGTTGTTTCCACCTTTTAGCTATTGTGAAGAATGCTGATATGCATATTGGCATATAATTCAAACTATCTGTTTGAATCCTGGCTTTCAGTTTTCTCGGGTATATACCCAGAAGTGGAATTTATTTAATTGTTCTTGAATAGGGAATACCTCTGCATAGTGGACTACTAGTATAAAAGGTACAAGAAGTCATAGAGTTCCCTGAGCCCTGACCTCCAAGTTCCCCTTCCAGGAAGCATCACTGTAACCAGTTTCTGTGACCTCTTCCCTGGAGAGACCACACCGTGCCCATAGGCACCCTCTACACAGGCATGATGACAGCCGTAAGCACTCTTCTACACTTTCCCTTTTTCCTACTTAACAATATTTCTTTTTAAAAAAGTTAAAAACCTTTTTATTTCTTTATTCAACTTTTATTTTAAGTTCAGGGGTACATATGCCAGATATGCAGGTTTGTTACATAGGTAAATGTGTGCCATGGTGGTTTGCTGTCACCTAGATATTAAGCCCAGCAGACATTAGCTATTCTTCCTGATACTCTCCCTCCCCTAACAATACTTCCAAAAAAATCATTCAATAGCACCATTTAAAGAATATCCTCATTCTATTTAAAAGTTTCATGGCTTTTCAAAGTAGAGACAAAACTTGTTTTTCTTTCTTTTTTTAAAATCAGTCCTTTATTCATGGACATTCAGGTTGTTTCCAATGTTTTGCCACCATGAACAATGCTCTGACGATAACAGCCAGCATTTCCTGTGCCAGGCCCTCGTTTACCATGTGCCAATGCTTACCATGTGCCAGGCCCTTGTTAAAATCCTTCCCATGTATTATATTTAATTCTCACTATAACTGTGACATAAGCACAGGGAGGTGAGTAACTGTCCCAAACCACATCTCTGTTTTTGTCCACAGGTGGGAGTGTAAGATAACTTTCCAGATAAAGAGTTGCTGTTACCAAAAGATATGTCCATTTTATTTATTTATTTATTTTTATTTATTTATTTTTGAGATAGAGTCTTGCTCTGTCACCCAGGCTGGAGTGTAGTGGTGCAATCTGGGCTTACCACGTCTGCCTAATGGGTTCAAGCAGTTCTTATGACTCAGCTTCCCAAGTAGCTGGGACTATAGCCACTACACCTGGCTAACTTTTGTATTGTTTTAGTAGAGATGGGGTTTCACCATGTTGGCCAGGCTGGTCTTGAACTCCTGGCCTCAAGTGATCCACCTGCCTCAGCCTCCCAGAGTACTGGGATTACAGGCGTGAGCCACTGCACCTGGCCAGGTATGTCCATTTTAAAGTTATATAAATACAGCCAAACCGGCCCCATCAAGGCTGTGCTTATCTGCATCTCACTTGCAAGTAGATGTATGAGGGCCCGTTGCCCTCCTCTCTCACTGTTGAAAAATTTCTTGATATCTGCCAATCTGAAAGGTGAAAAATGGTATTTCATTGTGGCTCAGATTTGCCTTCTTTTTCTTTAAATGAATGAAGTTGAGCATGTTTTCAAATGTTTAAAGGCCATTTGTTTTATAATGGGGTTTTAAAAACTTGATAAAATGCTTCCACTGTTGACCTAGAATAATCAATGGACAAGGTAGCCTGGAATCCTTTACATTTTAATTTTACTTATAGATTTTTAAAATAGTTAATACAGTTACCAGATTCAACATTTGAAAAGAATACAAGAGTAGAGACAAACCCCATCCATGTGTCTCCCCAGTGCCCAATTCCTGTCCCCAAACACAATCAGGCCTCCATTTGCCTCCATTTCTCCCTCCTGTGCCTATGGTCAAAACCTGGGCCGCACCATTATCCTTAGCTGCTCCATCTCTGAAATATTAAATTCAAACATTCCACTCTGATCTCGCCACTGTCCTCTTAACTACCCAGCACCTGACCCTCTCTTGACACCCCACCTGCCCTTTACCTTACCTTCCTTTCCCATCCACCTGAGGTTCTCTGCCCTCCAGAGGCTCCACGTCGGGTCCCACTGGCCTCCAGCCACACCTGCCTGGAAAGTCTTACTTTCTGTTTCACAATATCTAGTTCAGAGTCAGCCCACCCATGGGATCACTCTCATTTAAAGATCTTAAGCAGAGTAACCACTTAATTTACTGCTCAAACTGGGACCCTTTTGAGAATGAAAGGAGCACGACTAATTATGAAGCCAAGACAATAGGGGCAGATGATTACTGTCCAAGGCAGATCGGGTGCAAATTCAGCTCAATCTTAAGGAACAATTACCTTTAATTTCAGAGCAGAGATCAATAATATGTGCTGAGCCCCACAAATGATTTTAAGTTGCTGCCTTTGTTCACTGCCCAGTTTTCTCTTCTAAATGGATTTTTTAAACAGTGCATTTCCCCAACACGATTTTCTTAAAAATATATCCTTTAGAATACCAATTTCAGCCCCTAAACTCAAGTGTGTAACAAAAATTAGTTTGTTTATAAAATTCTCCTTCATCTATACTTGAGCCCCACTCTTTAAAAACATGCTGACCCTTAATCTCAGTCAGTTCTGAGTTTCCTTTGCAGTTTCCATTTTGGATTTGGGGTGGGGTGGAGTGCAGGGTTCTAGACCCTCAGTGACCTACAAAGGGTCCTGCCCTTGATGTCATCTATCCTTGTCCCATCTGGTCCTGGTGTCTGCAGGTTATTGTGGAGGTCTAAGTCTCTCTCCACCTCTTCAAGCAGCCTCAGGGAGCTTGCCTAGGGTCCTCTTGGCCTAGATACACTCAGTAGCCATTCTATTCTCTGCTCTCAGATCCACAGATTGTGAAGGATGCTGATTTCTCTGTGGGGCTCAGCCCAGGGAGCAAGGATTGGGACCTCAACCTCCAGGACCTAGTAAAGTCAATGTTTCTCAACTTCCCTCCGGCCCTTGTCCTTGCTCTGGGGAATTCTTCTTGGATATGAGGGGCAGGAAACGCCTTGATCTTTCTCATGACCATTTTCTCCCACACTTTGGTCTAGGTCTAGGCCAGAAGTCTTTTCTATTCCCCTAAGGAAAGAGGCTCCTTACCTCTTCCTTCTGTTTTCACACACGTTCCCTGCAGCACTGAGCATAGAATGGCCTGGTTATTTGAGGCAGGGAAGGGAGAGAGGTAAAGGGAATATCAGGCTGGAGAAGGCATTGACTAATATTTCAGAACATGATCTTGCAAGGCATGTAAAAATATCTTATACAAGATGTGCTTCCTGTTTTAACTATTATGATTTTATAATTTTTCAGATCTTGTAGGCAAGACTCCCTACTCCCATCCCCCAGGCCAGGGCAGCCAGTTATCAGCTGTGTGAACTTGGACAAATTATGTTATCCTCTCTAAGCTGTAGTTTCTTCGTCTGTAAATGAAGATAATAGTAGTTCATGTCAGTGCTTCTACTTGCCAAGCACTGTTCTCAATGTTTCATGTATGTTACCTCATTTAATACTGACCATAAACCTATGGGATAGCTGCTATCATTCCAGATGAGGAAGCCACTTCCCACAGTCATAAGTAACTTGTCCAAAGTCATGTGATCTCCTGCTCTTAATCACTTTCCCAACCTGTCTTTCATAAATATTAATAATGACCTCAGTCAGGTGTGGTGACTTACGCCTGTAATCCCAGCACTTTGGGAGGCCGAGGTGGGAGGATTGCTTGAGCCCAGGAGTTTGAGACCAGCCTGGGCAACATATTGAGACCTCATCTCTACCAAAAAGTTAAAAAGTAGCCTGGTGTGGTGTGGCATCTGCCTATAGTCCCAGATGTTTGGGAGGCTGAGGCGGGAGAATTGCTTAAGCCTGAAAGGTCAAAGCTGTAGGGAGCTGTGAGAGTGCCACTGCACTCTAGCCTGGGTGACAGAGTGAGATCCTGTCTCAGAAAGAAACAAAGAAAAAGAGAGAGAGAGAGAGAGAGAGAGAAAAGAAACCTCTTGAGGTTGCTGTGAGGATTAATTGAGGTCAAGTATGTAAAGCTCTCAGCCCTGAGCCTAGCACATAGTAAAAACTCAATAAATTCTAAGCTCATACTTTAGCCATGATTTTTTGGGTCATTTTCCTTCAAAATGCCCTTGGAATTGTATTTAAAATATATATAAATGTCTGAACTTAAGCATATTTGCCCTATTCAGTTTTCCCATCCAGAAATATGATGTCTTATTATATGTTTCTTAGCAAAGTTTTGCCATGTGTCCTCATATAAAACATGCATGTCTAGGTGAGTTTATTTCTAGATGTTTTAGGGTTTTTGTTTTTATTGAAAATGAAATCTTTCCCTCCATTATATCTTTTGATCACACAGTGCTGGTGTCTCCATGTTCTTGTTAGTTAATCAGCTCCCAGATGTCTCTAGAGGGATGTCTTTCCATAGCCCTCTCATTTAGGTTGACATGAAGATCACTTGGCCCAGCCAGTGACATACGCTCTGACCAAGAGGCACAGGGGCACAGAGTGAGAAGTATTTTTCCAGGGTAGCTTAGGTTGGCTGAGGTGATCAGAGAACTGTCCCTTGGCTAAGGAAGTACAGCCTGGGGAGAGGGGAAGGAAGGGGCAGCCTTTGCTTGGCTGCATGCTGGTTCTGATTCCCTTTGGGGATCTGTCTGAAGAATGAGTTCCTAGGTACCCACATTTCCTCTGTGGCCTCAATGATTCCCAATTGTGTTTGTCAAATGATGGCTCCAGTGGCAGCTCTGCCAAGGCCCAAGATGCTTCCCTGGGCTCTGGGTCGCTTAAGTAGAGGGACTGTCATCCAGCAGTGCCTCATTCTTCTCCGTGGCAGATACATAATCTGTGGCGTCCCTGAATCACTCCCTGCCTGACTCCACTGCAGGCCTCCAGAGGGCAGCAGAGAGCAGGCGAGAGGGGAGAACAGGACTTGGTTCCTGGAGAAGCAACAAAGATGGTTCCGCTCCTGCAAGCTGCTGGGAATACTGCTTATCCCCCTCCCCTCCTCCTCAGGATAGACATGTGAGCTTCTCCCTGAGGGTGTAATAATTGTAATAATATTATTAGTTAATACTAACTGTTCCCTGTGGGCCAGACATTGACCTAAGGTTTCACATTGATTCAGATAACCATTGAGGTAGATATAATTATTATTTGAATTTTTTTCAGTTGAGGAAATTGCAGTGGAAAAAAAAGGAGAAACTGCCCAAGATCCCACAGTTAGTTGAGTCAGGATTTAGACCCAATTATTTATGAGCCAGGCTCTATTCTAGGTATCAGAGATACATCAGTGAATCAGATAAACTTTGTGCCATATTAGGAGGACAGAAAAAGTGAACAAATGAATAAACACATAATGTGGTTTTGAATAGAAATGCCACTTAGACAAATAAAGCAGAGTTAAGGACCAGAGAGGGGCATTTTAGATGGGCTAGTCAGGGAAGGTGTTCTTGGGTAGATAGCATTTGACCAAAGAGTTGAATACATGAGGGAACAAGTCAGGCTGAAGATTGGGGAAACAGTAAGTGCAAAGGTCCTGAGGTGGAAATGAGCCTGGGGTGTTACAAGAACAGCAGGACTTGCATCGTGGCTGCTGTAGAGTGAGCTGAGTCCGTAGGCCACAGCAGCAATTGGGAAGTAGATAGGGATGGTGAAGAAAGAGAACTCCTCCACAGCATCACCTGGGTTTGGCCTCTTACAGTGTCTCAGCTTCTCTTTAACATATCCCTCACCTTTTTTCACCTTCCTGCAGAGTGCTGACACCATCACAGTATGTTCCATTCTCAACCCTGGACACGGTTCAAAAGCAGCTAAAGCAGACAAGAATCTGGGGCAGCCAATATTGTACCACCTGCCAAAACTTGGCACAAACAATCTGGAAGCCAAAAATTGCACATACTGTGGTGAGTCTTGCCCAGCCTGTGGGGAACTTCTTGTGGGTAAAGGTTCTAGATGCGCCTGCCAGGGCTCCCAAATTAATCCTCAGTCCCACTAACAAGGGCCTAAGCCGCACAGGTCTCTCCAGGGTGGGAAGCTGCTATTTTCTTCACAGAATTTTGCCCCCATGCATGGTCCTAGGTCAGACCTACCTAAATACTTCCAGATGTCAAACCCAGGTGGGGTTCAGATGGCATTTAGCCAGGAGATGGAAGGGAATCCATCCCAGTGAGCAGTCATCACCTTCCACCAGGTATCTGAAGAAAATGGAGGCACAGAGGTCAAACAGTCATCCCTCAGCATCTACAAGGGATTGGTGCCAGGACCACCCACAGATACCATAATCTGAGGATGCTCAAGTCCTTCACATAAAATGTGACCTACACAATCCTCTGTTTATCTTTTTTTTTTTTTTTTTTTTTTTTAAGACGGAGTCTTATTCTGTCGCCCAGACTGGAGTGCAGTGGCACGATCTCGGCTCACTGCAAGCTCCGCCTCCTGGGTTCACACTATTCTCCTGCCTCAGCCTTCCGAGTAGCTGGGTCTACAGGCGTGTGCCACCATGCCTGGCTAATTTTTTTTTGTATTTTTAGTAGAGACGGGGTTTCACCATGTTAGCTAGGATAGTCTCAATCTCCTGACCTTGTGATCCACCCACTTCGGCCTCCCAAAGTGCTGAGATTACAGGCGTGAGCCACCACGCCCGGCCTCCTCTGTTTATCTTAAATCATCTCTAGATTACTTCTAATACCGAATACAATGTAAATGCTATGTAAATAGTTTTTTATACTGTATTTTGGGAGTATTTGTATTATTTTTATTGTTGTATTGTTATTTATTTTTAGTTTTTCAACTATTTTTGATCTGCTGTTGGTTGACTCCTTGGATTAGGAATCTATGGATATAGAGGGCCAACTGTACTAAGAATCTTTAGCTCCCTCTCCTGGCAGATCCCTAGCGAGTGAGGTGGGCCTGTGTTGAGTGCTCCTTTTGCCTGAGTGAGAGCCTAGAACCAGAGACTGCATGTCCTAATCCAGGATTTCTTGACCATGGCACCATTAATAGTTGGGGTCAGATAATGTTTTTGTTGTGGGGGCCATCCTTGTAGGATATTAGCAGCATTTCTGGCCACTACCCACTAGAGGCCAGAAGTACCCTCCCTCCAGTAGTGACCTTCCCTCCAGTGTAACCAAAATAGATCCAGACATTGCCAGATGTTCCCAGAGGAAGACACGCATGACTGAGGACCACTGGGGCCAGTTCTTTCCCTTTCCGCAAGACCAGTGCATGAGCCTCAGCTGTTACCACTCTGGTGGTGAGGAAGAATTGACAGTATCCCCCAAGCATTTACTCCAGTGCCACAGCTGAGTGGGTGGCTTGGCATGTCCTTGGCTGTAACATGGAAGGAGGCCAGAGGACAGGGAGCAGAGAGAAAAGGGGTAGCCATATCTTCTCTCAACATTTTTTGGCTCACAAAACTAAACCACAGGGAAGGGCAGGGATGAAGTTGGCCATACACATCACAGGACTAGGTCTTTCTCTCCCTCCTCATCTCTCTCTCTCTTTCATGCACATACATGCACACACACACAAATGGACACCCCTCTGCCATTCTGTGTATTGGCTTTGTTCTCTCCCACTGAAGACAGGCTTTCTCCAGAGACAAAAGAGAACTTAGTGCAGGAGGAAGAAGTTAATGAATGGGCTGATTTTGCCCAAGAGATTGGCAGGGCAGGAATAAGAGGTTATGGGTATCAATGAGAGAAGAGAGGAAAGGATTCATTATGATGTCCAGACCGGAAGGGGAAGTAAATGAAGCCATGAGGAGCTGGTATATGGGGAGAAGAGGAAGGTGCTTGAAGATCAGAGGTCTTCATCCAGTTGAAAAGCAAGAAAGAAGGGAGTCAGAGCTTGGGAAGTTATCCTTTAAGAATCCCAACATCTGACCCAGAACTATCAATATATATTTATTTTGCTTCAGCAATAAGTTCATTTAGACACATAGAATCATAGGGCAGTAGAGCTTGAAAGAAACTTAAGAGATCCTTGAGTCCAACCCAGTCTAAGTGGGCTCTTTTATTAATTCTTCAGTGCTGGACTTTGAGAATGATACTTGTTCACAACCCCTCTGTCCTTGGAATCAAATGAGAAATAAGATATGGAAGTCAAGCAGCTGGGACTTAAAATAAATTTATGACAGCTAAAGCTGATTGGAGAATGTAGTTTTGAATGTACAATTGGGCTTCCTAATTATTTCCCTCAAAATGAAACTTATCTACCCAGAACTGGAAGACTCCTCTATCCCACAAGGCAAGAACCTACCCTAGAAAGCTTACCATGAAAAGAAGAGGAGAGGAGGGAAGCACAGGCCTTCTCTGGGGGGGCTGTTCCCAAAAGGAGAAAACCCAGAAGAACCTGAATCATGACATATGCCCATTTGATGTGCTTCAGTTCTCCAAGCACATGAACCACTTATCCTCTGCTAGATACCATGAGTTAGGAGGTAGAGCAGTAAGTGGAGAGTACTTTTCTCAAGGCTGCAGCAAGGACAGAAGTTCCCACTTTATAAGATGAGGCAAAAGTGCTTGGAGCTAGAGAGGTAGGTTTCCCCCTAACAAATGCCATTTAATAGAGCAACCTCTGCTCCAAGAACACTGAGGCCCAGAGAGGTGAAGTTATTTCCCAAAGGTACCATGGCTCTGAAAGAATAAGGTTCTCCATACTTCTAATGGTGAAGTTTCACCATTTCACATGTGTAATCAAAGGAGGACAGGCTCTTCCACATTTATCAGCATAATAGCAACAAGAATCTTCTATTCCATCATGCACAAGGACTTCTAACTCCTTCCTTCATCACTATCACTGCCTCACATCCGCAATCTACACCTTGCCACCTCTATCTACACATCACACCCTCATCCACACTTCACCACTACCATCTACACCTCACCACCCTCACCTATACCTCACCACCTACATCTAAACCACACACCTCCATCTAGACCTCACCACCTCCATCTAGACATTACCACCTCCATCTAGACCTCACCACCACCATCTAGACCTCACCACCCTCACCTATACCTCACCACCTACACCTAAACCACACACCTCCATCTAGACCTCACCACCATCTAGACCTCACCACCTCCATCTAGAGCTCACCACCACCGTCACCACCACCATCTACACCCCACCACCCTCACCTATACCTCACTACCTACACCTAAACCACACACCTCCATCTAGACCTTATCACCATCATCTACACCTCACCACCCTCACCTATACCTCACCACCTACACCTACATCATACACCTCCATCCAGACCTCACCACCTCCATCTATACCTCACCGCCTCCATCTAGACCTCACCACCTCCAGCTAGACCTCAACACTGCCATCTAGACCTCACCACCCTCATCTGTACCTCACCACCTCCACCTATACCATAACCTCCATCTAGACTTCACCACTACCATTTACACCTCATCACTACTATCTACACCTCACCACCCTCACCTATACCTCACCACCTACACCTACAGAATGCACCTCCATCTAGACCTCACCACCTCCATTTAGACTTCACCACCTCCATCTATACCTCACCACTACCATCTAGACCTCACCACCCTCACCTATACCTCACCACCTACACCTAAACCACACACCTTCATCTAGACCTCACCACCATCTAGGCCTCACTACCCTCACCTGTACCTCACCACCTACACCTATACCACACACCTCCATCTAGACTTCGTCACCTCCATCTAGACATCACCACCTCCATCTACACTTCACCACCCTCACCTGTATCTCACTACCTACACCTAAACCGCACACCTCCAACTAGACCTCACTACCTCCATCTAGACCTCACCGCCACCACCATCTAGACCTCATCACTCTCACCTATACCTCACCACCTACACCTAAACCACACACCTCCATCTAGGCTTCACCACCTCCATCTAGACATCACCACTTTCATCTAGACCTCACCACCACCATCTACACCTCACCAACCTCACCTATACCTTACAACCTACACCTACACCATACACCTCCATTTAGACCTCACCACCACCATCTAGACCTCACCACCCTCACCTATACCTTACCAACTACACCTAAACCGCACACCTCCATCTAGACCTCACCACCTCCATATAGACCTCACCACCACTATCTAGACCTCACCACCACCATCTATACCCCACCACCCTCACCTATACCTCACCACCTACGCCTAAACAACACACCTCCATCTAGACCTCACCACCACCATCTACACCTATACCATACACCTCCATCTAGACCTCACCACCCCCATCTAGACCTCATCACCTCTATCTAGACCTCACCATCACCATCTACACCTCATCACCCTCACCTATACCTCATCACCTACATCTATACCACACACCTCCATCTAGACCTCCCCACCTCCATCTAGACATCAGCACTTCCATCTACACCTCATGACCACCATCTACACCTCACCACTACCATCTACACCTCACCACCCTCACCTATATCTCACCACCTACACCTACACCACACACCTCCATCTAGACCTCACCACCTCCATCTAGACCTTACCATCACCATCTACACCTCACCACCCTTGCCTACACCTCACCACCCCCATGTATACCTCATACCTCCATCTATACCTCACACCTTCATCTATACCTCACACCACCATATACTACCTCACCATCTCCATCTCCACCTCACGCCTCTGTTTACAACTTACTACCTCCATCTACATCTCATCACTTCCATGTACACCTCACCACCTCCATTCACATATCACATTTCCAGCTACACTTCACACCCCATCTACACCTCATACCTCCATCTACATCTGATCCCTTCCATATACACCTCACCACCTCCATCTACACCTTACACCACCATCTATACCTCAGAACCTCCATCTACACCTCAAACCACCATATACACCTCACCACCTCTCTCTACATACACCTCATCATCTCTGTCTACACTTCACACCTCATCGTCTCCATCTACACCTCACACCTCCATTTACACCTCACACCACCTCCATCTACACCTCACCATCTTTTTTTTTTTTTTTTTTTTTGAGATGGAGTTTCACTCCTGTTGCCCAGGCTGGAGTGCAATGGCATGATCTTGGCTCACTGCAACCTCCACCTCCCAGGTTCAAGCGATTCTCCTGCCTTAGCCTCCTGAGTAGCTGGGATTACAGGCATGTACTATCACACCTGTCTAATTTTGTATTTTTAGTAGAAATGGGATTTCTCCATGTTGGTCAGGCTGGTCTCAAACTCCTGACCTCAGGTGATCTGCCTGCCTCACCCTCCCAAAGTCCTGGGATTACAGGCGTGAGCCACTACGCCCAGCCAATTTATCATCTTTATCTACATCTCATTACCTCCATCTATACCTCACACCTCCATCTATACCCCACATCTCCATTTACACCTCATCACCTGTATCTGTACTTCACAACTTCATCTACACTTCACACCTTCATCTACATTGCCACCATTTTACTGCTACTTCTACAACCAACACCTCTGCCTCTATCATTTTCTCCATCATTCCTACCACTTCTTCTTTTGTCAGCAGAGAGCCAGCAGCCATCCTTTTGGCTGGAGAGACAGGTGTGAACTAGGAGGCTACCTGCATGACTGTAGTCTAGAGAGGTCTTCAAAGTCTTTGAGGTTAAAGAAAAAAAATGTCTCTAGCTTTTGGTGTCACCTGATCCCTCTAAAAAGATCACCTTGGAGCACTTTACAAAGATTGAGTTAGAGATACCTAAAAATAAGTACACATGTTTATATAAACTCATTGACCACAAGTGCAGACTGCCACTATTTCCAAGTCATGCCCTAATCTGACAGCTGAATATTTAGGTACTTGCAATGTAAGAAGATCCTTTATCAACATCTCAGCAGTCCTCAAAGCTCTAACAATATAAAAGTTGGAGACATTCAAGTGAGCTGTAATTTTGAGCCAAGTGGGGTCATCCCAGTACCTAACAACAGACCCACATCTCTATAGGTTCCTGGAAATGCCACTGCCCCTCTCTGGGCCCCAATTTTTCATTGTATAAAATGGGCAACCTTGAGATAGGACTGGATTCTCCAAGTTCTCTTCCAGCTCTAACATCCCTCCAAGACAGAATCCAAAAAGAATCTGGGTTAAAAACTATGCAGGGAGATAAAATAGCATTTCAGAACCAAGGCTGGAGTATACCACTGCCATAAAAAGATCACCAAGTTAAAATTCAAGAATAAATTTAGAGCAAAGGCATCTGTCTATGATCATGGCCAGCTCTATTCAGACCCTGCTATACCTTGGTCTGTCAGTCAAGCAGGCATCCATCCCTGACCCTGCAGGAGCGTCCCTCCCCCAACCTTGGTCACATGGCTGGCTGCCACTGAGCCTCAGAAGTCAATCTCCAATGCCCCAAATACTGTTCAGCCTGGAAACCACAGAAAGCCCTTCTTGCCACCCAACAGGAACAGAGCAAGTGGTTCTGGCCTCCGTGGGATTTGGATCCTGGTTTCCAGAGCTAAGAACACAAAGGTAAGTTTGCAGCTGGAAGCTTCAGAGAAAGTAGACAGAGCTATGCAGATAAGGGAAAATGTGCTTTATAGCATGAACACAGAGTATTTAAGAGTAAGCTTCACACACACTGAAGAGGAGAATACCAGAAAAGCTGGGCAAATCTTCCAAATGAGTATAGAATATTTGATTTTCTGTTTTTGTCACCCTGGTGCCTTGAGGTTTTTGGGTGCAAAACCACTCCAAATTAACAGAAATGACAGGAGACCTGTTCTGTCTGACACCGTGGTGAGTTAGTTCTATCTTGTTCTCATCTAATGAACTGAATCTTTCTCTTCTAGGCACGTAAATTTCTGTTGTCTTTGTCAAATGTGTTACACTGGCTGAAATATTATGAAGTAGCAAAAACCCTGAGACTTACCTCTTTCCCAGAAAACCATGGGAAAATAAATTATGTCTGCCAATGTAACATCTCAGGATAGAAACAGAATAATGGCTAGTTTCCTTTCATTACACATTTTTGGTTTTAGGTTTTGGATACGGTACGTGGTTTTGCTACTGCTAGTTTTCTTAGGGATATTTGTTTGTTTTGTCCTTTCTCTCCTGGAGCATGCGTGGGTGTTTCAGTCTGCAGGGCCCCGAGGCAATGGACAAGCTACGGGTTGAGAGGGTAGCCTTTCCCTGGCTTCTAGCTTAGCTTTCTAAAGCCCAGCATGACCCCGTGTCATTCTTGTCGATTCAGTTCACAAAATAATCCCAGATAAGCCCTTGGGGAAGTCCTTTTCTGAAATACTTTGGGCTCTCAGAGGGGTGCACCAGACACCATGTTGGCTGATCTAGAGTTCTTAGATATCAAGGTCAAGTGGCTTAAAATATGGGGTGGAAAGAAAAGCTCCCCAAAATCTGACCTGTGAAAATGTGGCACAACCTTTTTACTAGTTATCGTTTTTCCCAGAGACATGGATGTCTAATCTTAAGGATTCATTACTATGCTTTACCCTTCTTCCCTAGTAATTCAACTATTTTGTTCTGTTCCCGGTGTCTAGTGCAAATATCTGGAACAAAGTGGATACTCAATAAGGATTTGTTGGATTGAATTGATGTGCCCTTGTGGATAGGGAAGGGGTGGGCACCTAAACACCAGATGATTCTATCAAAAGGGTTCTGATGGCTAAAATGTGTCATACATCTTTAAAGCTAGCTGTGTCACTACCTCCTTGCTGCTTTGGACATGCAGGCTGCTTGGGCAGGGACCCCTGTGTGTCTGTTTGCTAGGGTAGCACTCTGATCCTTGGCCTTACAGGCTTAAAGTGTTGTTTTGTTTGTTTGTTTGTTGTTTTTGTTTTTGAGTGCAGTGGTGCCATGTCGGCTCACTGCAACCTCTGCCTCCTGGGGTCAAGCAATTGCCCTGCCTCAGCCTCCCGAGTAGCTAGAATTACAGGCATGCACCACCACACCCAGCTAATTTTTGTATTTTTAGTAGAGACGGGGTTTCACCATGTTGGCCAGGATGGTCTCGAACTCCTGACCTTGTTATCTTCCCGCCTCGGCCTCCCAAAGTGCTGGGATTACAGGCGTGAGCCACTGCGCCCGGCCCAGGTGTTTATTTGGTCAGTAGGGTTTTGGATTCTCAGGGATCCCAGATGTGATTCCAGGCTAGTGGTAGGGGCAATGAAGTGGAAGGTGACTTTTGACTCAGGACAGAAGAGAATTTTGTGTGTTCCCTCACTGTAAAGGCATGCTGAATGCCAAGGCGATCTATGATCTAAAGATGGATGGGGGAGTAACAGCTAGTTGGGCAGGGTAGGAACTAGTGTTACAAGTCCTCTCATTTGCTGCATGCCAGAGGTTGATGTGTTGCTAGCACAATTCCTTTGGCAAGATATTGTAGTGCGTGATGGTACTGGTTAGTCCTTTTTGGATACAAGTAAATCAAATCAGCTGAAGCTAGTTGAAGAGAAAAGAAAAAAAATTCCTTTTTGCCAAGGAGGGATTTATTATAATACCAGGGAAGTCTTGTGGACAGGAGTTCAGCCAGGCCTCAGGAAGGGCCTGGAACCCAGAAGTGGAAGACTGTCAGTAACCCATACCAGGCCCCCTCTGTTTCTCACATCTTTACCTCTCTTTCATCTCTCTCTCTCCTTCTTTCTCCCTTCCTCCTCCTTCCTTCCTCCTCCCCTCCCTTCCCTTCCCTTGCCTTCCCTTCTTCTCCCCTTCCCTTTCCCTTTCCCCTTCCCCTTCCCCTTTCCCCTCCCTTCCCCTCCCCTCCCTTTCTTCTTCCTTCTTTCCTTAGGTTTGGGAATCAAAAAGAATCCAATTTGAACCCTGGCTCCACCATGGCTGGTTCTTTGATCCAGGACAAATCACTTAACTCTCAGTCTTCATTTACTCATCTATAAAATGGGGGTGAAAATTATATATCTTACTAAATTATAGTGATAATTAAATAAGATGATGAAAGCAAAATACCCGACATTCAACGAATACACATTATATGAAATGCTGGAGGTAGAAATTCTGTTTCATGAATTAGGTTGGGACTTTTATAGTGGGCAGTATAGTTGCCAATCAGAGCAGAGCTAATCCAAACACTTCCCCAGGGCCAACACTCAGCTTCAGATGGATGAACTCCTTTGAAGATCATGTCAGGGAGTTTGGGTTCTTCTCCTACTTCTGCATATCCCGGGGAGGGAGCTTCTCTCAAGTTGTGAGAAGTTGGGACCTGGCACAGAGGAGATGAGGCAGGAATGGTCTCAGCTAGTCCAGAACTGGAAGGTATGCATCTACCGAAATATTATAGCTACATTATAGCTCCATACTTCTGTAGTTTGTAGAGTTCTCATCTATGTTTGCATATGTATTGTCATTTGTCAGTGACAATCAGGCATTTCATTGTTTTTCCAACAAACTTTCATTTGTTTTCCAATCTGAGAATCCATAGTACTTCAAATAGGAAATAACACATTTTAAAAACATGTTGGAAAGCTCGATTTCATTTTCATTAGTCAGGCACTTGTGATTGCAAACATGAGAAACCCAACTCAAACACGAGAAAAAATAAAATGAATTTAACAGCTCAACACAACTGAGAAGGACAGTTCAAAATTAACTGATTCAGGGAGTCACAGTGTTATCTGGACTCTGTTTCTCTACTTTTCTTGAATGCTTCTCTCCATGTGACAGGCAAAATAGTAACTTCCAAGCTTATCAGCTTAGCAGTGCCAGAATGAGCAGAGTTTTTGGATGAATCAAGCAGAAATGTCCTGGGAAGAATTCTGATTGGCCCAGTTAAGGACATGGGATCATTCCTGAACCGATCTCTGTGGCTGGAATGGGGTGTGTTTGACCAGGCTGGGTCACATGGTCTTTCCTGTGGAGGCTTGGGGAGACATGGAGTCACCCACTAAGACATTTGAAGATGGTTTTCTATAGGAAAAGAAATCTGTTACTCACCTTCTCTGTACTCTTCACACCACACTGGAGTAGGAAGATAAGAGCTTTTTAAAAATCACCAACTGACCCAATTTAATAAAAAATATAAATGGGGAGTTACTTTCTTAAAATAGAGGTTTTAAATGTGGTCCTTGGATCAGCATCAGCAGCAGCAACTGGGAACTTGTTGGAAATGTACATTTCCAGGCCCCAACCTAGAGCTATGGAATCAGGCACTCTGGGGATGAGACCCAGCAATCTATTTTAACAAGCTTTCTGGAGCTGCTCACATGTGTAACCCCAGCTACTTTGGAGATTGAGATGGAAGGATTGCTTGAGCCTAGAGGTTGGTGGCTGCAGTAAGCTGTGATTGCGCCATTGAACTCCAGGCTGGGTGACAAAGCGAGACCCCAACTCCAAGAAAACAAACAGAAAGCAGCCTTCTAGGTATTATGATGCATGCTCAAGTTTGAGAACCACTGCCTTAAAGGGTTCTTTGTTGTGTAATTCTGCTAAGTATTTTAAACATGATTCACTTTGAATAAATAGATTTAACCATTAATTTTCAAGTATACAATTATCACATAAAGTAGGAACACATGGCATATTAAATTATTTACTTTAAAATGTTTAAAATAAAAAAGCTATAATTTAAAAATAAATTAACACATGTAAGAGCTTTCCATAAAAAGCAATGGAACTCCATTCCAGCTTCCTCCATATGTCACAGTTCCACTTCCCAAAGATAACCACTAGGAATTCTTTTAGCTTTTTTTGTTGGCTGCCTTTTAATAATAATGATAGTAATAATTATTCCTGCTATTTATTGAAGTTAGATATTAGCCACTTACAAGTGAATATTTAACTTACAACCACAGACATCTATTTTTTATCCTCCCAGTGTAGAATATCATCACAATTTTTAATTCATTCAAAAAGCAGTGTTTATACTCATGATTACATGCCATGATCACATTTTATTCCTTGCAGAGTTTTAATTTTTCCCTGGTATTTCTAATCGCTATCTTTTTTCTTTGCATTTTCTGTCACTTTCTTGAGTTGTTCCAAAATCTCCAAGAGTGTATCAAATCTTTCACATTTCATTTTTTCCCCTGGGCGGCTTCTTCCGAAGCCTCATTTTCTAGTTCTTTTGAGGACTGATTGATTTTTGAGGACACGGCTGTCATCTGGGGACTGCTCTTCATTATTCTGATTCCATCCACTCTCTCTTGCATATCATTGTCTTCCCCTTCTTGATTAATGATGGGTAACTTTTTTAAAGAACTTCCTAGGAAGTTATGAAAGAGAAGTAAAATAATTTTTTAAGTGTCTGAAAATGTCTTTTACCCTTACTCTGAACTGGCAGTTTGACTGGGTGGAGAATGTTAGGTTGGAAATCATTCTCCCTTGGATTTGGGGTGGTTTTGCTCTATCATTCTTTTCTGTCTCTTTTTTTTTCTTTTTTTTTTTTGAGACAAAGTCTCACTCTGTCACCCAGGTGGAGTGCAGTAGCACAATCTCAGCTCACTGCAACCTCCACCTCCTGGGTTCAAACAATTCTCGTGTCTCAGCCTCCTAATTAGCTGAGATCACAGGCATGTGCCACCACACCCAGCTAAGTTTTGTATTTTTAATAGAGACGGGGTTTC